>NC_135359.1:27899095-28216994 GCF_051622035.1 Arctopsyche grandis
TCCCTCAAGCACCGCATTGAATAACTTGGGCGAGATTGTATCTCCTTGTCTTACTCCTTTTCCTATGCTAAATCTATCTGTACCTGAAAAAATTTTAACCGAAGCTGTGGCATTCTTATATATTGCAGCTAACAGTCCCACATAGGTTTCCGGCACTCCCTGTGTTTTTAGAGCGTTAAGTACTGCATTATGACTAACTGTATCGAAGGCTTTCTCATAATCGACGAAACCTAGGCACAATGGCCGTTGATATTCGTTGGCGCGCTCGATTAGTTCGCCAACTACTTGGAGGTGGTCCATTGTGCTGAAATTTGCCCTAAACCCTGCCTGCTCTACAGGTTGGTTCTCGTCGAGGATATTCTTCAGCCTTTCTGTAATAACCTTCGTGAAGAGCTTGTAGACCGCTGAAAGTAGACTAATGGGTCGGTAGTTCTTGATATCGCTTTTGTCGCCTTTTTTGTGTATTAAAATGATAGTTGCGTTATTCCATCCTTCTGGTATAGCTTGGTTCTGGATGCATTTGCTGAAAAGCCTAGCTAAGATATTAATTAGGGGGGGGCCGCCACATTTTAGTAAGTCAATGGGAATATTATCTTCCCCTGGGGATTTACCGTTCTTTGCAGTTTTTAGCGCGGCCTCTACTTCGCTAGGCAATACTGCAGGAACCCTTTGGCCGTGTGTCGATTCCAGAGCGGGGAATTGGCCGTTGTCGTTCTCGTATAGTTTTGCATAGAACGTGTAAACTCTGTCTATGATTTCTTCTCTATTCCTAATTATTACTCCGCTCTCTGATCTGATTGCGATCATTTGGTTTTTGCCTAAGAAAAGATCCTGTTTGCACTTTTTCAGGCTACGGTTATTCTTAATGGTATTTTCTATTAGCTTGCTGTTAAAATCCCTGACATCCCTGACTATTCTCTTTTTAATTTCCTTATTTACTAGATTGTATTCTTGCTTATTATTATCCCTATCTAAATTCCTTTTATGCTTAATTAGGTTTTTTGTTTCCGCTGAAATTTTGCTTAATTTAATCTGTTTCCTGAATCCACCTAATTTCTTACCTGTTGAGGTTAGAACCGAACTAATTACAGTGTTCAATTCCTCGATGTCTGCTTCTGGGTTTAATTTCCCGTATCGATTTCCAAGTTCGAGTTCGAATTCCTTTTTCCTAGACCTTAGTTGAGCGAAATCTGGAGAGTTACTGCATCCTTTTATTAATTTCCTACGTTCGCAATTTATATTAATGGCCATCTTGGCACGGACTAATCTGTGATCGCTACCTATATCTACTTTACTTAAAACACTAACGTCTTTAACGGAGTGCAGGGCATTTGTTAGGATGAAATCGATCTCGTTTCTGTCTCCTTTAGGACTCTCCCAAGTCCACTTATTGTTGGTGTTTTTCCTGAAAAATGAATTAGTGATAAAGAGCCTGTTGTGTTCTGCGAATTCTATGAGGCGATCGCCTCTGTCGTTTCTTTGGCCGGTACCAAAATTGCCTACTGCTCTTTCAGTATTTGCCTTTTGTCCTATTTTTGCGTTAAAGTCGCCCATGACTATTTTAAAGTGGTGACGGCTATTATCGTATGCGTCCTGTATTTTTTCGTAGAAGTCTTCTATTTCCTCGTCTGGGTGGCTAGATGTGGGGGCGTACACTTGGAAGATTTGACAAGTGTACCTGCTCGAGATTCTTAATACTATATAGCATATACGTTCCGATATGTCGCTTATTTCTACAATATTTCTTTCTATTCTCTTATTGATAAGAAACCCTACTCCTCCTATTCTACCATTTGGTAGCCCTCTCCAGTAGAGACAGTTACCACTTTTTAGGATTATTTGGTTTTGCTGTTTTCGTCTTACTTCACTAAGTCCTATTATATCCCATTTGATATTTTCTAATTCATTCTCTAATGCAAGCACACTTCCTTCACTCGATAACGTTCTTACATTGTACGTGGCTAAATACAGGTTTCTATTAGCTAAGCTATCATCCATCGTCACTCTTACCTTGTTGGAGGTTTGGATATTATTTTTCTCGCATTTATCCAAGATGTGTTGAGAAAAAGGCGGTACTTGAGAGAGATTTCCATTCAAGGAGTGAGTTCTTACCGCCATAAACTCTTCTCTGTGGTCAGCTTTGACATATAGTCATCCTAGGTATCACTTGGATCACTTATGAGTTATTACATGCCATTTAACAGGGTTACTTTGTAAGTGAAAGTAGTTAGTTATGATAATAATAGATTAGCAATTGTTATACTACTTTTTTACAGATCTTTATCGTGAGACGCCTCTTTGGAGACAACGGATTTATATATGTGCATATATGTATAATATTTCGTTTGTTACAAACATTACTAACCAACTAACCAGTAGATTCTATGACAGAAACACTAATAACCATACTGACACACTTGTGAAGAGTCTCGGTGATTACAACAAAATGTCTATATCTACATATATCCTCTTAAGAGGGCTGGACAGCAGCGCCTTGTCCATACAAACGTACTATACTTCTCCCTTCCTCAATTATGGCACTAGAGAAATTATTTTTTAATATGCTATGGATATCCACCATTGGGGTGCATCTATCGTTTTATTTTTTTTGATTAATTATTTTTTATAGGAGCTAGGAGCCGCCAAACATCTATAAAATCGCCTCTTTTTTACACCCACGAAACGAGTCCAGCGTGCTTATTTAACGGTCGATTTTAAAAAAATACGCCGATAGATGCACAGAAAGTATCTTTCTCATACCGATGATGAAATTTTTTTAAAAATTGGTCCAGTTTTGGAGGAGAAAATAGAAGAATACGAAACCTCGATTTTGTCAATTTAAAATACGTTTTATCTGGCCGAAGCGCAACTGTCGCATTCACTCAATATATATATTGATATATATTGTCGCATTCACTCAATATATACATACACTCAATATATATATCGAAGAAAGGAACGGTAACAAAATTAAGGTTTCGAGTGTACAGCCCTCTTAAGGTATAAACACAGATTACCTAAGCACAATCTGCTTTAGGTCATCGAATTTAGAGACTTTTTATTTTATATGATGTATTAGATGTTTTATGAGCATTTATAAGAATTGTAAATAGGTTTTTAAGCTCTTTTTCCTATTGTTCTGTACATTACAATTATAATAATATAATATAATACTATGATTACTACCAAAATTAAATTAAAATTGTAAAATAGAAAATGATCAGTAGATCAGTAGCTATTAAAATAGATATATAAGATCTATTGTGAACATAATTTATTAATAATAAAAATCATTTAAAAATCAAAAAAAAACACTCAAAAGTAAAATCTTCATAAAATAAAACCTTTCTCTCTATTGTGTCTATGTAGATAGATAAGTTAAAAGCTTCATAAAATATTTGAAGAATTTAACCGTTTACATATAAAAATCTCTCTAAGCGTATGATTTAATCATCTGTTTGAATAATAACATTTTTTTGTATGGAGGTTTCAAACATTCCGTTTTCTCAGACTCATTGTTTAATATAAATCGTGTACATTTTATCTCTGTAATTTTTCTTTAAAGAGCAGATAGGCAAAAAGTTTCATTAAAAATTGTAAATTGTAAATTCTATGAATTACACTGTACTTTGAATAAAAAATCTTTGAACATACACTATGGAAGAAAACCAATAAGATAAATATAGGTATGTATATCAGAAATGCAATTTTGAATCGAAATCATATTTTAAAAATTATTTTTATTTTATTTCATAGAACATGAGCCTTTAAAGATCACTGTGACGAGTGCACTTAAACATATACAATACAATCAATCAATACAGTCAATATACATATGTACATATCCATTTTATACAATTTTATATAATCAATTTGGCGAACCCCAAGACGCTGAATAAATTGAGTGTGCAAGAGAGAAAGGAGGGAGAAGCCAATTTTTTCAGAAAAATTGGCAAACTGATAAGACACGATCGACCGTGAGTGACAAACCAAGGTCTTGCCAGCAGCGGGACTCTAGTAGGACTCGAACTCGTGACCACTCTGATTGAAAGCATAATATGCTAACCACTAGTCCACGCCGCTTGTTATATACATATTTACATATGTACATACATACATATAAAATATAGAGCAGACGTGTCGACCCGAATAAAATAAAATTAAATATCCACTCGGAGGCAAAAATCTCAAAAATTTAATTCGACATTAGAGCCAGGCGAAAAAAAATGGCCGAGAAAGAAATACGTGAAATTTTATTATTAAACGTTAAAAGCTCGTCCGACACAAAAGCTAATAAACGCCAAAAAGAAGCCACGGCCAAGTCCGATCAACGAGCGACAAAGGTTTCACGCTCGAAATCTCGCGACACGGTGAGCTTTTCTTTCCACTAAATCTTTTAGCCGAAAGAAAAAAGTTTAAAGGTGAGATGGGGAAAAGCTGAGAGGTTGAGGAAAATAATTTCACGATCCCGAAAGCGAAAAACCTTTCCCGTCGCGTAAATAGGTTAAGAACGGTACCGAGCCGGAGGACACAATCGAATAATCTGTATCGTTTTAATGCGAATAATTTTGACTTGGATCTACATTTGTATAATATATTATATGTGGATACTTACTAGCAGAAGCCCAAATGTCTCTTTATATATTTTTGAAGTTTTGAAGAAAATCCGACATCGATACTCTGACTTATTGTATCTACAATAGAGTTTCCAATTATTCGACTTCATCAACTATTCGAATATCGAAAAGTAAAATTCGAAATATTCGAACAATAGAAAACAGTGTGAAATATGAATTCTACTTATCGGTTCATTTTTTAAAGTTATCCAAGAACTTTTGGAATTATCTTGGAATTTGAAAAAGGTACTTTTATAACGTGCACGCGCGTTAAATCAATTTATTTAATTTGAGAAAAAAAACTCGATCGATAACGTGTCACTACGAACTCCGAAATAATTGTAATTGTAATTGGCCAGGAAGACGCATTGGGATTTACCTGTAAGGCCTTCCTGGTATATGTATGGTACATATGTAAAAAATAAAAAATAAAATAAAATAAACTGAAGTTCAAAAACAACATAAATGAAACGAAATATTTCTGCTTACCCATAAAAATTGCGTTCCCGCTTCGGACAGTATTTTGGTTTCCATTTCAAATAAACGCTGCAATAAGTTATCTTTCGTAAAATACCTTCAAGTTCAATTCCTAAAGCGAGGAATTCCAATGTCAAGTTCCACGAATCCATTGCAGGCGATACAATGACTCCGAGTCGACGACTAATACGTCTTTCACACAATACACTGTTGCGTTACACATTTCGAGTTAAAAAGAAAAATTTTATTATGTTAAAAATTCTAAATGTGTAAAATATTTTATTAAAATGTCATTAAAAAATTTCACGAATATTATTCGAATAATTGCTCAAATATTCGAATAACGAATAGTTAAAAATCGGCCGAATATATTCGAATACCGAATATTCGGATTGGAAACTCTAATCTACAGTGTAGGATTGATATTTGATCATAAATCGGAAAATGTATGTGTGTTATTTTTATCCATCGAAGAAAAAACATTAAATATATTTTCATATAACAATAGGTAGACATCTCAGAAGTTTCCAGATCTGAACAAACATTGTGTTACATAACGATTAATAATCTCGTGCCGGGGACTGAAGAGTTGGCGTTTACTCCGTACTCTACAGAGACTCTTTAAAAGTTAATTTGAAAGGACCTTAAATCTCGACAACGCGGCGTCTCACATTCGAACTACCTCATCTGTTAAATTGAAGTTTGCCGAGGATGTAATCGTTGGATGTTGAGCCTCCACTTCCGGCTTTGTTTGTTCAATTTTAAAGATAACTCTCTCGCACGCGCCGCACTGGCTTTTCATTTGCGTTCGCTCGCTGCTTTTAATTTATGCTCTGTTTTGTTTCAATCTGCATTAATAAATAGAAACCTCGCGACTGTCAATGTCGAACGAGCTGGAAACGTTTCATTTCGAGGAATCAGCTCTTTTTAGCCGCAAAAGTGACCTATAAATATTTACACTCTAATAATAGAGACGTTTGATCAATAGTGATTAACATTTTTATACACATTTCGTATGTAAATCTTCAAAGTAATCTTGAAGGTAGATTTAAGTTTGTTCTTATTCCTATACCTATATACAAATTTATAGAACTATGTATGTAAGTCCAAGATAGAACCAATTTTCACACTACGAGTTGTGTTAGAGGGTTTCTGCATAAAATATGGAGCACATACTATCCCATATGTAAGTAGAATGTATTATCTCTTTGAAGGAAGAGAAGTTGGGAATATTGAAAAAAAAATTTACCTCTTCTTAAAAAGTATAGAATAATATTCAAAATTACATTCATATTATATGATATAATGAAGAAAAAGCTATGAAGCTACAGGCATTATAAGATTGTTGAGGTTGATAATATTTTTCAATCTCTCAAAGTGTTTTAAAAATAAAATATCATTCGATTCGCAGACGAAAATCTTGTGACCCAAGATTTTGATAGTAATGTTCCGAGGTGATTTGTTGTACATACATATTAGGGGTACCGGAAAGAAATCCATTTTTTTGCAGATCAACTTAAATATTCAGTTTTTCATTTTTTTTTGCTCATTTTACTCCAAAATATAATCTCCTCTAATTATCATGACTCTTTACCATCTTTTTGTCGATATTTCATTACCAGTTTTGAATTAATAAATGTTAATAGTTGGTTTACCACATCACTCACGCTGTTGAATTTTTTTCTTCTTAATGTGGCCTCCATGGAACTAAATAGGTAATAGTAAGAAGGAGCGAGGTTTGGTAAATAAAAAACCATAAAAAAAAACCATATTATGGTTTGAGGTATAAAAACGATAGCGTTTTTCCCTGAAAAATGGAAAAAAAAAACCACGTGTTCCATCACTCTTCTTTTTCGTGCGTGCAGAACAAAAACCATTGTTTGTTTTTCCGATCCTTTAAAATGTTCCTATATTCTCTGTGGTAGTTCTGTGGTAATTTATAAGTTTCTGTGATAGTTCTATAATTCGATAATTTTTTGTGGTAATTAAAAACATAGATAGAGTAAAAATGGATTTCTTTCCGGTACCCCTAATATATATGCATGTATGTATCTTTCATAGTTATTTATTTATTTATACTGTATATAAATAAATAAATAAAAATAAATTAGTGTATAAATTATAGTATATCTATGGTCAAACATTGTACATAAGTATTGTTAAAAGTCAATTAATAATCATAGAGACATATGTATATGAACATATTTGCAAAATTTTATAAACTAGTGAATTCGAGATGGTGTTAAATCGAATTTTGCGGGTAAAAGGACAATTGTCAATTTGTTAAAACCGTTTCAATGAAATGAAATAAATTGGCAGATTGTTCCAACGCGACGAGTGCGCTATGCTATACAGATTAAAAATGATTAATTATATATACAGGTAATACACCCATTTAATAACATAAAACACGACATCTATGGTATTGTCAGTATTATATGTACAAGGAAAATAACATCGATTAACATCTACAGAGATATCTATGGACAAATTTGATGCATTTATTTAAAATCAGCGAAAAATCAAGATGCTGATTAACTCGAATTTTTGCGAGAAATAAGACAGGGTTGCCAACCGTTTTAATAAAATGATTACACTGATTATGCTACTGGTCATCTTTATTGCGTCCTTAGAACATATTTCAGCATCAATTTAAAATTGCGAACCTAAGTATTCCATTACAGAGAAACCCGTTTAAATGACCCGTTTATGGACAAAATACCGTAAATAAAATCATACAGAACTTACATTTGAAGTACACGAAATTGAGAAACGATTATGAAGATCAGTATTTTTATATTCAACCACTTGATTTATCGAAAATTTTAAAATGTTGCCACGATAAAAAGTATCTTATGGAAAGATCAACATTAAAAATGTATCCATCACCAAAGTTCATATTAATTTATGTAAAATATAAAACTTCTGAAAAAAATAAATTTAAATAGGAAGCCACTCTAAAGTACAACAATATAGCATTTGATTTTGATTTTTGAATGCTTTTTATTATTACTAAATTATGTTCACGATACATCTTATATATATTTTAATAGCTACTGATCTACTGATCATTGTCTATTTTACAATTTTAATTCAATTTTGTTAGTAATCATAGTATTATATCATTTTAATGTTAATGTACAGCATAATAGGAAAAAGAGCTCAAAAACCTATTTACAAAATTCTAATAAATGCTCATAATTCATTTTATACATAATATTAACTAAACTCTCTAAAGTCGACGATCGAAAGCAGATTGTGTTTAGGTAATCATTATTAACCTATGCTTCACCCGTATGGAATAACGCCTCGAATACTAACATTTCCAAGCTCCAAGTAATACAAAATAAATCCATAAAAATAATTTATAATACACCCATATATACTAACTTGAAAAAACTGCAGGCCATTTATATAATATTCCGTTTGTTACGGACATTACTAACAAACTAACCAGTAGATTCTATGACAGAATCACTAATAACCATACTAACACACTTGTGAAGTGTCTCGGTGATTACAATAAAATGTCTATACCCTTCAGGTATAAACTCAGATTACCTAAACACAATCTGCTTTAGGTCATCGACTTTAGAGAGTATTTAATAAATATTATGTATTAGATGTATTATGAGCATTTATAAGAATTGTAAATAGGTTTTTGAGCTCTTTTTCCTATTATTCTGTACATTAACATTAGAATAATATAATATTATGAATACTAACCAAATTAAATTAAAATTGTAAAATAGAAAATGATCAGTAGATCAGTAGCTATTAAAATAGATATAAGATGTATTGTGAACATAATTTCGTAATAATAAAAAGCATTTAAAAATCAAAATCAAAAATTTCTGCACTAAGACATGGTGAAATCTGAGATCTTTCAGCTTTGACTCAAACCAACTGACATACCATAACAAACAAAAAAGGGTCAAAAATTATAATTGGAAGGCTTGGGGGAGGGGAAGGTGGGGGTACGTGTCGAAGTGGCGGTGTCCCGTCGTTGTAGGGTAAAAGCAGAAGGTCCGCAGGGTTGGTTCTGGGCCGAGATAAGGCACGCTGTTCCCAACGGCACTATATAAATATGTTAATATTTATTTGCGAGCTAATGACGGCACGGCACACACGCGCGACTCAGCTAGAAACGTAATTTACGGTCGGGGTAAATTACACCCCGTCGGCGCGCGCACAGCGTTTCCCGGGAAACTGTTGATCTACGGGGACCTCGGCTTACACGTTGCACGATTTATCGCGGGCCTTATATGCGCTCGCATAAGACAATATCCGTCTGTTGTGTTATTATGTGCAATATTGGCAACGAGATCCGATCTGCCTTTTCAAAAGCTCGGTGGTATTTCTCAAAGTGGCTAAACTTCTGTAAAATTTATATATTGTTTTGTATTTGTATTTGTAGCTGGTTCTTATTTATTTTATTTTTATTTTACATACATACATACATATATATGTACAAATAAACCAGGAAGGCCTCACAGGTAATCCCCAATGCGCCTTCCTGGTCCATTACAAACAATGCAGCATTTTTATTACACAAGCCGTTGAATTACGAGACTTACGAAACGAGACATCTATGAATTTGAACATATATTTTATTGCACATTAATCATAGTGTATATTATCATATAGTGGTGACATAATAGGTAGGAAGGCTTTTAGACAATTTAATCAGGAACCGTTTCAACAATGAAATCAGAAAAATTGGCAAACTCTGATAGGAAACGATCTACCTGGAGTCACAAATATTCAAATCTGACCAGCAGCATTACAGAAAATAATCAGAATAAATTATTTTCAATCGGGGTCGATCGGGATCGAACGAATATTTGCAATCGACCCGTCGGTCATAAGCAGATTTTTTAACAATTTATTTATCAGAAGATTTGGCAATTCATTAATTGCCAGCTTTTTATCCATTACTCGAGCACTCTGTTGCGCTTTAATCTAGTGTCTTTTGCACTAGACTTTAAATGAGCTTTTGCCAGCTCGTTTGAGTGGGTTTCGATTCTACGCTTGTGGTTTTTTGTGTAACTTTCTATTTCCGTTTTAATTGATGGTATAGATACATGTTGATGAATTTCAGTTTTTCTCGCAAACCATGGGGCATTTGTTATTATTCTAAGGGCTTTATTTTGGAATCATTGTAAGATTTCCACGTTATAGTTACTACTCGTTCCCCATAGTTGGATACCATATGTCCAGACTGGCTTTAGGATTGACTTATATACTAAAATTTTATTCTCTAATGTTAGACTGGATTTTCTTCCTATCAACCAGTTCATTTTGTGTAGCCGCTGGGTGAGTTCCTGTCTTTTATTTTTGATGTGATCTTTCCAAGTCAGTCTCCTGTCAATGGTGAAACCCAGGTATTTTGCTGCGGTACTTTCAGTCAGTTCATCGTTTTTCAGTCTGACTACTGGGCAGTTCTCTCGTCGAAGTGTGAATGTGACATGAACAGATTTGCCAGTGCTAGCCTTCACTCGACATTTTTTCATCCACTCTTGGAAGCCATTTAATTGATCCTGTAGCATTTTTAAAACTATCTAAAAAGAACTACGTGCCACATTCACCGCTGTATGATTTCGCCCTTAAGTGGGTGAAACGTGGTAAAGATTGACAAGTTTACGCTCCAGCAATTTTTTTAACTGTTATCGACGTGAGAATTGTTCTCTGAACGGAGTAACTAATATTGATTACGATCATTTTAAAGTGTGTATTTTATATAAAATGGGTGACTTTGTGAGTGTTATGAGGAATAGTATTTTTAAGCATACGTTTAACGTACGACGTGTTATTAAGATAGTGAGAACATATTATACATACATAAGTAATCTCATAAAGTTCCGGCAAATTCTCGACAACGGAAATCATCACTATTGCCGTGCTTCCTTGCACATTTGTGTACGAGATGGGAGGAGCAAAAATGGTGTGTACGTTGGGTAATTTAATTTGGACACGAGTTCTCTCCCTTTGTGCTCCACGGGTATATTTTCTCTCTCCTTTTCTCTCCCGCGGCCGTTCTCTGCTTAGAAATGGCGATCGTATATTATGTTAGTGCCGGCGGAAAAGCCGGCAGAATCTCGCCATTAAGCCTTTTCGGTTTGAAGAATGACCACTTTGGTCTTGGGGCGTGCGCCTCGGGGACCTGCGATGCCCTCAGAGCGTACTTTTCACCTGTTGAGGCCTTTATCCCTTTGTTTCCCAAAGCCGAAAGTCAAACAGTTTATTGCGGCCTGCTGCGCGTTCGTATTTCAAAGCGAGACGTACATAATTCGTGCGAAAATTCAAACTGGAAATATCACAGTGAATTTATACGCTGACTCGTCATCAACGCTCTTTGTATGTATATAATAATAGTATCGTATGCCAACTGTCTCATTTCTAGGAATGATTTAAAATTTCATCAAGAATAATTAGCGAGTGATAAAAGCTCACAGGTTTTGTTGATAGCATACACAGTACATAGTACACATTTACATGTATCGTGTTCGTGAAATGAAAATGTACCGTCCCGAAGATCCCATTTGGAAAATTACACGAGAGGAATTATTCTATGGGGTTTTTCAAAAGACTTATTTCCTTTCATAAAGCAACGAAAGCGGAATATTCCATTAATTAGATACAAAACTTATTGTATAGAAAATACAAAAATTTTATATTATATCATCTGAATTTAATATTTAAATTCATATTCACAATCATAGACTAGTGGTTAGCATATAATGATTCGAACAAAAACTGGTCAAGGGGTCAAATCCCACAGGTTTCTGTTGGCCAGACCTTGGATTTCTGACTCCAGGTCGATCGTTTCCTATCAGAGTTTGCCTAATTTATCTGATTTTCATTGAAAAGGTTCCAGAAAATTGGCAACCTTACCCATATTCTAGCAAATTTCGAGTTTCGGTGAATCGAATAACATGTTGAAAATATATAAATTTAACCATATATGTATGTATGTCTCTGTAAATGTTAATTGATATGTATTTACGTTGTATAATATTAATAATACTATCCAGCTAATTTCTGGTCAGGAAGGCGTAAAAGAGTATACCTTTAGTACCGAAATACTTTTGAAAATTACAAATCCCTGAAAATATACAGCATTATCATTGCAGCTTGTTCTAAATATGATCCGTTATATTTGAAGTGGCAAAAATTCACTTTTCTTTATATTTAGAAATATTTCGCAAAACATTAAATAGATGTAATATTTTGCGTTAAACAATATTTTAAAATACTGGTGGCCTATAATACATTTATTCTGGTTTTCCGTGATTCTGGACATATCGAATTAAAAGAAGTGATGACAATTTGTGAATTAAGTCAAAGAGAAATAGTGTTTTTGGAACTGAAAATTGGACTTCCGCCACATTCAAATACATATAACGGGTCATATGTAGGTACATACATATATAGTACAATGAACCTATTTATTTCCATTGACATGTCGAATATCTATTTTAAGCTACATCTTCACCTGACAAATATGAAAACATTTTTAAACAATTTTAGTACTTAGTCACGGTAGTAGAATTTTATTCAAGCATGATAAATATTTTATATTTTCCAGGCGCGACCTTTGAGCTTTGTTGTTCGGCGAAACACTGAAAATTTAAAACTTCATCATGCTGAAAGACTAGTATATGAAGCACGATACCGAGTCGGTGTAACAATTAATTTTCAAAATTTTCATAGTGCGGTAGTCCGTTTTCAGCGTACAAAGCGAAGCCGCAACGATAATTAGGGCCACGTTGCACAGTAAGGCTTAGCGGTGAATTAAAGAAAAGGCTGGGCCTTTATAAGAAGAGCCCTACCAAACCACACCGAATATATGTATGTAATTTAGTATCGAATATGCACACGTTAAGTCGCAATTTTAATAGTTTTCCATACAAAGGTCAAGGTCGGGTTATATAAATTGAGAAAATTTTGGAAACGTGGGAAGTGTATGATTTACGTCACCGTTTTTAAAATGTTTAATAAGGTAGATACACATGTTATAGCTGATAGATAATAATGGGTTTTACTACTAAAATTAAAGTTTAAAACAGCATGTTTTCCCAGATGTATTTTAGGTTCATCCCTCACGTAAATTTGATGATGTGTTATGACAAGTTTAATACATTGTGAATATAATCAACTTTTAGGGTAGGCTGAAAGCAAGCATTTACTGATAAAGTTGTCGACAGATAAGGCTACGATGTCGTAGTTGAACAAACCCTACGAGAAATATGTACATATGTATAAATACGAGTATATTGCTGGACAAATCTCTCATTTCGATTCTCAGAATCATTAATTTAACTAATTCGGTTAAATTTTGGGTTTATTAAAACACAAAAAAACTAAGGTTCGTCTTTACATGTTGTATCCATCAAATGATAATAATATACTGTTCATGATTGTACAAATGCACAGTGTGTCTGTTTGCAGATCCGCCTAGACACTCACTTACATATTTTTTTAAAAAACTCTGTATCTCAAAAACCGTAGCACATAATAAGCTGAAAATTTATTTTCAATGTACATATTAATATATATGGGTTAAGATATTGTGAGATTTTAATACCAAGCCACAAACCAGAAGTGGTAGTTTGCATTGTATTTTGCATAGAAAAATATACGATATAAGATATGTATTTAATTAGCACATTCGTAATCAGTGGGAAAATATATGTAAGATAAATTACGTTTCAATGATTATACCAAAAAGGTAAATTTTTTATCGGTGTAGCAATTGACAAAATAAATATACAAGTTTAACGTAAAATGAAGCTAATATAAACCTTGTAAAAATGAAAACTTTGTGGTAATGGCAGCAAATTTTAGCAGTTTCTTATAGTTGATAGTTCAACTATATTAATTTATTAAAATCATGCTAGAGTCTATGTATTTCAAAAACCTTGTTGAAATTTTTAATTTTATAAAAAATATCAAACTCGGGGGGGTGGATATTCTAATTAAAATTTCTGCATAAATTCTACCTTTTGCAGAAATTTCGAAAAAACTTCTACTCTTTCAAAAGTTGTGGTCTAATCAAAAATTTAACAATAAATCTTTTGGTTAGACTACATTATTATTATTTAAATTATTATATAAAATAAAAAAATAACTTTTAGACGAACCTCAGTGTCGGTAAATCGGAATTGAACTATTTACGTCAATCTCCGATGCTATACAATCAATTATTCCAGCTTAAGCGTCTCGTAGAACTGAGACACGACGTCCCCAGACGCTGCCAGTCGAACGCGAACCCATTATAGACAAAGCGAACGTCACGACACGATGTATTCAAAACGCGAACGGACAAACACAGTTCAAGAATATAACATACGAACTCTTAATATTCATAGCCGATTGAAAGGGGATGTGCGTAGATAGAATTTAGCCACACACACACACACACACACACACACACACACACACACACACACAGGTGGTGGGATTAATATTTTCCTGCATGATCGCTCATTTGCGAAAATAGATTGATAGTGGTGAAGTGTGTGTTTGCCAGGTGGGGGAGAGAAAGCTCGCGGATTTCGTTCCGTTGTTGCGCAACAAAGTGACGTGTATAAATTATGTATGGATTACGAGCGGAAACACTTGATGATTAATTCGCGTTTTTGCTGAAGGGTAGGTGCGATGGAACGCATGGGGGAGGGGGGGGGGGTGAATTACAGGTGTGCGTTCGTTAAGCGAAACCGTCAAGTATTGCATACTGTTCTTAATTGGATTTGCGCGTCAACTTTCGTCTTACGTAAGCATATATATGTACGCGAAGCGAATTTTAAAGCAGGATGTGGTTCCAAATTAGCGTTTTGCGATTTGCTTTTCGCCAAGAATAATATCCGCTTGAAGCTCTCGGTTGATTTCGTTGCAGTTGAAGCGTTAATTCTGCAGTTCGTAATGCGCTTTTCAACTCGTAGACTTTGCAACGTAATCCCCATGGGACGTTTGCGACTCTCATGGGAAACGAATGGCGTTTGTCTGTCGCTAAAATGTTGGACTGTGAGTTTCGCCGTTTCAAGTCGAGTGCTAAATTTGCCTACTAGGCATTACATAATTGAGGTTAAATGTTTAATTGTCAAAAGTTTCTGGATACGTTTACAACAATTACAATATTTTCAGTAGCCAGAAGTTTGCCATGAATAATAAATATTAAATTAACAACGACCTAACTTAGCATTTATAGGGAGTTGTTGTTTTTTAAGACTTCCAATACAAATCCTTGATAAATTGTTTATCTATATATAAAATTGAATGTCTGTCTGTCTCGTATAGGCTCCTAAGCCACTCAACCGATTACGATGAAACTTTCAGGATTTGTTGTATGCATGTCCGGGAAGCATGCTGTGAAAAAAAAAACAGGAAAAAACCTCTTGATAATAATATTCGTAATTACGATTTTACTAACGCGAAAGTTTGAAGCGCCATTGTGTAGTCAAGGAAATGTGTTCGTTGGTAATTACGTTACCAGTTGGTTTATGACGACACTGCTTTGAAGAGACACGAGTTGAACTCCAAACATCACTTGAAACGGGAACGGGAACGGGAACGCAACGGGAACGATAATCGCATGTGTTATTGTGGCATGGCAACGCATGCCTAGTTCAGCTAATAGTATTATATTAATCTAATGTTAATTTAGCACAATAGGTACTATTAGTACATACAATAAATAGAGAATTATGAGCTTTAGGTTAACCTTATAAGTTTATATAGTAAGACATGTGTGTATATAAGATATATGTATGCATGTTTGACATTGAACCTTTCAGAACTAAGTAAGTTAGAGATAAAATGAACGTCTCGACGAACTTTTGTATCTAAATGTGTATGCATGTATAATGAATAATCTGCGTACATTACGAACTACTACTGAAGGGCAAACGATCCACGGGGTGAAAAGTATGGAAATTTATATAATAAAAAGACTCGAAGACTATTCAAAGGAGTCTTTTTGTCTGCACCAAACGAGACGGTCGGTCCTTTGTGTCGGTCCAAAGTTTTTGCGATGCTGAATTTGGTTATGTCATGATCATATCACGAAAAGCTCAGCGAATGAATTACAAGAGCCCAAGTGAGGCAAAAAATATGGGGTTTTTGCAAAAATCGCGAAAAACAATGTGCGTAATAAAAAGTAATCGATAATATGACACAGGGCAGGATTATAATAGGTATGTGAAAATCTGCATTGCGCAACAGGTGCGAAAGAGACGAGGCGATGTGAGTTCGCGTGAGAGTGAAAGTGAACATCGATTTCTTAAGGAATCGGGGCCAAGTACATAACACTTTACACGCATAGGCACAAAATGAAGTGAAAAAAAAAGGATTACGTAATAAAACGTACTACTGTTAAAATTTGCATACGTTTTTTTAAATTGCTTGAAAATTTCATTCACTGGGAAAATATATAAAGCCTTAAAAACCGTTTCTGTGTGAAAAATCAAATCAAACAAGGACCGTATGGAAAATTATTAAAAAATAAAATATTCAAGTAGTATTTTGAATAATGAACTAAAAATGAACCATATTAAAGGTGAATGTTTGTTTTTTCGGGATGAAAATTTTCAGTTTCACAATTTAAAACCCACACAATTTATAATTTGTAATATCTCATTGTATGTATAAATTTATGAAATTATAAAAATCTACATATGTATACATATAAACCTTTTTGAAAAAAAAGTCCGTTTGTTCGAAGTTTCATTTGCAAAGTCAGATTTTGAAAAAAAGAATCACATAGGTATCAATGTAATTATATAATTTTATTTAACGACTGACCAATCCAGCCAATCAGAAACGACTTTGACGACAGCCAATCACAAAATAATTACAGATGTCGTTGCTTTTTTATATATTATTGATAGTTGATCGCTCCCATTACACGCTCACCGATCCAACCCGTTCATCCGTTTGAAATGATGAATGAAAGTATGTGTGTGTGTGTGTGTGTGTGTGTGTCTTCGTGAATGTGTGTACGCTCCCGTCGCTGACGTCAACCGTCGCTCGGCCTGACGTCACATATGTCAGACGATCCACACCCCCCCACTTCCCCACAACCCCATTTTATAATTTGTAATTATGATTATTATTAGTTGTTTGTGTATATATGTATATGTTTTGTTTTTGTTATGTCTAATTTATTTAGTTATTATTTTGTTTCTTTTCTTTTCTGTTATATTTTCGACCATTGTGGCGCATTAGGAATTGCTACAATGGTCCAAACTTTAAATAAATAATTATAAAAATATACATATGTATAGTAGATACAAAGGCCAGTATGTTAGGCTGTCAGAAACGTGAGCGCATATATATATCGCGAAAGTTTTCTTTCGGGATTTTTCCAACAGTTTCAGGTAGCCAGCGTTAATGGCGTCTATATTTTCAGATTAGACGTTTTTCCCAAAGACAAATTGGGGCACGTCCGATCCCCCGGGTCTCCTTAGCCGTTGATCGATAGAACCGCACAAAACAGAAAACAATACCCGTGTGTAGAAAGAACCAAGTACATACTATCTAGTAAGTGTGTTGAAAAACTTCGAATCATGTGCACAGATTGAATCCGACACTAGCAACACTTGTGTGACAACATTACAAAACACAATTAAATAAAACACTATCCATATCTATATTGAATAATTCACCTATACATACATATGTATGTTGTGTAATCGTATCAGATAGATTTCAGATTTGAATGATGCACTTGTCTGGTTTTAGCCGAGGGATCGTATGATTTTCGTAATAATAACACAATTTGAGTCTACGTTCGCATTCAAATCCAAATAGGCATATAATAATAATAATACGAACCCTTGAAATAATTGCTGAACATTCTGCTCGACTTGATGTTCATATTATACACCCACGAAATAAATAATATTAATCCTGAGGAAATGGAGGCGACCTAGATAATAACAATTACGCTTTGAAGAATGGCTAAAATCAAATTGAAATACAAATTAATGTATTAGTGTATTAGAATTTAGTATTAAAGAAAGGTTTTAAGATTTTAGTTTCATGTACATAAATTGTTACGTTTTGTTAATTGCTAATATTTTTTTTATTTATAATATTTTCAATATAATTACTAATTCTTTGTTTGTTTGAATGCAAATCCAATTAGAACTTTCCTATTTGTTTAGCAGTTTTACATATATGTACATATATGAGCCGTTATATTTTAAAGAGGCATAAGTCCACTTTTCTTCACTTCAACATATTAATTAAAATGTTTAACGTTTAACAAATATACTGAAGGCCTGTAATACGTTTATTCTGGTTGTCTGAGATTCTGGACATATCGAATTAATAGCAATTATAACAATTTGTGAATTAAGTCAAAGAGAAATAGTGTTTTTGCAACTGAAAATTGGACTTCCACCATTTTCAAATATAACGTTTCATATGTATGTAGGTATATGTATATGTACATATTACATTGAACCCATTTATTTCCATTTGTGTCGAAAATCAATTTTAAGCTATATTTTCGCGTTACACATGAAAAAATTATACATTTAAGATTCTAGATCTAATTTTCACTTTCAAATATTACGGCTCATGTGTAGATATAATGTTCTATACAATTTTTTTATCATAAAACATCAATCTTAATCATTGTATTTTTCTAAAACAAAAATAAGAGGATGTATGAATGATATACGAAGATGTATGAATGATAAGTTTGAAATATGTCAAAAACAAGATTATTCTGACCAAATTATTTTACTGATTTGAAATTTCTTAGTCTATTATTTACAAACAAATATATGTATATTGCGTTATTTGTTTATATTTCATCATTTATTCAGTACAGAAAAACAATGCTATTGAAATAATATCTTTATGAATTTTGAAATTCATTTTTATAATATAAGAAACAAGCCAAATATGTACATATAATAATTAATAATAAATAATACGTATATGTAATGTAAAAAGCAGGAGTGAATGCATTTTAAGGATATTGAATATATATTACAATATTATATAAGTTTTAATAAACTAAACGTAATATGATTTTATATATTAAGATAACAAATAATATTTTGATAATGCCGAATAATAATAATAACATATGAATGAAAACTGTAATGATGATTCTAAAAAAAATTTAAACCCAATTACTCAATACTATTATCAATACTTCAATGTTTTCGCAAAAAATACGTAATAGGATTTTAGCTATTGTTTCTATATACATATTATAGGCACAATTTTCAGAAACGAAATATAGCAAAAGAGTTTTTCAAAAAAGTAAATTTATTTTAAGATTATATAAATGAAAATAAAGAAAAATGGCTTTTCGGCATACAGAAAGTAATCGCACGAACAATCGATAGTTTACCAACATTGAAAGGTTAAAAGGCTAAAAACCTAATAAATCACGCCAATCGACGCCATTTTCAATAATTGCTTACACCGATAGCACGGCGAGGGCTCAAAGTTTTATTTATTCGATATATATCGAAGCCAGGGATGGTAAAGCTCGGATTGCGAGCTTTCACCGCCCATCGTTTAGCTCGTGGGCGGCTTTAATGGCACCAAAGCGCAACGAAAGCGTGCAAAGCTGGTCTAATAGAGCGGTCGCACGCCACGGGTCAAAAAAGACCCTCATTCGAATTTTATTATTTGGCGCGGGCAGCGCCGGTCGCTGTTGGGCGAATGGCGTTTAAATTCGGCATGCATGGCTGTGAGAAATTCGTCTCGTATTGTTATGGTATGCATACATACGAGTATGTATGTATGTAGTATTCATGGTGCGATTCAAATGGAGATTGGTATCTGGTGGGTTCTGGGGCTTATAACGAACTAATTCATTCGGGTAGGTAATTGCCGACAAAACTGTGGGTCGCGAGCCGACGCTTGCTACATTTTCAGATTGGTATCTCATCCTGAAGAGATTTATGGCCAAACAAGTTGGTTGCGTCAGTGGCGAACGCCGTGTAATACATTTTTCAGCCAAGATAGCTGAAATGTGCTTTGAAAGTTTAGTGTATTATTTTTTACGAATTATGGTGGAATTTTTGACGTGAAAAATGTATTTAGACGTTGGAATATGTATGAATTAGGGTCGTTATTAGAACCGTCTTGATTTTTTTTTCTATAAAGCAACAGTTTGAAAAAGGATATAAAAATGATATTATATACGAGTGGTTTTACCCGGTTTCGTTCGGTATTTGTAATAGAAACCACTTAAACATGGCTAATCTAATAGTAAACATTTGATTAAATTTATTTGAATGGCTTTATTTTATTTGAATATTCATTTGTTTTTTTTTATTAAATTGAATGTCATGGGTTCTACGAACCAAACAATCAAACATTGTACATACAAAGTCGCTTTCGAAATTATATATTAGATTTACATATTTTAACAAACTTGAAATGACTAATAACACTGTTCGACACGAAAAATAGTTCAGAGACGAGATATGACTTTTCTTATAGACCTCCATATACCCAGTAAACACGAATCTGGTAATAAAAAATGTTGATTGGCTCGAGATTAGGCGATATGTGTTTTTTAAATCGTGCGGTTTTTCTATATTTTGGTGTTGTTCGGTCGATGTCTCAAAATCTGTCAATTTTCTGTTCAAAATGAATATTGGAATCTATAGTCGGGTATTTTATGTTTCATTTTTAGTACTTTTCAGCTTTCAAATCTCTCTAAGTAGTCGTCCAGTTCAAATCAAAAGTACGTATTTTCACTTGGGATTTTTTCCCACTGTAAATACTTTTTTATATTGAGTATTTTCTATTGGAACATGTTTATTGGAATAGTGTTCTGGCCACACTATTTTTTCGTCCAGTTCAAATCAAAAGTCAAAAGTACGTATTTTCACTTGGGATTTTTTGTCATTTTCATCAATATATACATATACATACATACATATGTGTGCAAATTTGTAATATTATCGAATAATATTTTTTGATCAATTACTTTTTAAGCCAATTACTCTACTCTCTTACGCAAAGTTATTTATTACATACGGTTTTAATTACTATAAGTTTTAATTAAGAGCTTTAGAGCTAACAACCTTGTTTATGTAAGGATACTTTATAAAATCCTAAATGAAATAACGAAATAAAATCCTTTGGAATATATGTATATGTATAATATTTTCTCTGCGAAAATAACATTTTATATTAGCTTTACTATCCAAATATATAAAACTGCTATTCGTATCAAATTTTATCGAAACGAAATATTAAAATAACTATTTTACTCAGCAATATATGTATGGTACTGTGTATTTTATTTTTTTTTATTTTAATATATGTACAAATATACATGTATGGTAGTGTTAATTTTTTTTTTATTTTATGTAAAAAGTTTCAATCCAATTCGTTAGTAAAGGAGATAATTGAATGCTACCTAAAATTTTGAAAAACAGAAATACAAAATTACAACTGGTTGTATGGTCCAGTTAGATATGACGAGACGGTTTTCAAATCAAGAGACGGTTTTGAAATAATCTCCAAAATACATATACAGACACGTGTATTTTTTAAAAACCATGAAAACATGATCATTGATCAATTTTGAGATCAAATCAGTCAAAATCTCGAGATCGAATTTTTGCATGATCATAAAACTTCATCTACATATTGTTACTAAGCGATAAATCATGATTTTTAGCACCTTGACGGTAAATGTAAATAAATATTAAATCGTCGCATTTTTCTTATACTCGGATTTCATTTTAAAAGCGAAATATGAGTATCAAATAGAAATTGAAACACACACGGCTGGCACAAGCTATAGGCGCCAATGAGATACTGCAGGCATAAGACTGACATCTCGAGTTTTCTCGAGACGCTTTCCAAAGATCAAATCTACGTGAAAGCATCCGGAACCAATATCCGATATTAAAACCGCACATGGGTCATTTTTTAGAAATTGAGAAGACACACTCCGAGAATGAAAGAGCCTCGTAAATCACAGACACGAGCGGTAAGGCAAGAGAGCGCTCGCATGCATCATTTTCGTCGCAAAAATAAATGAAACAATAAATAAATATGTACGATAGTTGGAAAAAGTACACCTTTGACGCAAATCCACGTAAAACTTTCCTCGATTCCAATCTAACTTTGTCCAGCCCTCGGCCACCTGCCCTCCCCCACTAGCATTAAATATTATAATCGGAAATTTGCATAAATCGCACACGAATATGACACGTGTCGTCTTGTTTGGACGGTTTGGGGATTCCGTGGTGTTTTCGGATAATTAAACCGTAATGATGGGGAATTTCCGACGTCGAAACGTCTACGTAATTTCCATACTGTCGTAAAACGGTCTCATAATATTTAAGCGTTATATAAAATTAACATTTCGATTGTGTTACTCGTTCAAGCGTTTATCTTTATTCTGAGCGAAATTGCAAATGAGGTACATAGGCGTGCGGTTAGATGGTTTTTTTTTCTATAAATGGATTACAATAATGATATGATTTTGAAAAACATGTAAGAAAGAATAATGTAAATAATGTTATTGGAAAGATATAAATAAAAAACCTTTCAAAATGAGCTTGATTTTCAATATTACATACTCTTATATTAAAATAATATTTATGTAATATTATATTTTTACAAGTTTTGCATTCCCCTATTAATTTATTTGTGGAATTTTCAAAATAAACCCTTTTTATAAAATATATAAAATAACATAAAAGGCCAAAGTATGTACATATGTACATATATACATATTACATTGTTTGTATGTATGTATATTAAATGTAGGTTGATGTTCTTTCTTTAGCTTTAGATTTCTTGGGGATATGTAAGTACGAAGAGTTGCATATTTACAAACATTCATATTTTTTCATCATCGTCAAAAATATATATACATACATACATACATACGTATATAGTTCTACATCAATACATAAATTGAATATTTTGAAAAGATATGGACTTGTAAAGCAATTATTTATTAAAATAAATCAGTGTTCAGTGTTTGTAATATAAACCGCTCAGTGTTTGTAATATAAACCGCTTAAAAAAATGGCTTATCTTATAGTAACCATTTTTTTTTTAAATAAATTTATTTGAATCGTATAAAAATAATATTCAATGATATCAATATCGTCGGTATAGAAAATTTGATTTGTTCGATGATATCACGGATTAAAATGAACTCTAGAAATAATCTAAATTGTTTTTACAGATCAGAATTCGGCTTAAAACGACGTAAAATATTTTATATATTAAATGGCGTAGCCATCAAAAATGTATTTTTGTCCTATGCTGTACATTAATATTGATAATATAATACTATAAAAATAAATAAAATAGTAAAATTGAAAATGATCAGTAGATCATTTACGATTATTAACATAATTTATCAACAATAAAAAGCATTTCTAAATATAAATCGATCAATAATGTATTGCACCAGTTAAGGGCTGAGGACAACCCTCTACCATTATACTCAACTATCACAAATCCGTCACTTGTATGACACCATCATTATGACTCCTTCATTGTCACATGATGTGTAATTAATATTAAGAATAAAACGACTAACCAGTAGAGAAGTCATACCTAATTTTATAAGTAATACCATTGGTTTGTGACACACCTAATTAATGAATAGCACTATTGATTTGTACCACGCCTCACGCACTGACTAGCCGATATTGTACGACACGTGTCTTCAACACATTCATTGTTTTAAATAAGAGTATTAAAACTCGACATTCAGAATTTAAGTTAGTCTGTAATCAACTGAACAACTGAAATATAAAGCTTTTAAGTCTCTCTCTAATGATGTATTCAAAAAAGTACTTTAATTAGCAAGATGTACAAAACGTGAGCGCAGAATATATGCATGTCTTTCAAGATTACACAATAGATATAGCACAGGAAGATAGACACATATATTGTTAGTAAACGACGTTCGAAAGCTTTCTCATATTACACACACACACACACACATATTATTTTCAGCATCTTTGCACAAAAGCACGACGTAAACGGTAAAATATGACATCGTAAATTTCACTTAAGGTGTTTGGTCAACCCTTCGACTGCCGTCGACGATAACAATCGACCCCAGAGCAATAATAGCGACGCACTTAGCGAAAGTGCGGCGCGTTAAAGGGGTTAACTCGCCCCGTTGATAATTTAGCGCCAATTCCATTCTATTAAAACGGCACGATGATGATGATGATGAAAATAGAAAAAAAGTCGACCGAGCGTGAATTGAAACGGTTGAGAATGTGTGCGTGAAACGGTGCCGCGTAAAAGTTTCCGTGTAAATCTTCTCGTCTCGCTTCGAATTATGTTCTGCGCAAAAGTTAATCGCGAAAGTTTTAATCCTGTGTATCAGTACTTCCGGTGGAAAACGTGTGATTCGCTCCAGAAACTCAAATATTAACGCAAACGTGAAAGTAATACCGGGGAAATAAGTTGTTAAGTAACATACATACCTGAGTGTTTGTGAGTTGTCGAATCAGGATCTGTAACAAATAAAATATTCCACATTAGTAAGGATGTTTATTTTTATTTTATTCCATCAATCTACATATGTACATGTAGATTGATGGAATAAAATAAATCGCTCCAATGCTACGAGTGTACTATACAGATCAAGAAAGACACTAAACTTCATAATTCACAATTATACATGACATCTATGTATGGTTAAACATTGCTAACATCTTATACAATACGATCAACAAATATTTATACAACAATACGAAGTTTTATACAATAATCATCCACAGAGACATCCATGGAGACACCCGGCGAACCTTGAGTTTTTTATTTAATTTCAATTAATGATGCACACTCGCCTAACAGATTGCTCCATTAATCTACCAGAATAGTCGAAATATAATTTTTTAAGTGGAATTTTATTTAATTCTCATATAAAGACAATTTAATATATTATCCCTATTAATTCAATTCAGATTCGTGTAAATACGAGTAAATACTAGTACGAGCTTTTAGCTCGCAATTTTACCGATTTAAAATTCAGCACACTTCCAATTAACCCTTTTAAACGAAAACAAAAAATAGTGTGGCCAGAACACTATTCCAATAAACACGTTTCAATAGAAAATACTCAATATAAAATAGTATTAACAGTGGGAAAAAATCCAAAGTGAAAATACGTACTCTTGACTTTTGATTTGAACTGGACGACTACTTAAGATAGATTTGAAAGCTGAAACGTACTACAAATGAAAGATAAAATACCCGACTATAGATTCCAATATTCATTTTGAACAGGAAATTGACAGATTTTGAGATATCGACCGAAAAACAGAAAGATATTGGAAAATCGCGCGATTTAAAAAACACATATATCTCGGAATCTCGAGCCAATCAACATTTTTTATTGCCAGATTCGTGTTTACTGGACCTATGTAGATCTATGTATAAGAAATGTCATATCTCGTCTCCAAACCATTTTTCGTGTCGAACAGTGTTAATGAAAGTGTTTAAATATGCGATGATGATTACAAGAATGAAAAGTCAAAAATTCAATTCAATTGAATATTCCGTACTTCTTTGGGTTTGATTTCACCAAGTTCATATGTTTTTTTTACATATGTATCATGATGATCATCATCTAAAGCCATTCACCACCCACTGCTGGATGAAGGCACGAAATATTTAGGACAATTTTTGTAAATACCATATACATAAGGATAAAATGCAAATTAATATGTATAAAATCATATGTATAATATACAAATACACATGTCCTATTATTAAGATTAAAAGCTAGACGTAATACTTTTTAATGCAAATTCCCCCAAAACATACATTTAACTTGATTTCTTCTCGATTTAGATTTCAATTTTCCGTATCTGATACCATTGCGCTATAAAAAGACATCGGACTTAATGTAATTTCCTACTCGAAGTTCGACAATGACACTTTTTCATAATATAACACGGCGTCGGCGACGCTGAATTTCGATTTAAAACGGTTCCGAATACGTGAGAGCGATATCGCAGATTTATTGCAAAAGTATATACCCAATGAAAAAAAAACACACAATGTGTCGTTGATTGACGGAAATTCAAAACGCGCACTCGAGAAAAAGAGGGGGATGAGAATAAAAATATGCAAATTTCCTAGTCGGCTCGGTTCACTTAATGGGATATTTTATTGATTTCGAATTATCTGCGAATCGTGTAATCCGTTAACGAGCCAAATCCAAATACGTACATACATATATATATATAGGTATAATATCTATAGGGCGAATTCAAAATTCATCTACATAGACACGTCACAAATGTACAAGTAAATGAGGTTACAAATGAAATCATCGTTTCCGGAAATACGATGAACATATGTATTCAAAGTAAATCAAACGTATTGTGGAAACTTTTCCTATCGTATTGTGGAAACTTTTCGACAATATGTTATAGTTCCAAAGGCAAGACTTCCTGCATAGGAAATTTAATTTATGACCGGACAATTTATAATCAAATTTGCATGAGCGAGTTTTCCGGAAAATTTTTAGTGTTGCGATAAAGTTGTACGTATGTAGTTTAATTTGTAACGGTATTGTTAAATATTCATATTTAAATCTAAAAGAATGAGCTGATTGATGCCCTTAGCGACAGATGATAAGATCATCATGTTGATACTTGCTGTAGGAGGAAAAACAAATTGTCAAATTGAATCTAAGTTGGTTGGGATACTTAAGAACGAATTCTGTACCAATTTAAGGACTCTTAATTAAGCCATAAATTTATAAATTGTAAGAGGTTATGTTAAACCAATAGTCGGCACTAATGTAATAAAACAATTCGTATACAGCGCTAAACGTTAATATAATATTATATGATAAATAAGCTGCATTTAATAAAGCCCCAAAGGGTTCGATTGACGGCTTGAAGTATTATATATGTAGACTGGAAAGAAAAGGCAAACTTGAGCCTTCGAAATTTTCTCCGCAGAATTTCCTCACCGTGTTCAATTTAAAGTATAAATGGACCGGAAATTTTTGCGTGGGCGTTCAATATTTAATCGAATAAGCCAGCGTCGCGTAGACGCGTGAAAATTCATTTTGGAAAATCGGTAATGGCGGCGTGGAAAACTCAACCGGTGAAACACTCACCAGGTGGCTTTATACATATTGTACATCTACATACGTATGTATGTATTCTACCTGAAAGTATCAGAGCACGTCGAATAAAAATCCGAAAGGATGTGAAGAAAATTTCGATTCCACAGAAAGTCGTAAGACCGATAAAAGCGTCAAAACTTTTAGTATTCCCGTCACTCATATCTCATATAACCCGTTGGAAAACGATTTTAATTTACATGAAAAATATATTATGTTAGTGTGTTGAAATAATTCATAAGAATGAAACTTTAAATTCAAATAAAATTTTGATACCAGGATTGTCAGATTTTTTATGCTGATAAAAGTTGTCCAATATTGCACATGCAGTGATATTAAAATTAAAATTTATTATGATAAATTAAAAACAGAGCAAATGAAAAACGACAACTATTCGGTTGATAGACTATTGGACGAATGGACACTTGGCCGACAGATACTAGGTTTGACAGACGCTTAGACGAACGGACATTTGGCCGAATGAAATTTTTAATTGTTTAAATTCATTAAAAACATCAGATTTTTACGATACGTACGCCGAAGTTATTTCTGAATAATGTATCTATTTCTAGTGAGTTTTGGATAATTTTGATACACAATTATAAATTTTTATCGTTTTGTATTTAAAAATTTTTGCATTTTGCTCAAAATCGACCAAAATACAAAATTATTTGAAAAAAATATTTGTATTTATTAAATAGTAAACGATAAAAACCATGTTTAAGGTAAAAGTATGTTTGCGTGATTAATCTTGTTTAATTTTTATTTCCATATTATTTTTGACAAAGCAGTGCTTACATTTTATGTAATTAAATAAATAAAATTATAATCTGCGATGATATTTTCTTTTTATTTTATTAATCCCTTCCTTCACATTATCATCAGCCATTCGCTGCTGATTATAAATAAAGTAATTAAAATTTAAATCGGCCAATTGTGCGTTTGGCCAAACATCCGTCGACCCAATGTACGTTTGGCCAAATGTTCGTTGGTCTAACGTCCATCGGCCAAGTGTCCATTCGGCCAATAGTCCATCAACCGAATAGTTGTCGTTTTCATTTGCACTTTTTTTTATTTTTCATAGTAAATGTAAATTTAAATGCTAATAAAATTCTTCCACATACCACATTTGGCACGTGCAATATTGGACAACTTTTATATTTTGAGCACAAAATCTCATAATCCTAGTTTAAATTCCCAATTGAAAATATGGACCAACATCGATAAAGTAAAGAAAAATGGGTATTCTTTGAAAAATTTCGACAGAGGTCCTCTCCATCTAATGATATAAAAATAATACTAATAATTCGCTTTTTTATGTATGCGTGGATTCTTAACGGAAAATGAAGGAGGAAACGGCATAGTAGACCAAAAACATTCTTCTTTATTAAATTTTTTCATACATACATACATATTTATGCATGCATATATGTACATATTATACTTCAATATACACATGTATGTACATATATAGGTTTTTGGAACAAAATAATAGAGTGCCATTAAGTTGAGTAGTAGCTTTTTATACCTATTTACAGCTATTATATTCACCATTGCTGGTATCTATGTACAATATAATATTCGCTTTCGATGTTTTATAACTTGAATTCGACCATATCTTAGTTTTCGTTTATGCACAAGTTTGTTCAAATAAAATAATCGAGCATACGACTCGGATATGGCCCGTAATTGGCAATTCATACGAAAGTGCGAGCTTTCACCTTCGAAGGGGTCGAAATTTCAAGCCGATTCTTATATTTTCGACCTTTGATACGACCTGGGAAATGGAAAAGGTGCTATGTACTCTCGCCCCCCCCCCCCCTCCTCCCCATCCATTCCATCAATGCACCCCTATTTCCCAATCGTGTGTATAAAGGTCAAACGCACGTGTTCTCCAAAGGCAATCAAGAGCAATCAATACATCCAGCGGCCTTCGTCCACACCTGGCGAAATTTCCGGCCATTGTTGTCCTGCTAGGATTCGACGAGATATTTACCGGTCTGTGATAAAGTCCCCCCCCCTCCCCCTCTTCGCACCATTCACATTTCAATACCTTCATCCATGCAGCGGGAAATTCGGGATGGAGTTTTCCAAAGGGGCGCGGATCTAAAGTGAAATGAAATAATAATGCGATCCGATTCACAATGCGACCCTCGACGATTCGAGGCAAGTGTTTGCAGCGTTTATTTTGCAATTTAAGCCGTTTAATACTTTTAGTTTGGATTGAATACACCTGCCTTGACTGAGTCTCTGTCGGCCACGTCAAATGGGATCAAATTAAGACGAGAAAGTTGAACGAATTTGATTCGTAGACTATTGATGTTAAAGACAAAAAATACGTTAAATGATAAATGATCGTTACTATTGAAATGTTGAACATAATGAGTACACAATTAAATTTTGGGAGAAAGAAAACAAGCAGTCGTTTTACATTTAATTTCAGTTCAAATTTAATAGGATCTTAGAATAATTTTATAGCGAGATTAGTCTGTATCAATGAAAGGGGAGAAAACAAAGAAATCCCGATTAAAGTGTGCTAAATATAATGCTCGAAATAAAAGACTCATCTAACACGTTTTTATAGTTGCAAATTTAATGTTGATATATTGAAATTGTAACTACATATGTAAGTAAGCAGATACCATTTATCCAACATAACTCATATTAATACTCACTAACGAATCGAAGACATTACAAAATACAGGGCTCGAAGAGTAAATTTTCACGAATGGTTAGCACTCGATAGTTTTCAAAACATGGTTTTGATTTTTGTTATTGTTCCTTATTATATAAAATTATATTTAAATAAATATTAGATTTTAAGATTGGAATATCAGAAATAAAATGGTATCCTTATTCAATATGTTAATCAAAAAAAAAAAAAAAGCATGCACAGGAGACGAAAAATTGTCGGATCTTTGAGAAAGCTCGATATAGGATATGAGCATAATGGGTAACTGTTCGAAGAAGAGTATCTCCAAGTCTTAATATGTACAAATGACATCTTTGTGTATGATGAGTCAGGGTTTCTCAAATTAATCATTACTGGTTTATTTGATCATCATCATCTAAAGCCATTCACCATCGACTGCTGGATGAAAGCCTCTCCAACACGCTTTCACTTGTCTCTGTTTTGCGCAACTCTCATCCATTTCAACCCACACATTTTCCTAATTTCGTTAACCCATCTTCCCTGCGGTCTTCCTTTGCATTCTCTCGGGTACCATTCAAGCACTTATTTTGTCCACCTTTCGTCCATTCTTCTAGCCACTGCCATGTCAATCTCTTTACTATATCTACTATGTCCACCACCCTTGTCATACTCCTCATAAACGTTTGCTAAATTCAAATTTTCTCATCAGAGGGATATTAAAAAAATTAAATTTACAAAAGGCTGTGGAAATATTTGATTTTTCACGAGACGAAGCGGCTACATTTCTGAATTTCACGAAAGGGAGCGGCGTTCCCATTCGCTCCCGTCTATTTTAAGCTCCGAAAAAATACCTCTTTGGGGCCGGGTGTGAACTCAATTTTTTCTAAAATATTGCATTTTCGTTGGAAATCCGTGAATGCAAAGTTTCAAGAAAATCAGCTTGCTAAAAGTAGTAGGTGAAAATTAATTGCAAGAATCCTATTCCACTAACAAAGACTATCAAGATAAATGAAACGACAAATAATAGAGTGAAAAAGAAATAGTTACAGACGTTTAAGCAATTAAAGCTAGATGATGGCGAAAACGGATATTCACCAAGAAAACGCCAAAGCGAGCGCAGTAGGCGAACAATGCAACCGAACATTTTGGTACGTTTGAACGTAAGGCACATCTTCGTCAGAGAATTTTTAAACGCGTCTAAAACGATATTTTTGCACCAACGTAATGGCGGAGGATACATTTACTTAAATCGATGACCAAACTGAGAAATATGGCAAAGTATGAGAACGATCGTAAGTGTATCGTTTGTAAAAAAAAGAGAAATTATGTATGTATGTAAAAGCTCATAATACGTATTAAATTTTAAATGATTTTTTTGAGTGAATTCCTTAAGTAAACGTACATATGCGAACGCAAATACATATGTACGTGCATACATATGTAAATATGTATATGTGCATATGTAAGTATCCGAAAAGCAATACCCTCGTTGAGACAATATCCAACCCTATCGTTCGGGGTGGGTCGGACGAGATGAAAATCATTGGTTTTTACAGCCAGACAACAACACCCGTAACACCATTTCCACCTGATTTCATCTGGAAAAGGACACACGCGACGTTCGAGCGAATCGCGTTATCTGTTTTTGTCGCGGCTCAGCACACGACGTGATGGGAAATCGTTAAGTTAAGAACAGCCTTATTGGGTTAACCGACGGACAGACAGCGCATCAGATATATTCGATTACGGCGACACAAAAGTGATATTCTGTGTCGTTTTCGCGCTAACGGAAAATGATACAAAAAACCACTGAGCCGGAATGACGTGTCAATTCGGAATCATCTTTTCTACTTTTTCTTTTTTTTTTTGGATTATTATTTAGTTTTCTTTTGCGTTCTCTTCGGTCGCTTATCGCGGACGAAAACATGTCACAATGATGACGTTAATAACTGGAGATTGACGTGTGATTTTTGTTGTTATTTTTATTTATGTATATACTTTAGAAAACTGCTTTCAAACCATGCAATGTTTTGCCACATATTTACATATTAAATAAAAATCAGATATGATTATACAGATAAATGTACAAACTTGCATAAGCTTCATACCCGATATACTGGATTGCCTTCCAAAAGCATATTATAAAGATTATCTACAAATCAACTACTTAAACAAAATACTGAATAGGCACAAAAAAAAACGCACAGAAATAAACATACGCATTCTCGTCTACCAATGGAATAGATTAAATATAATATTAACTGCGAAAGAATGTACTTTTTGAAAATTTCAATATATGTATATGTACATACATATATTATGAACTTCGACTAAATAATTGTGATTGATGTATGTGCTTAGTAACAAGAATACGTTATTTTTCAAATTTATTCTTACCACTTTGTCAAGGAGAGTGACTAATAAAGCAAAAAAAAAATTACTGAGTCTAATACTATTATAAAAATTACATTTACCATGGTGCCCCAAGGAAATACACATAGTCAAAGTTGTATAAAGATTATCTACAAATCAACTACTGAAAAAAAAATACTGAATAGGCACAAAAAAAAACACATAAATAAACATGCATTCTCGTCTACTAATGGAATAGATTAAATATTAACTGCAAAATAATGTACATATTGTAAAATTTTAATGTATTATGAACTTCAACTAAATAATTCTGATTGATCGATGTGCTAGTAACAAGAATACGACTATTTTTTAAATTTATTCTTACCACTTTGTCAACGAGATAATATAGCAAAAAAAAAAAAACATGACATGTCTAAATTACTGAGTTTAATACTATTATAAAAATTAGATTTGCCATGGTGCCTCAAGGCAATACACATAGTCAAAGTTGTACAAATGTACTAAAGAAGTGACAAAGAGAGGGTAGGTGGCCAATTTGGTGAGAAACATTTCAATAATGAAATCAGATAAATTGGCAAACGCTGATAGGAAACGATAGACCTGGAGTCACATACAAACATATGTATGATACATAAATATTTCCAAGGTCTGGTCGGCAACACTGCTGGGTTTTTATAAGCTTCATAAAATCAATATTTGAAAATATAGTAGATGTCCCTCTACTAATTGAGTAACTCCAATGACTGAAGATCTACCTCTGATTATAAAGCTGTCCAATGAACTTCTAAGAAAGTTATTTTTATGATTTTCCTAATTTATAATGATAACAATACATAATTTTTGATAATTTAAAAATAAAACTATAACCATTAATAAGGGTATTTCTAAGGGTTTATTTAACATTTTCATTTTAGATACGGCGACTCTGTGGAGAATTTCATCGGGCGCAGTTTCGGCGAAACCTGAAGCAATAAATCGCAGAACGGCGCGTGACCGGAATACGCTTCATTGGTTTGCATTATCTTTACCTGGCCGAAAAGGGGTTTCGAACCTTTTCTAAGTAGGACGAGGACCCAAACTCGGCAATGTCGGCATCAATCATTCGGCAACGTGTGAACCCGAATTTACAACCCCGATCGCAGAATGCGAAGTCGAGATTGAGAAAAAGCTGCCAATTATTGTACATGTATCGCTTTTTCCTATATTTCCATAAAGGCGTCCATTGAGTATGAGATTTGTCAACAGACACGTCTCTTTTAGGTCCTCTGACTACCCCATTTATCGTAACATACGAAAGACGCCACGATGTAAACTATGAGATACAAATCTTAGAGATGCTTCGTTTCAGAGATATTTTCATCTAACAAAACATTATATTTTCGAATGGGAATAGTACTTACATGTATACAAGTGATTTTTGTGACAGTTCAATAGAAAAAACTCCATATAAAATCGTATTAACAGTGGGAAATATTAGGTCTATTATTTCCGAATAATTCGAATCCTCAAAAAGCAACAACGAACATCATCTGTATCACCTAATTCATTTTATTGTATTGCCTATTTGCCAAATATGTACGTATTTGCGGATTTGTCTGCAGACAAATTTTTGTATCGATGGAAAGTTATCGAAGGTACTGTGAAATTGTTTTAATGTTCATTAAAACTTAAAATAAGGGTTTATTAAAGAGTAAAAATGAAACGAAGCAAGTTACTTTAAGAAAAAATGAATAAATATAATGGAAATGTTGGAAAAGCAATCAAACAAACACAATTAGTACAAAACTAAGTAGTGCGGTTTAATTGAAATATTCGTTTTGCTGAATTAAAGAGCTCGCCCGGCGAGTTTTCCAGCGAAACTTCTGAGGAAAATGCAAATATCTCAATTTACTGGCAAAAGAAAAATATTTGAAAACGCAGCGAAACCCGCTGAAAGAGGTGGAGGGCCGCGCAAGCGAGATAGGCGGGTCGGAAAATTCTGTTGGAAATTACACGAGATAAACGTTAAGAATTTAAAATCATCCGCCGAGATATAACGAGAAAAGGGTGGGGCTGGCTGTACGAGAAACCAAAAAAAAAAACGAACTAAAAAGTAACCGACCAAAATCTACGATGGGTAATAAATCAAAGTGTTGTACCTACAACCCCGAGAAAGTTTCCACCGATAAAGACAAAGTATCGCGGCGAATTTACATAATGACCATTAATATCCATATTTAGAAGGGGGTGAATTACTTTTAGAAAGGGTGGCGAAATTGAAAATCGGCTTTATAATTGAAATAAAAACGCCGTAAATCAAACGAGCGATAGTAATAATGCAAAGGTTGACGACCGCTCGATGGCGCAAAGAGGAGAGGAACGCGAGTTTTGCTGAGACATTTTATTGCACGGACGAGTCGGTGCCTCGCCGCAAGGAAACTATTTCGTTCGAATAAATATGATAAAATAAATATTAGCCCGATGCAGAGAGCGTTGCTATAAGTGCGAAACGTGAAAGCAGAAGCCACACAAAGCCGCCCACACGTTCAGAGAAAAAGGCGATTATAAAATGATTTGCAAAAGTGTGTCCTATTTTCGATACACAGTTGCATACATCGTGCTATTTTAAAATCCCAGATTATATTAAGTATATTTTAAAATAACTTGCTATTTTATTTTTTACATAGCCAGCTGTATGGCTTAATGGTAGCGTGTATGTTCAGCACCAAGTGATAAGTGGGTTCGATCCGCCATACTGCTGGTTAGATTTGGGGGTATTTGTTACTCCAAATAGATCGTTTCTTATCAGAGTTTGCCAATTTTATTTGATCATCGTTGAAAAGGTTCCTCAAAATTAGCGAAAAATCCTCTTTCCTGTTGTCACAAATCTTCTGTATTTAATGAGTGTATAATTTGTAAAAATGATGTACAAAATCTAAATTCAATTTCAGCTCATTATTATCCGCTATTATATAGCTTATTATTTTTATGATTGTGTTAAATGTATTGCTTGTCTATATATATGTATGTATATGTTTTGTTTTTGTTATGTCTAATTTCTTTAGTTATTATTTTGTTTCTTTTCTTTTCTGTTATATTTTTGACCATTAGGAATTCTGACCTGAACCTAGACCAAAAATAAGTACCAGGGCGGCGACCTGGCCCGACTACACCACTGCAGGTATTTGCATACACCATGTATGTATATATGTCACTGTGAAATTATATTTCAAGTGAAAATATATTTTCACTCACGTTTCAGTGAAATCATCAAACCAGTTACATTTTCAGGGTTGGTTTTATTAATTTAAGATTAGATTGTAAGGGTTGGTATTATTTAAGGGTTAGGATAGGTTAGGTTGAGTAAGGGTTGGCCCTATTCATTTAAGATTGAGTTGTTGAAACGTTGTAAATTCATTGTTTGATACATTTTCACTGCTTGAATTGGTGAAAATATATTATCACTTGAAATATGATTTCACTGTAACATATATACCAGGAAGGCCTAATAGGTAAGCACCAATGCACCTTCCTAGACAATTAATTACAAATATTGCAGAATTGTTTATTACATAAATCGCTATATTTCGAGAGGCTGAAGAACACGAAATTAACATTAAATTGATTTATGAATAAATCTATAGAGATATCTATGGATTTAGACTTGCAAATAATTTTTTACAAAATTTACATATGTATATCAAATTCAGATATTTGTGACAGATGGTAGGACGGATTTTGCCAATTTGATGAACCGTTTCAACAATGAAATCAGATAAATTTGCAAACTCTGATAGGAAACGATCAACTTGGAGTCACAAATATTCAAGTCTGATCAGCAGCATTAAATATTAGCACGGAATCGAACCTCTCGGTGCTAAACATAAACGCAGTCACCGGCTGAGCCATACTGCTGGCTAATGCTGCTGTATCTACATACATATGTATTGTATATGATATAATATAATATATTGAATTAAAGAAGGATAGTGCTATTAACGATAACGGATAGTAATCACTAGTTAATAATTTTAACTGGTGATTACTAGCCAGTCCGCAGGTTTTTTAAACGATGAAATCTGATATTAAGTCGTGTCAATTATGGTGACGATCAAAGAGAAAATCCTGAAAAATATGAAATAAGTAAATTCGCAATTCAACTGGGAGGGAATCCACTTTCAAATATGTATATAAACATTTTTAAAAATTCCTATGAGAGTACGAAGCGTGGTAAAATTCGAATTTAAAGCGAAATTTCATGGATATCGCCCTTCATTTTGGGATATCTATAATACATACAAGCGCGTAAGCTCGAAAGGAACGTTTCATCTCGAGTATTGGTTGTTCCCAAACATAGCATAAAAATGCGGTTCAATTTAAGCATATTGCTTCAAATTTCGATTCAAAAATAAGCAACGCTGGCAAAAAATCATATGAAAGAATTTTCATACAAAAAAATTACACGACAGAATTCAAAATTTAATTCGCTCTACAATACAACGAATATTTACGCATTCAGTAGATAGAATTTGTAATTTAATATGAACCATGTTTTGGGATTAACTAATGGAATTTTTCATATGCTTATAATAAATAAACAAACTCACGAAAAGTAACATCAGTATGCTATTACATATTACTATTGATGAATTTAATAACTTTGATATAAACAAAAATGTATTATACATATATATATATATATATATATATATATATATATATATATATATATATATATATATATATATATATATATATATATATATATATATATATATATATATATATATATATATATATATATATATATATATATATATATATATATATATATATATATATATATATATATATATATATATATACATATATATATATATATATATATATATATATATATATATATATATATATATATATATATATATATATATATATATATATATATATATATTAAATGTATATGAAATAATTGCTAGAAAATTTAATAAAAAATGCCATTAGGTACTGTAAAACTATTAATGTACATATAAATGATGAATTGTAAATAAATAGTACATTGAAAAAAAAATCATTAAGGTAAGGTATGTAAATGGAGCATACACTTTTGAGTTTAAAATGAGAATGTAAATTAAAAAAATATATAGCATACAGCTATAAAAAAGAATATCACATTACGGTTCAAATTAGCAAAGCTCGGCTTGGATGTAGTTTTAAATAAACCCTGATAGAGCACGTCCTGTCTTCGTTTAATCCCTTCACCGAGAAACACACGGACATAAATCGTGTGCGAAATAAGTGAGTGATTCGCAGTGGTTGAGAAAAAATCTTTCTCACGGTATTAGCACGTACTTTGCGGAAGGAAGCAAAAGGAGGGTGGGTTGGTGGCAGTGGGGAGGATTTGTTGGAAATGGGGATGAAGAACAGAAAAAAATCGCACGTGACTAGAATGGAACAGTGAGTCTGCGGTCACGGCGTAGTTACAACAATTGCATATAAACACAACACCCACACATATGTATGTACATACATATGTAGGTATCTTGAGTTGAATTTAAACTTAATTTCGAACATGCCCTAGAGTGTATTCAATTCATTTGGCGAAAAAAGCAGTCTGTGAAAAGGTTAAGGGTCGGTTAGCACGTACGTCGCATCAATTCGACGTGTGTGTGCATATTAAAGGGGTTTCGTGCCTCAAATGAGGGAGTCCTCAGGCTTTGAATATTTGGGGTCAACAGAGGATACAAAGGACGAATACGGGGAGATAGGGAGAAATGAAGAGATTATGCGAGGGTGAAGAAAATGCCCGCAAAGCATATTTCTTTTTGTTTTCCCCCCTCTCTTAAGGCTGGAAAATATGCGCTTGAACCTACATAGCCCCAGTGGAAAACCTCCGAGGTCGGTAGTTTGGGTATTCCGTTTCGTTTCTTTTTTCTTCTGTTTAAGTCTTTTTGGTATCGAGTCTTCTGTTGGGTTGGGTCACAATGCGGCATTCGACTTGGCTTTGATCCGTTTCTATGTACAGTGTGTGTTTGTGTTTCCCGTAGACTTTATGGGTGTTGTAATTCTACACAGAAAAACTGGGTCAATTTTGCTTAGGCGAATGCAAATCGGGAATAACGACTTTGCGCAAAAATGTACACAAATCAACCGACGAAAAAATATTACGCAAAAAGGCGAAAGAAGTTTCGCCGAATATAACTTTTGATCTATGGATGCAGAAAGAAAATACTTTCAACCCCTGATTGTATGGGAGTGCGATTGAAATATAATATATGCAATTAATATAAACTTACATACAAAATGTATAACAATGTATGCATAAAGTTACAAAGTATTTGTATTGTATGCATAAAGTTAATGCAGATTTGATATAATGCACTGCATAAAGTTTGAAATTTTAATTCCAAAAGAATTTACATATCATTTCATGTACAGTCATATAAAATTCGCCAACCTGACAGTCGAAATGAATCATACTTAATCTTTTTCTCAGAAGAATATCTTAGATCTTGCGTAGTAACTTTATCAGAACGCACTTTAGTATTTTACAAAATGTACAACACGCAATTTAAAATCAAGCGTAGTACTTGAAGAAACGATGAAATTAAGCTAAAAAATATGAAATTACGAAAGATGAAATTAGGAATTATGGTTTATATTTTAAGTCACTTCTCAAAAGAAAATGATCAACATGATAATGACGTCATTGATGTTTCCACAAAGAATGACGACATTATCAAGAAATTATGAGGAAATTCTTAAAATCATATGAGAAGAAAGATGAAATATTTCGTCTGTTTTTTGCCTTACGCGAGGCAATGAAAAAATACCTACTGGGAAAAATATAATATAAAAAATGAGCCTTAAATTAAATACTCAACATATAATGCAATTTAGAGTTTAACTGATTACCTAAAGACAATCTGCTTTAGGTCATCGACTTTAGATAGTATTTAATTAATATTATGTATTAGATATATTATGAGTATTTATAAGAATTGTAAATAGGTTTCTGAGCTCTTTTTCCTATTATGCTGTATATTAACATAAGAATAGTATAATACTATGATTACTGACAAAATTAAATTAAAATTGTAAAATAGAAAATGATCAGTTGATCAGTAGCTATTAAAATATATATAAGATGTATTGTGAACATAATTTAATAATAATAAAAAGCATTTAAAAAACAAAAATCAAAATCAGCGTTTAACTGAGTAAGCCTATATGTAGGCATTTAACAAAATTAAAAGCGGAAAAAATATATGTACATGGGAAGCCATTTAAAAAAAAGGGGAAAAGAAGGTTACACGTGTCCAGTTTATCCCGTCTCTGTACTGATCAAAGACTTTGTAGAGGCTAAGGTTTGCATTTCGTAATCGATCCGTATACACGTAAAAGCTCACATGATCTGAAATAGTATCGCCTTAAGCTCGCAGACGGCTTATCCCGTTATCTGGCAACACTGGCTCGACACAAAGAAAAGCTAGAAAGTACACTCACACACAAAATACAATCGAGTACATACATACATATATATGTATCGTGTAAGAAAAAGAAGAAAAAAAGGAAGTGAAAATACCAAGGCGTCCTCGGGCCGACAACATAAAGGAATGTGCGAACGAACTGACCAATTTCCTTCGTGACGCAGCTTATTGTGTACGTGTTCTCGGCATTGTACCACTGCGGACGTTCAAATTCACTTTTGTGAATTATTCAAACGAATTTTTTCCAACGTTGCGCATTCGAAAAGATCTCCACGATCCCACACTCGGATCGGACCCGAATACCCGAAGAAACAAAAGAGTTTCGCAATGGTTCGTGTGCCTCGAAGGCGCGCACAGACCCAGAGATTACCTACGAGATTCGTCGATAATGTGATTGATTCTATTCCAATGCTATATTCCGAATTCGAATATCAAACCTTATATAGATCGAGACTAAAATGGAATATGTTTATCTTGAATGTTTGCATTTAATTTTAAAATTATCGGGACCGAAAAGGATTTTTCCGATATACATACGTACATACATATGTAGTTTTAAAATAGAACGATAACTATGGTTTTTATGCAAAAAAGTTACATAGTTACAAAAATCAGTATTATTATCGTTGACATCATTGTATTGTATATTTCCTTTGTGAACGCTTCATTGGAATTAAAAAAAGGTTTCATTTATTACGGCCTGCATACAAAATGTCATTAATTTTTCGCATGAATTTGATGTAATTCTACGAATTAACTGTACATACGCATGCTTTAGGTTCCTAATATAACGGATTATTTGAAGATGCTACTTTATTAAAGCTGGTTTTTTTTTATATAATGTGTTCATAAAATCACCACAACGACAATAAAGCGACAAACACAAAGTTTTATGTTTAAGTAATGAGCAATAACAAAAACATACGTTATTAAATCAATCATTATTATCAAATACAATACGTCATTCTTGTCCTATAAGAAAATATAAATATTATTGTAAGGCGAATATATGCTGTTATATTTTAAAGTGGCGGAAGTCCAATTTTCAGTTCTAAAAACACTATTTCTGCTTTACTTAGTTAAACAAATTGTTATCACTTCTTTTAATTCGAAATGTCCAGAATCTCGAAAAGCTAGAATGAGCTTATTACAGGCCACCATTATTTTTTAAATATTAAACATTATGATCGATGTTTTGCGAAATATTTCTTGAAATGAATATGCCATTTGAAAATATTTTATTTATTTATTTTTATTTTATATTAATAGTTTTGGATAATTGTGACATTACAGGAAGAACCCAATGCGCCACAATGGCCTAAATAAGAAAACAAGAGAGGGAAAAAATAAATAAAATTAATACATGAAAAATAAAGCAAAAGCAGAAAAATAAGATAAAAAAAGAAAAAAAGGAATTAAAAAAAATATATAACGGTAATATGCACGAATATATGTACATGGTTTTCCGTCTAAAGGCAAACTAATTTCATTCAAAAAAGTTCCACATAACGAGATAAAATATCAGAAAGTGTTTTAAGTATAATTACACGCGTCTTACGGGAAGCAATCAAAAGGATTCCGACGGCGTCAGAAGAAATTAACGAAAAAGTCTACAACCCCACAAAAAAAGGTACTCCCCTCGGAGAACTTCGGTAATTAGAGCAAAACTCCGAAGAAACTCTGAATTTTTTGTGCAAGGGGGCTAATCTTGTCAGGCTCCACTTCAGATTTGAATATCTTCATTATAACAGTTTGACTTTGGAGCATTAAGTAATCAAACAACATAATCGCCCCCAAAATGAATACCATTACTTTCACAGCTCCCTTAATACGATAATAATAATAAAAAAAATTAATAATGCGACTTAATCAATTGCACATCGAAAACATGCACTTTTGACTTTTTAATGTGTATGTTTACATGTATACAATTCCGGAAGTTTAATCTGCGAGTGAGCAACGGACGGTTAGCAATTCATTGCGAACGTAAGGGGTGCGTTTTCAATTGAAACAGGGGAGTTCCGAATGCGCATAATAACGTTCACCTATCAATTTGAAGTAGACGGGGAGAGGACTGAGAAAACAAACGGTGAATGGGCTTCAATCAAGTCTAATAAGACGTCTTAAATTGCGAATGCACATCGTAAACTTGGCAAAGGTGGGATTGCTCGAGGGTGAATTTGCGCACGAGAGAAAGCTTGTGGTGCATTGTCAGGTGGATAGATGAGCGTGCAATTCCGTAGAGTGCTAATTTATTCAGCAATTCAAAGAACTTTTTCGAGTGCAAAAAATGAATTCGATTTGTGGCAGACGTTCTTGTTGAATTTTCTGAAGAGCTGAACGAGCGTGAAATTTTTAGTGCTTCAAGTGAAGCTCGCGACAGTTATAAAGTCGTTCTTGACATCATGTACAATATAATATGTATTCTAATGGAACCTCACTATGTAAAAGCATTCTATAGCTTTTCGATGGTATATAATAATCATACCGAAAAATGAATCATCGATATAATAATCCATGTTTATATGTTTTTTTGTAAAAATTTGACTATTTTGTGCAACAACCAATTTAGATTAAATAAATTAGTATATATTCTTTTGGAAATCTCTACGAATAATAACTTACTGATAAATCAGCGAATGTGATTGCTATGTAAAAAGTAGCATATATTCTAGTTTATTCTGAAATTTAAATTTTTATTTTTATTTTATTTAGTATTTATTTTTAAATCGAACATGTACATTCAATCGCCTTTACAAATCGCTCCAAAGCGACGAGTGTTATACTGAATAAACAAAAAGATTGACAAATACAAAACAAGTTAATTCAATTCGCACATTGTCCAATATTTTGGTCATTTACAAATGAATACATACTCACACAGTCCCACGACAGAATATTAGGCCACCCGATTGAACCGCGTTCGCGCCCATTTGTGACGGTCATAAATAACTCACAATAAGACCTTTTGGGCTAGTTTTTTTTGTAAGCTCATCCTTACATGCTACTCTAGTCACCAAGAAAAAATAATGCAACATTATCCTTCAAAATGTCTTCAAAAATAAAGGTGATAGAAATGAGTTTGATCCTGAATTACGTTCAGCGTAGACGAGCGTTTCGGCGAAGATTATTATTTCGGTTAAGAACCTTGATTTTTTTCTTTTGCTGCAGCTTTGCTATATGTTTAGAGTAAGTTGGTGATTAATTTGTAAAAAAAATTACTTTCATTTATATTTTAAATTGCCTGCGAGTCTTAAATATTTTTTTTTAGATGAGTCGAAAAGCAATTATTTTTCAAGAAAGAAATGCAAGTATTATATCATTAATAAAACTGGAATGTTTTAAAAACATAAAATTGCGACAATAGAGGGTGTAAGTAATACGGCTGTTTGCAAAATAAGGAAACATCTGGACTAAAGTGGCGATCCCACACTCAACAAGCGGGTTAATTGTGGCGACAAAAAAAAAAAGGATTGTCAAAATTGTTACTAGGGACTGCTTTATAACACATAAAAGGATTCAACAGGAGCTGAAAGACGAAAATGTGAAGATATCGACGAGAGGATCTCGTCGAGGCTAGATCGAAAGGACTTAATAATTAGGGAATTATTATTAAATAGTAATTTATTTATTACTTTAGTACATATTTAAATTGTAAATATAGTCAGTCACAACAAAATAACATATTTTTTTAATTCGTAAATCTATTTTGATAAAATCGTATAATAGTAAATGTAGAATTTATGCAATTTGCCAGGGTGGCCTAATAATAATCTGTCGTGGGATTGTACATATATCACTAAAGGCAAAGATCCTCACACTCTTATTGTGCACAGAATAAAATTCAAAACCTCCGAGCTCAGTTGTGTCGTAGGATGTACGAGCTTAATTTTTCACGCGCAGCTTTTTCTCAAACGGGGCAAACTTTCATTTAAGAAAGCAACACAATTTAGAGCAACGCAAACCATCGTAATTTATCCCCTACTTGTGCAAAGAAACAAAACGAAAAAAAGAAGCGAAACATAAAATGAAAAACTTGCGGTTTAGACTAGGAAAGGCAGCTAGAAGGGAGTAAGCCGAGAGTGGCCACCTTTTTTTTTTTTTTTAATTTTTAATCATTTTTTTCCTCGTTGAACCGGATCGTAAAACTTAATAGGAGGGGGAGGGGGGAGGTTCAAAAGCGCAATGTCTCATTAAATTCAGGCAAAGGCTCGGTTATAACACGAGAACTTGCACTTTTGAGACGGGTTCGGCCTTTTAGTGTGGAAACTTCCGCCAGTGCACTTTACAACGAGCGAAGCGGTTTTAACGAGTGCACCGTACCGTTATTAGGCCTCGGCCACACCGTACAATGTACATAGACTAGACCTTAACATGTGTACAGCTTATTTTGAGAGGCAGCATCGCTTGAGTGATACCCAGAGGTACCACTCAAGCGATGATACATATGTATGAGCCGTTACATTTTTTAAAGTAGCTTTTTAAAGTCCACTTTTCTTCATTTCAAGTAATATTTCGCAAAACATTAAATGTAATGTTTTGCGTTTAACAATATTAAAAATACTGGTGGCCTGTAATACGATTATCCTGCTTTTCCAAGATTCTGGACACATCGAATAAAATAAGTGATAACAATTTTTGAATTAAGTCAAACAGAAATAGTGTTTTTGGAACTGAAAATTGGACTTTATATATTGAATCGAACAAATAATAAAAAAAAAATGCTAAAATATTATATAATAGGATTTTTAAAATATCGATTCGAAACGTCTTTGAAACCTTTTAGGTGATTTCATTATGGTTTCATTTGTTAGCATTTACATATTATATTATAGGTATATTAAACATACATTTGTATATTTATTTATAGTTTGTGGCATTACAGGAAGAACCTAATGCGTCAAAATGGACTAAATAAAAAAACAAACAAAAGAACAATAGTACATCAAAATTAACATAAGGAAAAAAAATAATAAAATAAAATTTATAATATATGAAAAAACATCCCTTCGAGGTTATAATATATTTTCATATATAATATATATATATCATATATGAAAAAACATATAATCTGGACAAATCAAAATTCGGCAAATTCAAAGTATTGGAAAGGGTTTGAAAATTGTCATATTTTTAGTGCTAAAGATGCTAATGTCATTCAATGTAAAAAAAAAAATTATATGAATGTACATAGTAATATAATAACGCGACATGTTTTTCATTAAGTAACAAAACGACATACATAGGCACTTCTTAGAGTTCTTACATATCTTATATGTATGTATTTCTTTCATATAAAACTGGTTTAATTATAATTTTTATTTATGATACATACATACATACGTATGCATATGCTATGAAAAATTAATAGTTCGTGTTTTTATTTCAGACACCGACGAACGAATAATTCCTTATTTTTATTTAAAGTATAGGTCGCAAGATTCTGAAATTATTTTAAATTCAACTAAAATTTTTAAGTACAATTTGATTTCAATTTTTGAGTGAGAAATTTTCAAAAACAATTTAGTTAATTATTATTACTTATACGGAAAAATATGATTTGTTGACTATTGCACAAGTTCATTCGTTGAAAAAAACAGGGCTTTAATTTATTATTTGCCATTTTGAAATTTCTATATTACTTTAAATTTACAAGGTGACTCATACGTATTTCAGTCTACAATATATATATGAATTCAGTCTACAATATAAATTTTCCCGTGTGGGTACCGCTTTCGAGCAACCTTTCCGGGAACCTATCTACATATATATATATATATATATATATATATATATATATATATATATATATATATATATATATATATATATATATATATATATATATATATATATATATATATATATATATATATATATGTATGTATATAAAATTGAATGTCTGTCTGTGTGTCTCGTATGGGTTCCTACACTACTGAACTGATTATGATGGAACTTTCAGGATTTGTTGTATGCATGTCCGGGAAGATTACTGTGAAAAAATATCGCCCAAAAACGGGAACGGAAACGGGAATGAGTGTCATTGCAACGCAATAATTTCAAATGTGTTCGCTGCCTGCATTTTTTCGACAAATGGGAACGGGAACGGGAACGGAAACGGGAATTGCATGCGTTATTGTGGCATTGCAACGTATGCCGGGTTCAGCTAGTTATTAATAAAAAGTAATAAAATAATTATTTTAAATATCGTATATGTATATTACAAGTATACGTATGTATAAGCTACTACTACTACATATGTATAATCTACTAGTTAACCAACCATTTGTGCAACGTATAATCTACTAGTTAACCAACAGGGCACAAAATAATAATAAATAAACGAATAACTGCTCTAGGTCACTTAGCAGGTCACTTAACTTGGAAATGTCACTTGACATTCGCAGTGTGCAATTTGTTTTTGTCCACTATTTTAAAATACGTTCATGCATACGATAACCAGCATGGGAAAAATTAGCATCGCAAAGCTCAGACTAGGCCTGAGTGATACGCCACAATTTCAACGAGTTTTCCGTGCGACGATACTATCGCCCCCGATTAGGAAACTTCATATGCGGTCGTACATTTGCATAAAATTAAATTTTAAATACGTAGAGAGTTAGCACGCCATTTCCCCGTCGAAATTCGGATGGAGAGGTCGCACGCGAAAACGTCGACGTCATCGCAGACGTTTTGTGCATACGAAAGCGAATATATTACAATATGAAGAATAGTTAAAGGGGGATCATAATTCACATCGTCATATCAATGGCAGTTCGACTGACACGTCGGGATTTCCAGAGGACGAATCTACGAATATTTTCCTATTTTCCGCATACGAATTTTCCCATTAGGATACATATATAGAGAGAGAGAGGGGGACTTGCGGGATTCGGCACGCATCGCAGATAAACACAAAATTTGCAATTCATCCATTCGAAGAACCGAAAGGATTGATGGCAATATAAAAGAAGATTTACAGCCAGCCAATATTAGACTAGAGGACATTTCATTCACAAAACGCTAAGAACCAAATAAAACGTGTCTATTATGCATATACATATGTACGAATCGATCACTTTCTTTATACAGAAAAATATTCATTTACGTATTTCGTATTTGCAACTATTGATTTGTTCATTATTTTGTGAACGTGTCTTTCAATATTTCCGATACAAATTTGACGCGATAAGTTATCAAACTAACTAATCGTCGTTATTATAAAATGTCAACGTATTATTGCTATGTAAAATTTATAAGCAATCGTAAAGGTGTGACACTTTTAAGAAACATTTATACTACAACCAGTTTACAAATCAAATGCAATTCTAAAAAGAATTTCATTGATCAAATATGTAAACAAATATGGATTCCAAGTAAACTCAATTGATGGGTCATAAATCATGCCCCAACGAATCCCAGCTCGCGTTTAAAGTTCCAACGGGTTTTTAAAATATTGTACTTTAAATTTAAAAGAAAAAACATTATTACGACCCAGAAAAAAACTCCACTTACTTATTTGACACCCCTGTAAATTTCCCTATAAAGCTCCCATAAAAAAATCTTTCAAGAACATTCGACGGGTAACGGCGCATCTTTCGCGTGCGATAAATTAAATTTCACACCCCATGTGATGGGGTGAAGAAAAAAAAGTGGCTCCCATATTAGATACATTACAGCAACACAACAACAACGTATGTATACCTACTTTCAAATTTCACGAAAAATAAGCAATTTTCTCAATTTTTTCTTCAGCCAGCATTTTTTCATGAATTTATACACCTACATGTATACATACATATAAAACCTAATATAATAAAAATAGACAGGTAGAGAGATGGGTAATGGGTTGCACGGTCGTAAATCGCGGTAATGTTCATGTTTTACGTCCGGACGGAATTACCGGCTATTTATAATGTCCGGCTCCGGTATTCGAATTGTAACCATTCGGTTTGTTGCCGCCAGACCACCGTAAGACGATGAACACATGGCGAAATTACGAGCTTCTATTTAAAGAGTATCTACACTTGAAACACGCACTATCTATTACCAAATTATCCATGGTCAATTAGTCTATACTGCGTGCTCTCCAATTCAGATAAATCGAAGCGTAATAATTCAAAAAGAAAGGCGTAGAAAAATTTTGAAACACATAAAGCACCTTCATATAATACATATGTATGTACATACTTTTATTGGTATATTTTCAACTATTTCAAGTATGTATCTTACATACATATTTCGTTTGACCTAGCTTGAGAGTTGAGGTGGGCATATACATAGATATAGATTTTGCGGCAAACCAATTTCTCGTAGGGGTTAATAACAAGAGATACAAATATCCTGACATAATTTCAGAGTAAAAAAGTCTATTTTGAGATCATGTTTACAATGAAATTAAACCAAATTTCGTCCGTATATATTATATCTACATTATCATCATCATCTACAGCCATTTCCTATCCAATGCTGGATGAAGGCCTTTCCAACACGCTTCCACTTTTTTGCGCTACTCTCATTATCTCAATCCACACATTTTCCTAATTTCGTCTACCGATCTTCTATGCGGTCTTTCTTTTACTTTTTTGCATTCTCTCGGGTACCATTCTGGCATTTATTTTGTCCACCTTTCGTCCATTATTCTAGCCACGTGGCCCACCCATTGCTATTTCAATCTCTTCACTCTATTCACTATATCCACAACCCTTATCATACTTTTCACCCACGTATTCCGTTTCCTGTCTTTCCACGTTGTGCCAAACATAAAACGTTCTATACTTCTTTGAGTGCATTCGACTTTGTGTAGCAACTTGGCGTTCAATGTTCAAGTTTCACATGCATACGTCATCACTGAAACACATTGATCGAAGATCTTTTTCTTCGGGCAAAGTGGCATTTTTGATTTAAAAACCTCATGAATTCGTCCAAATGCACTCCATCCTAATTTAGTACGTCTCTTTAGTTCTTCTTCTTTACTACCAGATATTATTAGTCAATTAATTGACCTAAATATAAATAATTATTTACTACTTCTACTGGTTTATCATCTAATGAGATGCTATCAGGCATGAAATAACTATTGAAGATTAGTTTGGTCTTATCTACGTTAATTTTCAATCCTACTATCATACTTTCCCTGTCTAGCTGTGTTAGTCTGTTGAGTAAGTCAGCTGGATCGTGAGCTGTTAAAACTATAATTATATCTACAAATATGTATGTAACTTCTTGAATGCAACAAATACAACTAGGATCATCCGAACGATCTCTGGGCAGACAAATTGTTGCTTTATAAGAAACTGCGATGATAAACAAATCTTTACGAAATGGCCACCGTATAGAAAAGGCGATTTTACACACAACAGCGTAAACCATGTAAGTGTGGAAACGAAAATTATGAAGAATGCAAATAAACGGTTTCGGTTCGAGGCAAACGGGCGATTGTTACGATTGATGCAATCGTAAAATATGAGATGTTTCAGGCAGAATCGAATGGATTACACACCCACACACATGTGCTTTGACATTTCTGCCATAGGTTTTGTACAGATGCTGGGGGCAGTAAAAGGACCGTTATCGTAAATTCGAGCAGACGTTATAACCGTGAATTACGATCGCCATCTGAATATAAGCGTCTCGGACTTGGATCACTTCGTCAAACTTCAAGTCAAAATCGATCGAGAAGAGTGTAATTTCATAACATAACGCCGAGACAATACACATATCGTCACAACATTTCGATTTTGATTTTGTTAAGATTCAAATATTATAAAATGCAAGGTATCGTTTCCGCTATTTGAAACATTTCTAATATTGTATCGTTGGTTTTTAAACGCTTGAAAGACATTCTGCAGTAGGTATAATATAAAAATACTGGAGTTGATTGGAATGAAATACTCGAAGGAACGTTCTTTGAACTCCCTCCATTTTTCATTAATTAAACTTTGGATGGCAGAAACTTCAAGAAGATTTGATTTATTGGAAGTTTTCTTTGGATTATTTCTTTGTTTTCTGCGTTAACTGACTTAATATACGAATTAAAAGGATATTGAACATACTATATATGATATGTACATCGATACATATACATAAATATACTACATATTAAATTTGAATGGCTATAAAACGCGAATTTCGGCTAACTATTTTATCGATGGACCTAGTAAAAAGCTTTCGTCGTATCAAGGGAACGTTAAATAAAAAATCATTGATTTTAAAAAATGTCTTGTCCTTCCAACCAATCGATTTATCTCAACAAAAATTTCGAAAAAGTAATATTTTTTCATACATCTATTTTTGAGGGAATTATTTACATTTTTTTAAATTATTTTTCAAAAATATTAATGCTCTATATTCACCTATTGAAGTTTATTCGCTTTGATTGTGATGAGTTTTGACTGATTAACGAGACACAAAGCGCGTTGCACTCGCAATGGGTGTTTATATAGGGGAAGCAATATTTTCAGAAAATCGTAATTATATTCATGTTCCCGTGAATATTTTTTAAATCATAAGTCGTTGAAAGCTTCCTTGGGTGTAATCTTTTAATTTGAACACAAAAATACCCAATAAATTTATGAATTTTATGCAATATAAGGAGACTAAAATGACTTACGTACCTTAAAAAGTATTAATGACAAAAGTAAACAATATTTACCAGTCATCATTTTAATCGAATCATATTTTGTTAATAGCAATAGATACATATGTAACTAAAACGTATTATGGTAATTATTATCATAATATGTAACGAAATTTTATTTCAAATAAGTATTGAAATCTATACACAGGCAACTTTTCTATACATTAAAAATCGCTCTCTTTCTATCAAATGAAGAAACGCGTACGTTTCGAATTTGATTATTTTTTAATTGGACGTTTTTTTCCCAATAGTCGATCCGAATGTAACGTGAGAACCGAGAATTCAGTCACATTCGTGAAATGTGTTGTAGCATTGTAAGGACGTAAAATAATTTCTTTATTTTTATTTAAATCATTTCTTATTTAACTACATATATAATATTATGACAATATAATTAAATATAAGGTCTTATGAGTCTTTTGAATAATTTCAAATGTTTTCACCGCCTGCGTTTTTCTGACAAATTATCATTACTGTAATTGTATTTGATTAATGAGTATTAATTTGAAACTGAAACATTTACTTATCGAAACATATCGAGAAATGGGAACGGGAACGGGAATTGCATGCATTATTGTGGCATTGCAACGCATGCCGGGTTTAGGTAGTATCTAATAAAAATATAGAGTGAAAAAGAAAAAGGGATATAAAGTAAGAAGAGGCTAGTAAAACGATCAATATGGACGATCAATGTGAACGAACAATGTGGACGATAGACGTCACCGAGAAATATGATGGAGTATTTTCAAACGTGTCTATTACGATTATTTTTCACTAGCGTAATGCCGGACGTCATTTCCACTTATATTGATGACCAAACCGAGCAAAATGACCAAGTTTGAAAACGATCGGACAAGAACCCAAATTTCTACCGACTAGAAATCGCAAGTGAAAGTAAGAAGAGGCTAGTAATAAAGTTATTTGAATTTTTTTTTAAATTATGATCAATTGTTTTTTTCAAATTATTCAAGTTATATTTATTTTTATTAATTTCAAAATATTATTCTATAAAAAAAGTTTTTTAAAAACATACCTCTTCTAGAGTTTGTATATAAAATTATTATTATTTTATATTTTACTTGTTTTTATATCTTTATCAAATGTAGGCCATTGTGGCGCATTAGGTTCTTCCTGTAATGCCACAATGGTCCAAAACTATTAATAAATAATTATTTCGAATAAAAATACCAATAATTTTATTTTACTACAGCCATCTATGTTTAAAACTAAAAACTGGATAAACGTCAGGCACTTTTCAGAAATTCAAACTTCAAACGCGTCTTACACGATATTTTTGCACCATCGTAATGGCGGAGGATCCATTTACTTATATTGATGACCAAAATGAGCAATATGGCAAAGTATGATAACGATCGGATAAGAGGAAATTTTTTTCCTGAATTGTAATCGTAAGTGAAACGTAAAGGAAGTATGTAATAATTAAGCTTATTGTAAAAATCTAAATGTATGTAAGCTTATTGTAAATCATATTAACAATTAGATACAACATAACTTCTTATTGAATACTTATCTCGCAGATAAAACCGACTGAGGAGATATACAGTGAAATGTCAGATATGACATATTTGGCCAAAAATCAATATATATCGTGTATTACATTACATGAAGCTAGACGCCAAATTTGAAATTTATATATACATACATATGAGAGTTAAAACTATAAATATTTAAATATTAGAGATAACGATAACCTATAGAGCAAATTTTATAAAATATAGAGTGATATATAGGCGTTTAAACAATTAAAATCTTATATGGCCATATCAAGGCGAACAGGTTGGAAGACACAGGACGAACGCTTATTAAACGTCAGGAAGGTTTACGGGCCCCGTTTTTAAAACGCGTTGTATACGATATTTTATCTCCAACGTAATGGCAGACGATACATTAACGTGTATTGATGACCAAAATGAGCAATATGGCAAAGTATGAAAACGATCGGATAAGAGATAAAAATGACCACTAACACGAAAGCCATGTGAAACGTAAAGGAGGTATGTATGTAAAAATAGCCTACTGTGACTAAGGTATAAGTTTCATAGGTACTTTTTGGTTGTGTAGAAAACGACGCTAGGGCCGACTAAACGAAATAATTATCTAGAAACAAATTTCTCAATTTCGTTTCTGAATATAGTTTGCTAAATCAAAATTTTTTTGTCAAACCCAAAGTTAACAGGTAAACTTTAAGGAAAACGAAAAACGACCAGGATATTTCATATCGTAAATAATATGTTAACACGCTGAGCACCGCGTTGCGTAGAAACCATTCAAAAAATATACATACATAGAGCTGCGTGTGCGCGCTATTCACACACAGTTTCGAGGGTCGGTTTGTTATATAATCCGCGCAAAAGTAGCAATTACGCTTTTATTACGAAGCAACACGCAAACGAGCCGGCTTGCTCTCTGTCCAACGTGCCACGTTTTAAGCGTGCATACTAAAACTAGGGAGAAAAGAGAGGGAGGATACTCAATTTAAATTCGGGCGCCAATTTATATATTAATAAGCAATTTTTCATCGCGGCGGGTAGTATTTTCCCTGAGTCGGGCAATTAATTAAGCGGATTTCCACGCAGCTTTTCCTCCCGCGCCGTTCTCTTGTACGTATTCCGAAAAAGCGGCGCCAAATTAACGCGTCCGTCCGTCTGTCTGTCTCTCGGCAAAATTTAAGACAACAAGGGGTCCTTTGCCGAAAAGGGGACCTCCCACCCCCCTCCCTTCGGGGCGAGAAAGTTCTTAAATCGTTACCGAAAAGCTCAACTGAGTCGACCAATTTCGTTCGCATTTTCCGATTCGGCTTTGTTCGCTTTTCCGCACAATGTAACGGCGAAAACAACCGGTTAATTAAAGCATTCCATTACACTCAAACACAAACCTCAAAGACGTATTGTTATACCTTTGAGTAAAATTTTATATTATATAATAAAAGTAGAAAAAAATAATAAGACACTAAGACCGTCTAAAGTGGCTCTTAGTAGAACAAATGTCGTTCCTAGTACGTACTCATAAGCTGATTAAAGGTTGATTGATGTGAATAAGGCTTTCAGTCGAAAACAAGTATAATCATTCATCCGAGGGAAATTTTACCCTCAAGCATAAAAAAAACTTTATAATGAAACCGCTCAACAAGTTTCCTTAGTAAACATATGGAAATTTTCCAACGACCACGAAAGTAAAACGAAGGAAAAATTAGCACAACGAAACCCTAGTATATTTTCATTGTGCTAATTCATACTTTTTTCAAAACGAAACTACATTTGGTAATTTAAAAATATCATCATCATCATCTACAGCCACTCACCATCACTGCTGGATGAAGGCCTATCCAACACGCTTCCATTCTCCACTATTTTGCGCAACTCCCATCTCACCCCACACATTTTCCAAATTTCGTTTACTCATCTCCTCTGCGATCTTCCTTTTATCATTTTGCATTTTCTTGGGTATCATTCTAGCACTTCTTTCATCAATCTTTCATCCGTTCTTCTAGCCACGTGGCCCACCCATTACCATTTCAATCTCTTTACTCTATCGACTATGCTCACTACCTTTGTCATACTTTTCACCCACGTGTTCCGCTTCCTATCTTTCCTCGTTATGGCGAGCATACAGCGTTCAATACTTCTTTGAGTGCATAGCATCTTGGCGTTTTATATATTAATAAAAAATAAAATATTTGGTTTGAGAGTTCAACACTAGAATTGTGATATGGTATACAAACATATCTAATATAGAATTTCGTAAAAAATTTTGTATATATTTAAGTTTTGGTTCGTAGAATCCGTGACGTTATCGAAGATAATTAATTTTCTATGACAACGATTTCGATTCCGTTTTAAGTTCCATATCCAGATTCCTTTTTCAATTCCAGTTCAGAATTCCTTTTTCAGTTCCGGTTCCGGTTTTTTTTCAGTTCCAGATCTGGATTCCTGTTTCAGTTCCAGATTCAAATAAATTTAACAAAAACACACATGAATGTTTACTATTAGATTAGCCATGTTTAAGCGGTTTATATTACAAATACCGAGCGAAGCTGAGTGAAACCACCGATGATTATATAATTTAATAAAAGTTCGAGCCTTTGAAAGATAGCAATGAACCAAACTACCTATATGTATGTACATATGTACGAATTTACCTGACTGATAGTTTTGAACAAAATTCTCATGTGTTAATATTAGAAGAAGTTGTAGCTATGAGAAATAAACACGAAATCTAATTGCTAAAGACCTACAGAAAAATATGAATATTTTTCCACTTTTAGGTAGCATACATACATACATAGTAATAACATAAAAAAAATCATACCTATTTCAACTAGCAGGAAATTGATGATTAAATCTAGAAAAAAGGCAGGAAGAGACTTAAGTCACTAATAAAGTTCACGATGGACTATTACTGTATACAATAGGATAAAGGCTGTTGTGCTATTAGAGCTCGTTGAGGTTCCGTCTTTAATCTTTGGGAGAGATTTTAACAACGTAGTCTTTGGCTCACGAGGTTAATCGAGGTTAATTCGCAATTGGGCAAAATTGACGCAATAACGTGTGCATTTTGCGCAACATTACCGTATCCAATTTCGCGCGAAAATTACACGAGCAGTCGGCTTCGAATTCGAATCGTGCCATAACACCATGTCTGGCCAGCCTCACCTGAAACAAGAACAAAAGTAAATATTAAGCCAAGCGAAAACTTCATATAAAGAAGGAAAAACACATACACACTCTCAAACACACGTGTGCGCGATTACAAACGCGAAATTTTCCAATGGATCGTGCAAAGAAAATAATGAGAAAATATATATACGTGGTACATGTGTACGTACGTACGTGCGTGGAAATTCGCCAAAGTGAAAACAAAGACAATCATTTCCTTTACTTACTTTTTTTTGCTCTCCCTTATACATACACACTACAGAGACGCTAAACGCGTTCAAATATTAAAACGTTTTCTTTTACTCTAATACGCGTTTGGATTGTTAAAATCTACTGTAAGTATGTTAAGGAATTGTATTCAACTGAAATTAAGTGAAACTTTTTTCATTTTCATACTTGAAAGTATACGAGTGCGGAAAATTCTTCAGCGCGTATTATGAACTACGGAATGAAATTTTATTTGCCAAGTCCCAGGAAACTTTTAGTACGAGGTATCATACGTCTTTATAGCGAAAACAATTCTGATTGTACATATATATTGTAATACGTACATACATGCAAAAAAATAAAACTATGTATATTTGTTACCTTCTGAATTTTGGTGTAATATAAATATTTTGAACATATATACATAAAAGGATATACTGTAGATAAATATATATATATATATATATATATATATATATATATATATATATATATATATATATATATATATATATATATATATATATATATATATATATATATTATATTATTTTCTTGAAAGCATACTTCCCAATCGCTTTCTGTATAATTAGATTTCAGATACATATGTATGTATGTATGTATATTAAAAAAAGGATTCATATACGAATACGAATTTTATACGAAACCATCCAAGTAAAACAAATATCAAAATAACAATCTTACTCAAATTCAACTAATAAATACATTGAATTTTCTATTATTGAAACAGGAAACTTTTAGTACGAGGTATTTTATACATCTGTATAGCGAAAACAATTCTGATTGTACATATACATACATACATATATTGTAATACGTACATGTAAAAAAAAACACTACGTATTTGTTACCTTCTGAATTCTGGTGTAATATAAATATTTTGAACATAAAAAGATGATGTGTAAGTCTATATATTATATTATTTTCTTGAAAGCATACTTTTCCAATTGCTTTCTATATAATTAGATTTCAGATACATATGTATGTATGTATGTATGTATGTATATTAAAAAAAAAGGATTCATATACGAATACGAATTTTATACGAAACCATCCATGTAAAACAAACAAAACAAAAATAACAATCTTACTCAAATTCAACTAGGAAATACATCGAATTTTCTATTATTTATTTTACATCATAATATATGTATATAGTACCATCTCATAAAAAAATATAAACATAATTAAATATTGAGAATCGGAACGGAATAGTGGTTATTTTTACTAACCTCTTCTTACTTTCACTTAGTATTGACTCAAATGAGACCTTTCCGTTAATATATCTATATAATTTTTTACATATTTCTGGTGATACAATTTTTTTTAGCAATCCCCAAATAAACATCGTGATAAGTGTAACACGTAAATAACATACTTCGAAAGTATATAGTGATTCTTAGCACAATTAGTTTGTGTTTACGTTGAACACGCAATACGTTGGAAACTTTTCAGACGATTCGATTTAGATTTGCGGACGATATATACATATGCAAGTATGTACTTAGATACTTACGCATAAAATAAACATTAAACAATGAAACTCGATAAATATTTAAGCGGAAATATCGAAATGTGAGTAACTGCGAGCGTACAATATGAGTTATCTATGGGGATCACGTATGAAAGCGGATAAAAGGGAATCGTTTCGTATAAATACGAGTCAATAAGAAACAATCTATATTGAACCAAGTAATAATAAACGGTCGCGTAATGAGAGATACAATATTATCTTTTCTTTGACGGCGAGTTCAGTCTATATATAATAATACCATATATGTATGTACATACATATGTACATAACTATATATCTACCATGTAATTCTTGTATAAATAAAAGGAGAAATAGCTTCGGAAGTGATCGAAAGTGAGCGAGTACCTTGACAGCTTCGGTATTCTGGGTGTCCCATAAAAAAGACAATCCGAAAGGAAGAACGGAGAAAATAAAACAATGTAAAATCATGGGAGAAAACTGTTCCCGAGTATGTGCCGAATGCGGAAAATGAGAAACGTCGATATTGCGAAGATGTACTACAGTGGTGACATTTTCGCATTCCCTGTAACACATTGTAATACTGACATATTACGTATATGTATATATGTACTATTTAAATTAAAATATGTATACATATTTGAAAATAAGTAAAATGGTTTAAATGATTTTTGTAATAAAAAGAAACGATATTTTCTAGTATTTAGATTCTTCGGATAAGCTTCGGATACAAGAAAATATATTTATTTTTTTGATTTTTGCTTTTGAAATGCTTTTTATATCTATTTTATTAGCTACTGATCACTGATTATTTTCTATTTCACCATTTATTTTATTTTTTAGTAATTATAGTATTATATTATTCTAATGTTACTGTACAGCATAATAGGAATAATAAAAGGTAAGTAAAAAGAGCTCAAAAACCAAAGAAAATATAAATCTGGTAAACGGACTACTATTCATATGTGAACCAGTCACAGGACAACCGGTCGCTCTAGATCGGTCACACTAAAACTGATCACGAGAAAACTGGTCACACCCTAAAACTGGTCACACCCTAAAATCGGTCACGAGAAAACTGGTTGACCAATTTTAGGGTGTGGCCAGTTTTAGGGTGTGACCAGTTTTCTCGTGACCAGTTTTTGTGTGACGGGTGATCACGTGTGACCGATCTAGAGCGATCGGTTGTCCTGTGACCGGTTCACATTTGACTAGTAATCACCGAACCATAAATCTATGTACAAAGAAAATATAAAGTTTATTCATATATTACAAAATACGCTACAGAAGTACAATACGTACAACTCACATAATCACAATATAAGAAACAGGTAAGGTGTATAAGTTGATTATATACATATAGACAGATCCAATTCACTCTACCGTCGAAGGAAGTTTTATATTAAAAAAAAAATACACGCATTTATGCGAAAATCGTCTCTATGATGTAATTTATTTAATATATTTAATTAAACAGAAAATATTTTATGTACAATGTTATTAAGAACGGCATAATAAGCTTTAATACAACAAAATACTTCATTATTTAGACATTTTTAATACCTATTCACGCACGCTTATGGAAATTGCGCCATAGGGCATATTAATTAAATCTAATGTAAGATTTAAATAAAAATCAAATATATCATAATAAAACTAAAATGTTTTGAATACGAAACATAGCGCAAGACAAAAAGCCTGTACTTATAAGATATCTGAGATTTTATTGGAATTAAAATGAAGAAATTCTTTTACATACATATATTAGACATGTGAAGGCTTTCGCATTCGGCCTATTTAATTATTTTAACTGAGGACCCGATTTATGCGCATTCCGAAAACAGGCACATTTCTATCCCTAGCTATGTATATAATTATATACACGAATGAGCGAAAAATCATTTAATGAAAAAGTTCTTTCCCTATACACATTTGAATTGATTTATTAGATTAAATTTTCATATATTCCTCTAACATTGGCCGAATTTTGATTTCATTTTGAAAACAACATTCACGAGAACGCGTCGTTTTAAATTCGACTTGTGTACAATGTTCACATGTAAATATCAATCCATTGTTTGACCTACCATAGGTAAATTTTACATGGGCGTGTTTTTAATGATTACACATTTCATTGAAAGTGCACTCAGCGTATGCATTTTTCCTATTATTCCGTATTATTTTGGACGGCGACCGCACACAAACAAGCATTGTTGCATTCAAACAATAGAGTTCAATTGAGATCAATTGACCGGACTATCGACAATGAAATTCGAATGTAACCAACGTTCGCAAATAAATAAATACAAATACAGAACGAATGACGACGACCATTAATGACTTTTACGAGACGCAAAATCCGTCGAAGACTTTTCCGAAAGTCGGCTTTTCCAGACGTATACGTCTATGAAGGGGGTCTGTTGGGATATATCCCGGTGTCAAAGTTTGAATCGCGGACAAATAAGACACCCTTTGCTCTTCCCGTTCGAAAATGTGGTGGATGAAGGAAACGACAGAGTTTGTCCATCCCACCTCCCTCTCACCCCTTTAGGTACACTGGGATGAGTTGGGGTGAAAAAAATGCGCCTTGGTCACATTACAAAAGGGATAAGAGAGACATTCTTCGGGGATATTCAACTCCCTGTGTATTCAATATCGTAGAAAAATCCGGTATAGCCCACTCTAACACGATGCTATTGTACAAGGTAAATATTCAACGATGGAAAATTCTCCCCTTTCCTTGTTGTGATTTTATATATTCGCATTTATGGCTATACGAAATTCGATATCGTTTTCGAATTTTCGTCGATATTTCACGTTTCATATATTAATATAAGATCTCCACATTCATTTTGAGATGCTCGTTTTGATAGAATACATCAAGTGAAAAAACGTTGTTTTAAAACTAAATCTTAAGATGAATATATGTTTTTAAGCTTTCAATTAAGAATAACTGTTTTTTTTTTTCGAATCCCATGGTATTCTAGCGGTCTATAAGTCGTTTATTCGAAACGTTCATAGCCGGAAATTTTGGGTTTTTATTCTGGTTTTTAGCAGCATTCACCCGCTCGAGCAGCGCCGGGATAATAATAATGTAATATTTATATAAATTTGGGCAAAAAAACATACTCGTATTATGTTGAGTTTCAATAAAACACGAGTTTCAAGCTCAGCAATGTATGTACATAGTTTGAATGCACTAATTTTGAATTGAGCTGTAGAGATCATTCAAATGTTGAATTGATCAATTTGAAAGCCGATTCAATTTCAAATACACACGGAACTTTAATAATAAATTTTAATTATATTTGACGTATACGTGTCTTAGATTATCAAGTTTAAGTTTAAGTTTCTATATAAAAAATACATTATTTCCAATACTGACAATTTTTTCAATTGATTTTACACACAATAAAGCCAAGAATAACAAGCTTTGAAAGCGGTCGAAATTTCAAGATCACAGGGAGATTTTATAACAGGGGAAGTGCTAAAAAAAGGCCGCAAACGAAGCGCGATATAATAAACCCGCAAGTGAGATAAAATCCCCCGGGAAAAAATAATAGACATTAAGTTAAATTACACGTCGGGCAATTGGAGCAAGAAGAGGGTATCGCGCCCGGTGATATTATTGCTTTTTATTAAATTGCATAATGGCGAGCGATATTGTAATAAACGTTTCGTTTATGCTGATGGCCCGATTTTCGGCGGGCCGGGTTTTAACCCTTATTACGAGCCTTTGCCAAGGGTGTACATATAAAAAATAAAGGTTATAGAACAGCCGAAATATGCACATCTGAGGTAAAAGGACGGTTGTAATTTCACTCGCGACCGACGGACCGGATAAGGGGGAAAAGTCCAGGACGAATTAATTGCGCGAAAATAATCAAAAAATATACCGGCGTATCCTAAATATATTTTATCGCGTTAATTTTCCTCAGCCGAAAACAATTAAGAGTGAACTTGGAATTTATCGAACGTATTAAGCTCTCGCGACTCAATACGTGTATCCTGGTATGTTTTGTGAACTTCTGGATTTCTTGTTCTCAAACTTCTCCCCGGCTGAATAAGTCCGGATTAAGCGTGAGGAGAGCGTGTAATCCTGGACCAGGAATTTAGTTGGAGAGCGTAAATTAACCCTCAACTTTCGCGTTCCCGGTTAATGTCTTTAAAGGACACCCCCCGGGTTCAAACATGCAACCGATTCAACTACCTCCCCCCCCTGCCCCATTTCTCACACTAGAACTCGAATTTATTGGAAAGTTATTCCAAACGCAAGTACGAAGCAAGGAAAATTTCAAAAGTACAGTCCTACACAGCCTCTAGTTGGCTCAATGGATTTGTTATGGAAGCTCGAAGCTTTCAAGTTATTTCGAATGGAAAACCTACTAAACAACCTACTTACCGCCACCCCCTGTCTTTGCAGTTGTCTAGAGAAATTATTGCATCGAAATTCCTTTGTCGACTAGGTTTAAAACGTAATCTATTTTATGTATATAAAATATAAGATTTCATGATAATATGCTATGATTGATTTTATGGGGAAAATTTAAGTATGACAATTTAATATAATATGAATAAACACTATAGTCGTTTTCCACTTGCATTTTAAAGTAAAAAAATCTCCAAAATACACAGACGCACACACACATTTTTTCTAGATCATGAAAACGTGATCAGTAATCGATTCCGAGTTCGAATCAGTCAAAATCTCGAGTTCGAATTTTCGCATGATCACAAAACTTCATATATTGTTACTACGTACATAGATAAAGTAAAAAATGATACTACAGGGTACCTTTTTTGCCTTCGATGGTACCTTCATTTGTTCACTACTAACGATTTTTCATATAGTATTATGTATATTTTGATCAGTTAGTACATGTAGGGTAGACCGGAGGCAAAAGTTACATTTTGATTTTAGATTATTTTTCTCATTTAACTACATACATGTAAAATACACCAAATGTAAACATAGTATATGTAAACCATATTTTCAAGAACATATACGTTTATTTTCTATGATTCATACAAAAATAAATAATAGGGTTAAAATCAAGATTGATACATTGTTACAACTGTCCATTACCCAAGGACAGTAACAGAGACAGACAAATTGTCATTATAGACATATTTGGGGCCTAGTTTGATTATAAGATATAACATTAAAAAATTTAACAATAATTAAAACGCAATTTACCACGATTGTCGAGTTTTAATTAATTTGTTTCTGATTCTTTTTACTTTATCTATGTTTTTTTAAGTATTCTTTAAAGTTAAGTTCAAGTTATAACCTGTCACCAAACTCATCCAGTATAGAATCCTTCTCTGGTGTGTTTGTACAATTTTACAACACAATTTTAAAATTAAAATTGTATTTAAATTACAATTTTAATTTTTTTCTCTGATTTTTATAGTACAATCTTGGTGATACTTAAGGAAATGGCCTAGAAATTACCGGTGAAAATGTGTAGTTGGATGTGTTGAGCTGTGGTATCATATCTTATTCAACAGTTTCATGCTTAGAGCTACTATTTCTGTTTCTGGAACTTCTGTTTCATCATAGTAACAATTGTCCCCAACCCCACCATACAAATTTACCAATTCAAAGTTAAAGCTTAATGTCACTTTATGAAAAAAATATAGCATATATGTATGTATGTATCTAGATGTCCTTACTCGGAAAGTGTTACTTTTCACAAACGTAAAACTTTCAATTTGGATAAACTGACGTAGACACGAAAATATTCCAGCAATGCCGCCAGGCGACTGATTGACAGGTTGAAACTTATTTAGCGATCATTTGACGTAACTCTCAACTTCGTAGGTATAAAATATGAGCCGTTATAATTGAAAGTAGCACATTTCCTCTTTTCTTCGTTTCGAAAAATATCTCGCAAAACATTAAATATAATTTTTTGCGCTTAACAATATTTAAAAATTATGGTGGTCTGTAATACGAAGATTCTGGACATACCGAATTAAAATAAGTGATAACAATTTGTGAATTCAATTAAATAGAAGAAGGAAGAAAATTTATTTGAAATTGAAAATTGAACTTCCGCCAATTTCAAATATAATATAACGGCTCATATGTACATAGCCGAAATACTGTTTTTATCGTCCCCTGTTACGTTTGTCCCCGGTCTACCCTACTACATACATATGTTCGAAATACAAACCTCTAAGTTCTATATATTTTCACCGTATTGCATATGTGGTGTGGAGTTATTGAAGAGGCCCAATCCGCAGGTAAACGAAAGTGTGCGGCAAAAGCCACCGCCAAAGGTGAATGGAGGAGAGCTCCGGAGTGCCGGAAGAGGCCCTCAGAGTCCTTCCCAGGAATCGTTCGATATTCTCTCCGAATTTGCATTCCCTGACAAAGGGGTTGGCTGGGTGAGGGGGTAAAAACAAGCAACTCGCCCCGGGATATTGCGAGCGTAATTTGAATTCGAAACAGCGTGCACTATCGATATGTAAATGAAGTTGTTCGCGCTTCTGCGATCGCCACCTACGGCCGAATCGCTTAAATCGCTTATCCAGAAAAACAAGCAGATGATGCGGGGAAATAGAAAATTTTATAGAAGCATTAATGTTTGTCAGTAAATGATTGAAAAAACCAAAATTTAAGGGGGCATTCTAGTCTAGAAATTTGAAAAAATAGTTTTTTTTCTTCATATTTTCAAAGCTTAAACCTTTAAGAATATGTCCTTAAGAGGATTTTTCAAAATTCAAATTATTTTCGGATATATAGCTCATATATAGTGACGTGGCATCTAACCGGCGCGTAACTTTACCCGAAACTACTTTTTTCAAGACGTTCGACATGATATCTCAAGTTCTACTGAACCAATTTACTTGGTGTGAGCCTTCTCTATACATTACTCTATCGCACGAACTAAAACTACAACAAAATTTCAATTTTTACTATTTTTTAAAAATTTAGAAAAGTTAAAAAAAACTGGTAAAAATGTCTTTTAATTTTAGACAGCCGCTATTTTGCGAAAAAAAAAATTTTTTTTTGACTTTTCCGTAGTTTGGGCGATTGCAGCATTTGTTTGGATTATGAATTAATTTGTTTTTTTGATATTCGATTACTAGGAGGGTTGCAATCGTGTCAACCAGGGCGCGCCATTTTTTTGAGACCCCTCACTTCATCGCCTGTAACTTTTTGAATTTTCAATTTTTTCCTTTGATTTTTTTATGTATTCTTCAAACATTAATAAATATTTGGTAAAATAATGGCTGGTAAAAATATTTTTTTGTTTTTTTTTATTGAACCTGAAAAAATACCTACAATTCATGCCTCTAGACTAGAATACCCCCTTAAACATTTTTATCAAATGTACATATACAACTGTACCTGCAATATTGCAGGCACAGGTGGTAGTGGTAGTAAGTATAAGAAGCAGGTTTCATAAATATTATATGTGCAATGTACGCGTACGAGGAAGAGAGAGAATAGAAACGTTTTCCTCTATGTCTCCACTCTATTTAGATAGTTGGCTTAGGGCAACGAAAGCATTCTAGCAAACTTACACCACCGAGACATAAGAAGTTTAGCATCAATGAAATCATGTATAGCATTTAAGAGCATTATACAATATTACATCGAGAGTATATAAGGTTAAGGGAAATTTCACAAATTGCTTTTAGGGTGATGTTTTATTACAAAAAAGTAATAAATATAATTAGAAGATTGCCTAAGAACAGAGCATATTAATTAAAATATAAATTTTCGATTGAATTTATTTGATTATAAGTTACTATTATATAAAATCTCATTCAGTTTCAATAAGCTGACTATGAAGTAAATTTTCCTCAATATAACTTGATAACGGCAATTTTCAAACTGATGCTTCGAAAATCACGATAGTTCCATCAACGCTAAATTTCAATATCATCATGCTGGTAAACTATGCCGTACAATATTGCATTATTGGCCATCGAGGAGGTTACCTACTAAACTCATTAACGAGGATCAACACTGCTTTTATCAGGTGATCTCAAAGTGGGACATTAACGACGAATATACGGCAAACGGCAATGCCAATTTACTCGACAACAAAAAAAAAGAAGATGAAAAATAACAAATAGAAATATAAACGCAACGAAAAGAAAAACTCGCGCAGCACAATATGAATTTGCGAAATTTTCCGTTTGCGCGAAATTAATGTGTAGCGGCGTGTGAAAATTCTCAACGCTCCCGTGGATAAAGGTGCGACCTTAGCGAAAAGCAATTTTCCTGATCTACATTTTTTTTACGGTACGTTTGTGTACGCGATTTATTTTTCCATTTTCCAAATAAGCGGTCGCGCAGCCGATTCGGCATATTATCGTCAGATTTATTTTCGCGAACAAAAAGACATTCGGACATCAAGACATTCGGACGTTCAACTATGTAAACCACAATATAAGAAGCGTTACCACATTACAAGATCGAACTTTTTTCTAATTATATATCATTGAATGAATGACGTTCAGATATACGGTCATTCAATTGGAGATTTGATTGTAGACAAATTTCTAGTAGTCTTATTTATCGTAGCGGCTTCTCAAAGACCGAAAATTTGTCTACATACAAATTAAGCTTTTACTCATAGTCCAATACAAGTAATTGATCGGGTCTTAGTTGTGTTCGTCGCTTACGAGAACTCATCTTAAGCATTGAGTGATTTTACAAACATTATTTTATAAGCTTCACTCTGTTAGTTTAGTGACATTCCCACCCGTCAAAAATTTGATGAGATTTCGAACCACTTTCAGGGGTTTAGCTATGTAGCATTGAAGTAAGATAATGTCGTCAGCACGAAGTTAAAGGAGTTGAATCATTAATGAACTGATTAAAAATTACATCGGAATCTTGTGTGAGATTGACAACCTATCTAAAAGCGGCTTTGTACCGTCCCTTCAACACCCTTAAACAATGGTAAAAGCGACCTGTTTCACTCTTATTTTTAAATACATCTGTAAAGGGTAGGCAAGATTTAGGTAATATGATCCTAAATTTTATGTAACTAAAATTTTTTCAATAAAATACTCTGAAATAAAGCTAGTAGATTCTTCTCTCGATATGTCCCTCGTAACGTTTATCACATAATCTCTAACTACAACAAATGTCGTGGTCAGAAACTCTGCTAGAGACTTGTCTACAGACAAATCCCCTGAAAAATGGCCACATACAGTAGTTCTTTATTATTTAAAATAATGAGTTTTAAAAAAATGGAACGGGTCTAAAATAAAACAAAAAGCTATTGTATACATATGGACAATTCAATACTATTTTTTCACCATTCAATAGTTCTTTACTTTTCGTAGCGGTCGGTATAGGATACAAATAAAAAAGAAAAGCACAAGGAAAGAGTAATAAATAATACCGTTTCTAAATGAAAACAACAAAAGAAGTGGAAATGAATAAATACACAAAAAGAATGAAAATGAGAGAGAACTTTTCACTGTAAGTAAAATAAATCTATGGAGCTCGGTGCCAATGAACCGATTATCAATTCTTTTCTTGCCGTCTTCTCGGAACAGGGAAAAGTTTTCCTTTTCCGTTGTAGGGCAATGTTTGTGCGTCCATTAAGGAATTACAGGCAACTTCGACTTATCGCAACGAGCGATTTCCGCTTCCGCTGTAAGAAACACCGAAAATAAGCAAAATAAACAAACGATAAGGAAAAGTGCATCGCCCGACAAAGATACCCAAAAATCTGGTATTTATTCATGCAATATATGTACATATCGTAAAATATCGAGTGTAAAATATATATCGCATAGTGTAAAATATCGAAAGTTAAATATTAAAACTCCTAAAAATTAACTACAAAATGAGAGTGACGAAATTTCAAAAACTCATTATCAGTCGGAGAAATTTCAGTTGAATCGTCGACGATAGCTTGAAGTAAATTCCCGCTTAAAATATAGATGTATTCATAGTAATAATTTCGAGCCCGAACGAATATTTGACTATTAAGGGTGTTCCGCCCTTAAAATATACACTAATTACGCGAAATTTGTTTGTGTTTCGACGCTCGTCGAATAATTATGCTCCTAATTTCTCTTATCTTCCATCGGCGCCCTGGCGAAATTAAGTTTCACGATTGAATTTCAAATGCATAAATAAGATATAAATTTGCTTTCGCTGTAAAACCGGCGGCAATTACTAAAAATCGAACGCGAAACCCTGAATTTAAATAGCCGAATTATACAACGTCCATAAAATTCGTAAACGGATTCCGGAAACGGTGGACTAGCGAAAGGGTGGGGGGGGGGGGGGGTCAAGAGATTTATTTATATAGAAAGCATTCAAAATCGAGATAAGCCATCACAATATTGCCACGCATTCCTTCGATTAAAATGAACATCTTATTATGCTGCAAAACTGTAAATGAAATGAGCACAAGGATTGAGAATGTGTTTGTATATATGTACTATACTATTGCTAGGTGAAACCGAAGCGCAGTATTGACTTGTTAAATTGAACGTGGCATAGTTGAAAATAAAAGGCCACAGGCTTATACGATATCTTCACAACGATGGGCAAAAGCGAGGAAAATATTCGAAACATTCGCGAGCCATTTTAAAGTCTTGGAAAAAGGATTTTCCGGATAAAACTTCGAACTGATAGTTTCAGCATAGTTTTCGATCTATTTGTTGTATGTAATTGATTGCCAACATTCGAAACGACAATAATTTATACGGCTTCTAAAGTGCGCAGATGACGATTCAATTAAGATTCAGATCGTTCGCAATTTTCGTTCGGATTAAATGCCGTTTTTCCGAGGAGAGAGGGTGGGTCGCGGGCGGAAAGGGATGGGCGGGTGGATAAAGGACTTTAGCACTCTATTCCGAGCACACAGATCTCCGGTTAATCTAATCCACGAAAATAAAATAAAAATTGGCCGGTCGTCCGCTCGACGGCGGAAGATTATGTAAAATCCGTAGCTGAAAGAAATGTTTGAATTCAAATTACGAAATTATGCAAACGCAGATCAAAGGGTAACGCGTCTTTCTCTCGCGTTTTTCTTTTTTTTTCATTCTGCTCATTTCCTCCCACTCCTCAATGCTTCTCGTCTGACGTTCACTTGCCCTGCAAGATTCGATTGGATGAATCAATATGTACATATAACACATTACGGTAGCCGAAAGGAGAATAATTAGATTAAAAGAAAATAAGGCAGAACGAATTACCAATTGGCTAAATTCTGAATATTTTTTATCAACAAAACACCGAAAAAAATATATACAAATAAATATAAAACATTTTAATAGTAAAAAAATCATTTAAATCAATACAAATCGTACTTAACATATAATTAATAACATATAAATAAATTGTTAAGACGGTGCACATTTAGCTCAGCTAAATTCTTACAAAGCTAATTTTTAACAGCAAAGAGTAAACTAACAAACAGCTTCCTTTTAATTAATGTGAGATTAAACAAAAGGCAAATATTCATTTTGATTGCCTTACGAATTAAGTAAGATTAATCACTCTTAAATTGGTACAAGAAAATAATTTGAGAAATTTTTCGAATTTTCACTAAATCAACAGTGAATTGAGGATGAAAAACAAAATGGAAATGGCAGGAAAATGATTATGATTGTATTTCGGCGTTGCCGATATTGAATGGAATCAACCCAACAATTGTGTTGGCTTCAATTCAGTCAACATCAAAGTATAAAATTTTAACTTGATTTATATTATATAAATACATTGTACATCTGTAATATTCAAATCCATAGAAATGTTTCATTTCAGTAGTATTATATTTGCAGTAAGCAAACTTAACATCTTGATTCTTATTGGTCGAAAAGCAAATGCAAACTTCAAAGTACGCTTCTAGCTTCTGGCTGACGTTTTTCTCACAAATTATTTACCCATCTATAAAACCCATCAAAAACTTTAAATTACGAAAAAGAATAATAAATAATAAAAAAATGGCAATTTTTAGTGTCGAGGTGGGCAGCCACCTCAACAAAAGGTGTTTGTGTACGGGGCACGTTGTGTTGCTGCACACGAATTAACGCTCACAAAAGGTTCGTTGTAGCAGGATAATTAGGGGTGTAAAAGGAGGGAGGTTTGGTAGATGTGGGGGGTGTGTCCGAGCCCCCAAGAATAACTTCCCGTGCTTTGTGTGATAAGCGCGCGCCAAATTCATTTTAGCAGATTCATTTCAGCCAAAACGGCGGGAAAGAGGGGGGGGGGGAGGAAGGAACTTCGATAAAACCCAACCAGTATACGAAAACACTGATTAACAAAAAACACACCCCCTTCTATCATCCCCTCATTTCCTCGTCGCTTTATTCAAAGCTCACTAATTTTGTAGGTTCGGAAATTGTTTTCGTTTTCAAAAACCAATTTCATTTGAAATTCGTCGAACGAGCCATTTTCAATTCTTACATTTTGGGGTTCTAAGCTTGTCAATGCATGGCGATAAAAATGCTGTTTCTACAATTTAACACAAAATATATATTAGAAACAACTTATAAGGGTATAAGTTGTTTCGGGGGGAATAAATTAGCAATTAAACATAAGTATGTATACATATATATAGCCAGTAATATAGCTCAGTGGATAGCGTATGGTTATTTCAACTGAAGGATCATGGGTTCATTTCCCCGGTGTTGCTTGCTAGACCTAAGATACGTATATGAGCCGTTATATTTGAAGTCGGCGTAAGTCACATTTTTACCTAAGCCTCTTATCAGGTTGCTTTCGTTTTTTCATCTGACAAAATTTGGGTTTGATATCTACTATCTACTCTATCTACTCTTCCGATCGTTTCAAACTTTGTCATTTTGCTCGGTTCGGTCATCATTTACTTTCGAGAAATATTTCACAAAACATTAAATAAAATGTTTTGCGAAATATTTAACTAGTAAAAATACTGGTGGCCTGTAATAAGTATATTCTGCTCTTCCCAGATTTTGGACATATCAAATTAATAACACTGTTCGACACGAAAAATGTTTCAGAGACGAAATATGACTTTTCTTATAGATCTATGCCCAGTGAACACGAATCTGGTAATAAAAAGTGTTGATTGGCTCGAGATTCGGAGATATATGTGTTTTTTAAATCGCGCGATTATTCTATATCTTGGTGTTGTTCGGTCGATTTCTCAAAATCTGTTAATTTTCTGTTCAAAATGAATATTGGAATCTACAGTCGGGTATTTTATCTTTCATTTGTAGTACTTTTCAGCTTTCAAATCCCTCTAAGTAGTCGTCCAGTTAAAATCAAAAGTCAAAATTATGTATTTTCACTTGGGATTTTTTCCCACTGTTAATACTATATTATATTGAGTATTTTCTATTGAAACATGTTTATTAAGATAATGTTCTGACCACACTATTTTTTGTTTTCGTTTAAAAGGGTTAACTGGAAGTGTGCTGAACTTTAAATCGGTAAAATTGCGAGCAAAAAGCTCGTAATAGTGTTTACTCGTATTTATACGAATCTGAATTGAATTAATAGGGATAATATATTAAATTATCTTTATATGAGAATTAAATAAAATTCCACTTCGAAAAATCATATTTCGACTATTCTTGTGGATTAATAACAAAAATTCTATTGATAACTGGCTTACTTCGATAAAATAAACGAATTTTTGTTATTAATCCACAAGAATAGTCGAAATATGATTTTTCTAACTGGAATTTTATTTAATTCTCACTGGGCATAGATCTATAAGAAAAGTCATATCCCGTCTCTGAAACATTTTAAAAGTCGTCATTTGTCGAACAGTGTAATTGTAATAGTAAGTGAAACATAAAGGTTTGTAAAAAGAGTGATGAAAAGATGACAATTTGTGAATTAAGTCACTCTGAAATAGTATCCTTGGAACTGAAAATTGAATTTCTGCCACTTTCAAATATAATGGCTCATATGTATGTGACTCTAGGTCAATAGTTTCCTACCGAAGTTTGCCAATTTATTTGATTTCATTGTTAAAATGGTCCCACTTGGTCATGTTTCTCGCAAATTCGAGTTCATGGTATCTCGAATTCGTTCATTATTATATAAATATGCTACCCATTCTGTAAAATGTATGTATTTCACGCAAAAATTTGCTGTATTTCAAATCTGTCTATAGATGTCTTTATGAAACTGCATAAATATAATTGTTAATTGATATTGTATGTATAAAAATAAATAAATAAATAAAAATTATAATTCATTTTATCTCAATTTCATAACTTTAAAAAACCACATTGCTGGAAAGCCAAAATTAATTGAGTGAATAATTGATTTCCACAAACAATGGATGACAGCATTACCCAAACTAACAATACATGTAATGTTTACAAAAATTATTAATTTACATGATTTTCATTTGACAACATTTACAATTTTTTTAATAGCTCAAATACATATGTATATTTCATTCTATATACCTACATGGCTTAGAACAAAGATGCAGAAATATATTGCAACCATAAATAAACATACTTCCTTTATTTCGGACACTTCGTGTTGAATAACCTACTATCGCTTGTTTATTGACACGACTCTCGTGGGGGGCGGAAAGTATCGTATATCAGATACGGTTTGCAAAAATAAGAGGTTGCAAAAGATGGAGAAGGCGTATATTGGTCTCCTTTAGGAATTCCTTAAGGCATGTATGAAACACATGTATATGTATGTACACATGAGTGTATGTTTGGTCCAATTCCCTAGTTTATTTATTCAAGACGATAATTCAAGTGGCGGTGCCGCGTGATGCCCACCCTTTCCCAAGTACACATAATTCCTAATCTGCCATAAATTCTAGCCGTCAAAGGATATCCTGTAAATTCAGGAGGGGGTGTCCTTTACCCCCCCCCCCCCCATCCTTCATTTCCCCTCCCCTAACTGAGGCCGCGCCGTCAAGACACGGAGTCAATTTGCTTGTCCGCAGATTCTACATAAAAAATATGTGAACGTGGCGTTGCTGCCACGCAGATTTCCCAAAAGGTTTTCGCGCGGTTAAAGCACAAAGAAAAAAAAATCGGAACATTTGTCTGTTTACCTTTTTATGGAAATTTGATTCGCACCCTTCGTAATATTCTCACGGCTAAAACTTTCATAATCATTTCGGAATGCGTGCTAGAACGGTATCAACGCATAAAATCGATACAATTAGTCCACATCTACATACATATATGTACATACGAGAGAAAAACATATGTATTTATTTGTATATACAAAGGTTTTTAGTATTGTAAGTATATACAAACATCGATAAAAAATATCTTTATACAGTATCATAGAGACATCTATGTACAAAGTCGATAATACTAATATTTCTAGAAATGCATATACTTTACAGAATGGGTTTATTTATATAATAATCGAAATGCTATAAATTGGAATTTGCGAGAAACAGGATAGGTCGCTAATTTGCTGGAACCGTTTCAACAAAGAAATCATAAAAAGTCTGATAGAAAACAATCGACCTGGAGTCACATACATACATATAATATATCCAGAGTCTGGCCAGCAACATCGGGCCAGGGAATGAACGTTCAGAACTGAGCTATATTGCTGGTTTTTGCTGTTTATGCTTAGACGATTGTTTTTCAAAAACAATCGTCTTTTTTTTTCAATTCACCCCCCCCCCCCCCCCATCAATGTTAGCCAGTGAATGATAACATAGTGGGAAGAATATAGTCACAAAATAATCGTTAAATGATACATATAATAATAACATTAAAATATTTATTACAGTTTTATGGAGATTGATTTCAACCAGTGTTTTTTTTTTGTATTTAATGCTACAAAACAATTCACAAAACCACAGAGAAGCTAAGACTACGAGATTCAGGGTTTAAGTACATTTGGATTTTTGAAATTGTTCACTAGTGAGTGAGGAATTTTACTTTTGAAACCATTGACTGATAGTAGAATAAAAATGTATTTAACATACTTGGGAGAGGCGGCGAAGCTAATAGATCCGAGGAGTTTGAATTTTACATACATACATATGTATGTATATGTATATAAATTAAATGAGAAATATTTAATTTATATACATAATAAAATAAAATAAAAGAGAGGAAAAAAATAACGAAATTAAAGAAAATACAAAAGATAAATAAAATAGAACAGTAAAATGGAAAGAAATGAAGATATGGGCAAAGATAATATGTAATAATAACCCTTTAAGTTTAAGAAAGACATCTGGTTTTAAAAATGACTAAATTGTTGGGAAGACTGTTCCAAATTTTAACCATTTTAAATTTTAGCAATTTTTTAATGTTTGACAAGGTGAAGAAACTTCATACACATGCTCGATATTGAATAGCCATAGAGAAATAATAAAAAAAAAAAATGAGAAGGGGTCAAAAGAGAAACATGTAGCAGGTGGTCGGAATGGCAGGTGAGTGATGGTTAGATAAAAGATGTACAAATTTTTATATATTATGTATTAACGGAAAAAAAACAAGGTAAGAAGTCAAAATTAAATACAATAAAAATACTGTGTGGGGAATTCAATGATCGAAAGTTGCAATAGACGAATATTGATTGTGAAGCGATTGAATAGCAATGAACAACGAACGTTCGACAACGAAGAACAAAAGTCAATCAAAGCCAATGATACGATGCCCAAATACCACGCCCATAAATAATATGCTAATCCTGACAATAATTCAACCGCAAACGTAATTTATTACTAGAAATATTTCCGTACACTGTGTAACGTTAAACGAGTGGGTGCATGCGTTACACGTTCGCCGGCGAAAACGGCAGCTACCGTAAATACCGAGGTGAAAAGCGCTAATTAGGATATTTCAACGTACTGTCCATGAATGTTTTTCGGCGGGAGAAAAAAATTCAAAACACTCGGTGTTCAAAAAAAAGTGGAGGAAAAAAAAGTCGACACATATTGCGCGAGCGCGCGGAAGTTTTGACAGAGAGCAAAACATTTTTCGCGTCGACACACACACACACACGTATGGCCCATGGGTAAAGGAAGGAGATAAGGGTGGGGGGGTGGAAGTGCGGGTGAAAAGCCACTATTTATATTTCTCAGTGTGTTGGAAGAGCCGGAAAAACGCAACAAAAACACAACATAAAAGAGACGCATTTGCTACGGTAGACTCGCCACGTACGTTGGCGCAAAACCGTGAATACTCGGTGACATTTGTACAATTTCATTATTTAGTCACTTTCATGAGTGAAAGTGTGACTATACATACATATATACTACTAAAAAAATTATATTGTAAATATCCAGCACTTAGCCAGCAGTATGGCTCGGTGCTTGCGTTTATATTTAGCAGCGAGAGGTTACAGGGTTCGATTCCGTGCTAATATTTAATACTGCTCGTCAGACTTGGATATTTGTGAGTCCAAGTCGATCGTCTATTATCAGAGTTTGCCAATTTGTCTGATTTCATTGTTGAAACGGTTCCTGCATCAAACTGGCAAAAATCATCCTACCCGCTGTCACAAATATCTGAATTTGATTTATGTACAATACGTAAAAATTTATATATACATATGAGAGTTAAAACTATAAATATTTATATATTAGAGATAACGAGAACCAATAGAGCAAATTTCATAAAATATAGAGTGAATTATAGGCGTTTATACAATTAAAATCTGATAATGCCGTGTCATGGCGAACAGTTTACGCCTTGTTAAACAACGCTTGTTAAACGTCAGGAAGATTTACTTTCCCCGTTTTTAAAACGCGTTGTATACGATATTTTATCTCCAACGTAATGGCAGACGATACATTAACGTGTATTGATGACCAAAATGAGCAATATGGCAAAGTATGAAAACGATCGGATAAGAGATAAAAATGACCACTAACACGAAAGCCATGTGAAACGTAAAGGAGGTATGTAAAAATGTATGCACATGTCTAAATCCATACATATCTCTATAGATTAATTCATAAATCAATTTATTGTTAGTTTCGTGTTCTTCAGCCTCTCGAAATATAACGTAATAAATACATATGTAATAAAAATGCTGTAATTAATTGTCTAGGAAGGTGCATTAGTGTTTACCTGTTAGACCTTCCTGGTATATATATGTACATACATGGTATATGTAAATATAAATACCTGTTATATGTAAAAAATAAAATAAAATATCAAGTTATTTTAAAATATACGAAATATAATCCGGGATTTTAAAATAGCACGATTTATGCAACTGTGTATCGTAAATAGGACACACTTTTGCAAATAATTTTATAATCACCGTTTTCTCAGAACGTAAGGCCTTCCTGGTATATCTATATATGTAAAATAAAATAAAATAAAATCTGCATAGCCGCTTTAATATACATAAATTATATCAAAACAAATTGAAGTAAAAAATGCCGGTCATAAGTTAAATAATTGAATACATCGTATCGAAGATGAATCGTTTGCAAACTGTCTGGTTTTCTTATACTTTTACGACATATACTGCATATAAGATGCACATTGATCCAATGCCCGTGTTGTATCACAAGTCATAACTAGTGGAAGTGCACAAGTAAAAGGGGTTGAAGTATAATTAGCGAAGCATTCCTAGAGCGCCATTGTTAGCAGCCGCGTGAAATGCACATTGCACATTGCCCACACAAATATAATAAATATGCAGGTAAGAATGCAGTTGGCACGGGGATCCAGCGTGAAATTTACGGCGGTAAAACACATATATAAATACATGCACTTTGGTAAAAGCCAGCACATATCATCGGATCACCGACGTTGCATGCAGACGAGGAGGACTAAAACACTTTAGAAATTTACCCTATGCCCCGGTTCGCGTCGAAAACGATAACGCGAATTATGCGCTCGATGGAGTATACACATTGTAAAATGTGAGGAAAATTTTAGGATAAATACATAGGTGTATGCGTGCGTGTGTGTGAGTGTAACGAACGAGAATTTTCCGAAACATAAACTCGTGTTCGATTGATTTATTATGCAAAAATTTCGAGAAGATATTTTATAAACAACGCAATGAAATTAAATTGCATACAATTACGACTTATAAGTTCAGACTAACAATAAAAATGATAGTTCACCTCCGTTTTCGATTGTAGTTTCCTTCAATTATTTTCAATGAGTGAAAGAAGTTGATCGATACGTAAATTGATATTCAACATAAAACTCGTAGCTTTTGTAAATTATGTACATATATATCGCAAATTAAAACATGACATTTCATTGAAAAGTTATCAATATTTTTGGAATATGAAAACAGAAACAAAACTGATACATTGTGGATTTATCATCTCTGCACTCCAAGGACACGACAAGTGTGTACATAAAATTGAAAACATGTTAATGTGTTCGTCTGGGGTTTAATCCATCATTTCAAGTCCCAAAAACATGTAGTACACATTCAAGATACATATTATATTAAACATACATATCGATATGTACATACATACATATGTACATAGATGGCAAAATATTTCATCAGTTAATTACCTACATTTTTGTTAAATATAAATTAAAGTAAAATTTAATAAAGTTTACAGTGAATAATAATTTCTACGAATGAAAATTTAAAAATAATAAAATCAATACGTCTTTCTAGCACAAGCAAACATGAGAATCACATGTAATTTTATTACATTCTCGAATTTGCACGAACTTCATAAAAGTCAAACTTGTAGTATTGCAACGTTAGTTGATTACACTTTTTGATGAATTGCAAACTTGCATAGAGGTTTTGCATACGGAATACGAATGTGTGCTTCAAACGTGTAGGTGAAAAATCCAATATAATAGATAGCATGCAAACAAATTCCACGTACACCCATACAATGTACATAGAACGGATGAAAATATATCTAAGCAAAATAAAATAGGCATCAGAAAAACTTTAGATCGAAAAAAATTAGAAAACCTCCACGAATGTAAAATCGGACACAACAAAAAAGGAAAACATTGATCGAAGTTGTAGCCCTCGATCCACCCCTTCCCCCACGAAAATTCGCAGAATGTCGAGAGCTATTCGCTTTCGAGTCGAGATTTCCGTCGGGAAAGGTGTTGAAAAAATTCAGAGAACGGGCGTAAACTAATTTCCCGGAGTTTTCCGGTCGCCGAAAGGCGGAAAAGTGAGCGTTAAGCTCACACTGTTCGCGTCTATGGCAACACGCTTATGCTTATATTCATTTATACATTTTATATTATATACATCTGGATAGTAGAGGGTGCGAATCGAGCCGGGCAAAAGACGATGATAATACACTTAGCGACAAATTGCCTCTAAAAAACACACCCACACCGTAAGCGCACTACACCCCCGCAGTCGTCGCTAAAACGCTCGCAAAAATGTCATGAAAAATACAGGAGCAACTAATGATGATGACCGTACCGAACGTCGGGGTGCTTTGTCGGAGATGATGATGATGTTTTATGCATGGTCGTATAATAAGTACAGCACAGTGTGCATAATCGAAATGAAATTCGACCGTCATACAAGTAAAAGACTACATAGAAAAATTTTCCTTGTGACATCATTGGGACATAACGGTGATTGGCCCATAAGACTTAATTAATCAAAGAACCATTTTTAGCATTGCGATAAGTCAAGGCAAAATGAAATAATTTAATAAAAATTATGGGCCTATATAATTGTACTCTAATTAACTGTCATTTAATGTTAGGCTCCTTTGAATTTTATGTATTTTATACCACATATTTTATTCACTGACTGATCAAAGGGTGATTTAAGAAATAAAAGTGCTGTATATTACATTGCTAAAAGAAACCGAGTGTGATAATGAAAACAGCATTTTCTCAATTCAGCCAAATCCTGGACACTATTTTGATGTTAGAACATGATATGTAATAAAACTTTAAAATATTTAAATACTTAAATACATATATTAGATATTGAAATAAGCTCTTTATTGTTATGTAAACACAACCTAATTATATTTGATAAATTATTATCAAAAACACCGTCGTTTTGATACGCCGGAGGCTAAATTGTACAAGACAATCGGCTTATTAAAAATAAATGATGAAATTGCAGTTATGTACGCTCTCTTGAAATAATCTTTTCCTTTAACTTGACCGTGCGGTACAGGTCCTGACGAAGTAAAATATACGAGCAATGAAGATAATTAAAACCGTGGCCTTCGGGGATTATGAGATCAAAAGAAAGAATCCCAATTATATTGCGGTTATATGTGTACCTTTTCTTTATGTATATATATATTTGACAGGGGGCGGGGGGGAGGGGGTCGTGCAATACCAAAAAGAAAAGGATCAAAAAGAAGTCCTCACCCACCACGCTAAAAGTTGAAATTGTCTTTAATGGCCTAATAAATTTTATGCGCACACCGCCAACAATGGCCCCGAAAATTTTCCTCGTTTTAATTCGAATTTTCTCCGACACTTTATTGCTAACGATGTAAATTTATTTTTTCATAAATATTAATAAATAACGGGGGAATAAAGGGCGAACTATGCGCTCACGTGTACCGGTGTAATTTTAATTTTTTAATCTCTCCTTTTTTTTAGGCTTATCATAACGGCCCCGTTACGGACGTTAATGAATATTTCACATAAAACGCGCGTGTGCCCGTCGCCGTATCTTACGGGTGTTAATTACGGTCTGGTTCCATCGAAAAGGACGCTGGGGGAGGAAAGCGTTGGGGGAAAAAATAATTGGGGATGAGAAGGACCATAAAAAGGATCCCAGCAAAAAATGCTAGTCAATCAATCAACCGCATTTCATAGGGTGGCGACGGCGTGTCATGTATTATCGAACAGTGACACGACATTCGTACGCAGAAAAAATCAAAATATGACCCAAAACATAAAACAATCTCACTTAAAATCAACTTCGACGAAATGTACGTGTGTATTTGATTAATGAAAGAGTGGAGAAGATTTAACTTTTTACATTGCACATTGATTCAATTTTTCTTTTTGCGTCATTTACCGGACTATATATGTATATATAAAATTTCATATATTTCTCTTATAATGTTGGTCATTGTCGGTGCGACAAGCCTCACAATAAATAAATCTCTTGGCCTTTTACTCTTGTTTTTGAGAATATTTTGTTGAAATAATACTGTAGTTATTGCAGATCCAATCCAAACCGGTTTTCGTTTGAGGAGACTGTGAACGGAAACTAGGGATTAATACCGAGAGTACCAATACCGGTACAACCGGAATCGGACTTAAAATCAGCCTTCAGTGCTATCGATATTAAAAAAGAAACACCAGTTGTATGTTTTATTTGTTAAAAAAATCATAATGGTGAAAAACTACTAAAACGAACGATGCGTATATTTTTCAAAAGCAGGTATAAACAAAAAACACAACAAACTAAATAAAAGCTTTTAAAAATGCTCATTGTAAGGGATAACAGCATGGTTACTAGCGTGGGATTTGAATGTAAAATAAATTTATGTAGTATATATTTACATATTTATTTTTCGACATTTCTGGAGAAGTTCATTCGCGCTATCAGGCATATGGGCCTTTTTTATAACCAATTAATAAATAAAAAAACAATACCGGAAGTACCCAGATATCGCTGTTTTTCTTTCCTGTTGTTATCATGCAGTACATAGAAACATATCATGCAGTACATAGGAACAAATCATGCAGTACATAGGAACATGCAGTACCCCCAAAAACATTTTTCACGAGCCGCTACTGGTAATGAACATACATAATTAGGATCAAACGACCCATTGTGTTAAGAATAAAAGCTTTATCTGTTGATGATGATCTTTGAGAAACTACCACGATAAAAAAAAAATACTACAGATTGAATGCCGATAAACCGGCAGACAAATTCCCGTGTATGCAGATAGATTGTACGTCATTAGGTCAAATAACAATACAAATAATTATAACAAAGGGTTTTCTTTTAACATTCTTACTTTATTCACCAATTAATTCATTCTATGCTAGAGATAATCTTAGATTTATACCGATTGTGAAGGCGACACATTTTCGGCCTAGACTACCACTTATATTATACAATGTATCATCGCAAATAAAAGCAGTTCTACAACAAAATTTGTATGTTGTTAGGATTTTGTGTATATAATAAATACACACTTCTAATCAAACTCTTTCAAGCCGTGCGGGAAAACCGAACAAATTCGAACAACGTGCATAAATTAAACGCACACCCGCTCGTCCGAATGATTTATACCAGGGTCGTAAAGCACGAAGAGTTTTCGCGATGCCGCAGATATTTTCACTATTACTTATACTTTGTCAAAGTTTTCCACTCTTTCCAACCATTTTTGGGCTTTGAAACATTCGGTCTTATCTTTGATCTTTCTCACTGGCGGGGAGAGGGACCAGCCCCCCGTTTTGCGTTTTGCGTTACGACTTTGCGTGCGGAACAGTTACTCGAAATTTTTTCGCTTCGGATCCGCTTAGCATACTGAATCTTTTTTTTTTGTCTCCAAAGCATAAATTGTCGTTTATTACGGGTGCCGCATGTTGAGCACGACCATAATTATTCCCGTTCGGCTCGTCAGTTCTTCGGCAATAAATTCACGTTTGAATATTTGATCGGTTATTGTCGATATATACACATATCATTGAGAGCATTGTTTATATTTTGGAATTGAATTATTTTGAATCGAAAATTTATCGTGTTCGATATGCCCCGTACAGCTTACATAAATACGTATAAATGATAATTAATAATTAATTAATCTGCAGGTACAGATATACGAATACAGACAATACGAATACAACATACAACACGATCAACAAATACAACAATACAGAGACATTTATGGAGAGAAACCCGGGTAACTTTGAGATATAACATTTTGCGATAGACATGAGGAGGGAAAGCCAATTTTGCAGGAATCATTTCAATGAAAATCAGAAAAAATGGCAAACTCTGATAGGAAACAACCGACCTGGTCACAAACCAAGGTCTGGCCAGCAGCAACCAGTGTGAGTCGAACTCATAACCACATTGACCATAGCAAGATATGCTAAACATTAGTCCATGCTGCTGGTTATTAACCAGCGACGTAGACTAGTGGTTAGCATGTTATGCTTTGGAGTAGAGTGGTCACAGGTTCGAGTCTCAGTAGAGTCCCACTGCTGGCCAGACCATGGTTTGTGACTCCAAGTCGAGTGTTTCTTATGGTCAAGTTTAGCATTTTTTCTGATTATCATTGAAACAGTTCCTGTAAAAATTGGCATCTCTTTCCCTATCCTTCTTACTAATCTAAATTATTCAGCGTCTTGATGTTCGCCAATTTGATTATAAAATGCTGCAAATTTTTTTCTATATGTGTCACTGTGGATGTTTGTATGAATTCGCATTGTATAAAAAAAATGCTTATGTACCTACATATAAATTGGTTGTATTGTATCTTTATAAGTGTACTTTTCACATTGGAGCGATATGTATAGGCGAGTGTTCATGTTCTATGCAATAAAATAAAAAAATATATATTTTTATTGGAGCTTATGACGAAATAATTCATAATTTGACTTCAACATCCCATAGAATCTCGGAGGATGGATGTACATACATACTTGCACGTATCGAATGTGGCATGGGCGTCAAAAATCCCCCATGATTCGATTACAGCTAATTGGAGAGCGCGGATTGCGGGGTCCCAGTATCGGATATCGGGGCCCCATTAGCCGACATTAAGTCCTCACGCCAGCCCTAATTGACCTAATGGATAATTTATGGGGTCTCGCGTCAATCTTGTGGCACAGCACTCTCTCCACCGATTTGTGGAATTAACCCCTGCCCTCTTTCCTGCCCTTGCCCCGCGAGATTTATAGCCTCTGGCCGCAGTCGGGCTTTTCCAAAGATTTTCCTTTCACGTGTGTGTCGATAGCTTTTCTACACGTGTCTCGCAGATAACGATCGAATTTTCGAGTGCGCGAATCGCTCTTCGTATTCTGTCGATTTGCAAGGCAGAAAAAAAGTACAAAAAATTCGAGTAAAAACGTCAGCGTCCTTAAAATGTACAAAGAAAGTATATAAAACCTTTTTCATTTGTCGTGTCGCAATTAATCAAAAGCAAAAGCGAAACGTGCGTAAATGAAAAAGAGAAAAGGTATGCCGACGCACTTTCTCGAGACAGTGTAAGTAAATGAAAAATTGTAGGTTCGTGTTGAAAAGAAGGACAAACTGAGGTAAATGTAACTCAGTCGTGAGAAACCCGGCGGGGTGGGAACGGGGTGGGTGCAAAATTAATGGAAAAAGGGGAATAACGTGTATTGAAAAGTGGGTCAAGGTCCAAATACTGTCCCTCTAAAATGGACGCTTTACCTGTGCGAAATGGAATCCATTCAAATTAATCAATCTTGTATTGGGTACGTTTTCAATTTACTCGTTAAATATTCACGAATTAAATATATACCATATACCATTGATCGTTTATCCGTCTCCCACAATCTGAATAAAACATTAACCACCTAAACAATCCAGACGCCTCACGACAATTCTCCTAAGCTTCTAGATAATTATAAAACTAATAACCAAGTGAGGAAATTCCACGTCCGATGCGACGTGATCCAATTTAATATTGGATACAAGGTAAAAGTTCAACGAATTGTTACGTTGATGCAAGCCTCACAACATATGTATGTACTTCTCCTCAGACGTAACAAATCTACTGGGACATTGTGTCCAGTTCTGAATGAGACAATCCACTTACAATTAATACATTTGTGGTGAACACTTTTTAGTGCAGATAAAAATATACCGACAAGCGCTCTCACACCATCTGACCTTTAACAAAGATCGATTTCGGTTAATTTCACGCGAGAAGAAAGCCAGTTAAAGGATCGAGGTAGCTCGGCGTCGAAATTAAACCACGCACAAGGGGAAAATCCAAAAAGAAACACCCTAAATATTTTTTAATGTGACGCAAAGTAACCATTCTCGCTTTTAAGTGGGGTTGAGCACGTCTGAGCAGATTTACGGCGAGCGTAAAGAACAGCTGTCATTTTTTTTTCATTGAAAATAAAAAGTACATTAAGTGGGTTAATTATATAACTCGCAAACTGCCTATTGATATACTCCAAAATTGACTACTTACATATGTACGTACTATATATGTATGTATCTTCGACACTTTTGGTACAATTTGGAACGTTATAAATAGCCACGCCATTCAATTGAGATTTCGCGTGATCCCCTCACCCGAATATGATCCATTACCTTGATCATGAGGTCGTCAATCATTACGATGAACACGACGAGAAAAAACACTACAATTACATACGGCAATTTTTTGCACGCGGAATGAGCACTTGTGCCAGTCATTACAAAGTCATTTACAAGAGCGACTTAAGTATATACCTTGATTTAATATCTGGAACGTCTAGTTTGCTCCCATCTGCAACAAAATTTACAGCAAATTAATGAAAGGTTGTGCGCGAATATACGCGAAGCATTTATCGTATGTCAAAGGTTGACACCCTCGCCTACAGGTGAAAATTGTATATACATAAGCAGCAGTATTAGGAGCAAGTTTTCGACGTTTCTGATTTATAATATTCAAAGGAGAAGTTTTGAGAGAGTTTATCGCTTTTCCTGTGTCGCCCTTTCCCTTACCAAAAAGGGGGGGAGACGGAAAGTTCGTCTCATTCTTAATCTGCTTAGCCCACCCACTCACTTGCAGCTCATGGCGCTTAGCATGACAAAATGAATATTTTATCGGTCGTAAACCGACACTCAAATGGCGATGAAACGATGACAAATACGGGGAATTGTTACACGGTGGCGAAGATGAACAAATAGAGGGTTAAATATTGACAGAGGGTGAAAATTACCTCACAGACGATGAACTTCGATAGGGTTATCTGGCTGTGATGTATTGCGGAACAAATGAGACATTACAAGTCAAGCATGAAGACTAAAAATAATATATTACATGTGAGCCGTTATATTTGAAAGTGGCATAAATCCACCATTCTTCATTTTCAGAAATATTACCCAAATACTAAACATAATGTTTTGCGTTTAAGAATATTAAAAAATAATATATCGCAAATTTCGAGTTTCTAAGCATCTCGAAATTTGATAATATATATAAAAAAAATGCTCGGATAATGTAAGTTTATCAAAAATTTGTCAAAAGTTAACCATAGATGCCTCTATGATGCTTTGTTTAAATTATTCTAAAAATTGTTTATTGCACCAAAGTGCTTGGATTTATTTTGCACAATGCTCACTACTTCCAAGATATAATATAATGGTGTTGCTTTATTGTTCGCTTGTCCGGTACATATTAGAGTTTGGGGCTGTAATTAGGAATCCCACTAAAATTTTATTCTCTGTCTTGATAGAAAAGGTTCAAAAAAAGTTTCTTAGATGCCTTTATATGAGGAAATATAAATATTACCCCTATTTATTTCCCACTGCCTTTTTACAAGGTATGCTAAGCTTTGACTTACTATCACCGAGAAGAATTATTGCCATTTAAATCTTCATATTAAAGGGAAGAATTGATAATCCTTCGAATTTATTGGAATTTATATTTTCGGCGCCTGAATGTGGTAGAGCTTTGCGTCACCATTTACTTTTTTAAACAATTCCTGCGAAAACGTCTGCTTTCAATAACTCGTCTCTTGTAAAGGGTTTCCGGTTCCTTAATGTGATCGATGAACATTTGGACCTGTTCAATTGTCAAGTTGATGAGCTGGTCAGTTTCATGAGATTCAACACGAGTCTATTTAAATTAGATGAATGATTGGTGAATTTTATTGTTCTTTTGTTTGTTATTTTATTTTTTTGTGTGACACTTAGGGGCAACCTGTCAAGTCGCATTGGTCATAATATTGTTATTATTATTATAAAAATAGTAAATAAATAAATATATGTATGTAAAAATAAAATAAGTATGTATACATATATGGATGTATGCGCCCAACATCACATCGTGTTTTTTTTTATTTGACGCAACGACGCGCATTTGGGCGAAGTTTACACTCATTAAAGCGTGAAAGAATTTAAGAGTCAACGATGCAATTCAAAGATCGTTCATTTTAAAGCGCATAAAAAGTGCTTTTTCATCGTGAACAGCGTTTTTACAAGTTTTGCACGATGAAATTGAAACGCGCGCGCAATCCCGCTCAATTCGGCCGTTTACGCTGCGTTAAAGCGGATCGCTCAGCAGAGGAAAGAGGTTTACTGTGCACTTTCTCCCGGTCGTTAAGGCAATAACGTCTCAGTTTGATGATCGTTCCACGTCGCCCGACCAACCCCTCGGGGAATTGCTCGTGTCTAGCGTTTTACGATCGTCGGTAATGCGCCGCGACACGGAATTATTTCATATTAGCACGTGTGCAGACGCGCTAGGGCAATTTTAAGTTTGACGGGGAAGAAACGAGACAAGACATCGTACTAAAGTTAACGGGGAAGATAAGACAAATAGTCTTGCAGGTGCTGTATACCCTATTATTCTCCGGGTCCTAAATTAACTTGCAGCGAAATCTGATCGTGCTGTTTTAGCGGATGATGAACGAGAACGGGGCGAGTTTAAAAATAGCTAACGATCCAAAGCAAATAGAGGGAGACTGAGGTGTCTTAACGAACGCACAAAAAAAGCAGTACGTGCAGGGTAACCCCTACATTCCCAAGGGTGTGAAATTACACGAAAGCAATAAATAGCTAGCAGGAGTGTTCACCAAATTAAGGACTAAGAAAGCATTCCATCTGGAAGATCTACATAATACGTAAATATATATGTATGTAGAAGTCTGTCGCGGATAGCAGCAGTCTGTCGGTAGGGGTAGACGGTTTCAGAAGCGGAAGTCGGTGGTTGCAAAACGTCTTCTTCTCACTGAGGAGTTTCAATCGTCGATTTTGCGGGGAGGCAAACAAACGATCATCCGCCGCTTAACTTGTTGGGTAATCACTGTGTAAATTTCATTAGCGCGTCTCCTGGGTAAGAACATCCCCTTCGGTGGGTTTGCCAGAGTGGCTTGCCGAGCGTCTTGGTTTCAGCCGAGACAACTTTGTGTGCTGTAATCGACTGAAAAAGTTGGAAGCTGGAAAGCTTCGTAAGCTTCGCAAGCGTAAAATCGCCCAAAGTAATAGTTTAAAAACCACAGTAAATATTGTGGTGTACAGTTTGGCACAAAGATTACCCCGGATGGAAATGATTTAATGAATACATATTGTTTAAGTACATAGATACATATGAATCAAAATGGGAAATGTTACTTATTTTGTATGTAATTTTATTATATTTTATACTAAATCAATTTTGAGAAATACAGCCTTATGATTAGAGGAGTGAAAATTAGCTGCATTAAAGTTTCCACAACAAACAAAATACATAGAACCTGCTCCGGATAATAATTATAGACGAAGACAATATTTGAAAAAAAAAGCTACGAGACGATGAAGTAAGATGAGACAATATTCAGATTGTAACCGTATATTTTTGAAGAATGAACGAATTATATTAATATTCATTTTGAAATTTAATAATCCTTATTCAATATGAAAGAAATAAAATTTGCTCAAGATATATTAAATCAATTTTGAAAAAATGTTCGCTTATAAGTCTACAATGCATAGTAATTTAGATTTCAAATTTAAGTATATCAACTTATTTTTTAGTGAAGTACTTAAGTGAAATATATGTATGTGTATGTACATACATTTATCCTTCATTATTTCACATTAATCCCTATCTTCTAATTATTCCTTTTTATATAGATCTTGCTCTTCTTCTCACTACATTCTCCATCATATTGATATTTTTTCGTGCGTTAAATTTCTATTGTTTGATCATTTTTATCAGTGTCAATGTTATACACGTACATAATACATACATAGTTTGTAATGCTTGTTTGTTTCTGTTTATAAAATTAATAAATAAAGCAATGATATTTTAATCATTACAGTGTTTTGTATACAAATGCAAATTTAATTAAAAAATATTATAAAAACTACCAAAATTGAAAGCTCAATTCACAGCTTTATTTAGGCGATATTGTTATAAAACATCAGCAATATTTTTACATATTATATATGTATGTACATATGTATATATATACGATCGGGCAAACTTTAAGTCAAAATCCTACTAAACACAAAAATATTTCGATAGAAATTTCAATGTGGGATGAAACAGTTGATTAAAAAAACACAGCCTACAGTCATAAAAAAAAGATGGAACAATATAAAAAGCTCGGGGTTTTAATATACACACAAAAACCTCTAAATATATAACCACTATATACTCGTATATTTTAAAATTCCTGTACATTTTGATGAACGTCGGTGAATCGTCGTGAACACATCGTCGACAAAACAACATCCAAAGAAAGGGGAAGAACAATAGAAATATAACATGATTATTGAAGCATGAAAAAAACCATTTCGATTGACTTTCACTTTAATAACAAATATGTGATAAATTTTTTTAAAAGACCATAAGGTATCGACATACCCAACTATCAATAGTTTAGAGATTCTAAGAAAGCGGCTTCGTATCAAAATATTTGCCAAATGCGATGATTGATCACCTTTTTTTTTTGTTGTTCTCGGAATAATATGTACCATTTCCGGTTATGGTATTGTGCGTGCGTGGGTTTCGAACCGTGTCAGTTTCAGCGTAGCTTTCCCGCTTTTCCTACGCCGGACGTCCGGTTTTCCGTGGTCCGGTTTCCCGAAAAACAGCTTTGTCCGCGCGCGCGGGCGTCGTTTGTTGTCCGTTTCATCGCAATCGTAATAATAATAATAAAAATAATATTCACAAGTTCCAAAATAATAACAAATAAACAAGGACGCCTTCGAACAACCGCCTATACGTGCTTAGAAGTGGCTGATTAAATTCGGGATCAATCATCACGTGACTGTTTCACACAATAGAGTCAATCAATGCCGCCCGATCCGTCAATTATTGACCGATTCAACCGTTCGTAAAAAAGTGAACGAGAGCGCGTTTTAAGCGCGAGCTTATCGTCGAAATCCAATCTGATATCCATTTTCGCAATATGTATTTTCCGGGAGCGCGCAATCTAATTTCCAATTACCGATCAGCGTGTCGAAAAATATGCGCTTTCCCATCTTTCTTTCGACAACAACGCCGAAGAGCGTAGAAAAAATGGAAAAATAAATTATGAAAATCCATCAAGGAGGAATATTTTTTACGGAAGATTTCATAATAGATTCGATTCGAGCGCGACGCTGGGAAAATGTGCGATCGGTTGTTGTGCGAGTAGTGTTGGGCTTAATGGAAAACCAAGCGAAAACATCGCGCGTTTTATTATTCGCGAGATGAAAATGTGCAGAGTAGAGACGCTCGTGGGAAATCGCGGACGTTGCAAAATAGACAAGCCAATCAATCTGGATCCAATGAATACATTTAAACCACTTCTTCTCGACAACTCATACTCTATTTTAGAGCATCGCCACAATACACACTGTAACTACCACTAAAAATACTACGTATGTACATCACTTGAAAATCCAATGCTGGATGAAGGCCTTTCAAACACACTTCTACTCGTCTCTGTTTTGTGCAACTCTCATATATCTCACCTCACACATTTTCCTGATTTCGTCTACCCATCTGCCCTGCGGTTTTCGTTTTACCTTTTTACATTCTGTCGGGTACCATTCTAGCACTTATTTTGTCCACCCTTCGTCCATTGTTCTAGCCACCTGGCTTGCCCATTTCCATTTCAATCTATTTTTATTTATCCACTACCCTTGTCATACTTCTCAGCCACGTGTTTCTGTATTTCCTCGTTATACATATGTATAAAGTAAATGTATATAAATAAGAAAAAAATAAAACATTCAAGATAACAACAATAAAATGAAAATAATAGAGGAAAAATTAAACAAGAAAAATAAATTACAAGAATAAAAGAAAAAGCAAAAGGTAAAAAATAGAACAGTAAAATGATAACTAAAAGAAATGGAAAATATGAAAATAAATGAACATATCGGAAAACATGAATGATAAAAACCCTCTCAGTTTAAGAAAGACATATAGTTTGTTTTTAACATTATTAAGGTTTTCAGAATTTCCTACGTTGTCGGGAAGACTATTCAAAACTTTAGCCACTGTGTTTAAAAAGAAGGAATCTCCAATCAATTTGTTTGTTTTTTTTTAGGAGTCTGAGAGAGTGACCTCTAAGATGAGTGTTTTCATTGAATATAAAATAGGACATAGGACAATTGTAAATTCTCTGATTGTACGTGTGAAAGTACATAAGTTCATATGTATGTATGTACATATGTACATAAGTATATCCACAGTATAGTACATTATGTCCTAGTCTACTGATTATGTTTCGAATGGTGTCTTACGTTTTGAAGTCCTTTGAACGTATTTTACAACTTAGATCCGTCCTAGCAATGACTGATTTAAATGACTGGTTTAATGAATACAATTCAAATATTATAGGTAGGTATTTGTCATCGTAAACGAGTAAATATAAAAAAGAAAACACAAAACATCAATCTCCTCAAAGGTACAAACAAGCGACGAAATCTTCAGATATGTTCTACCTTAGTTATTTACATCTCGCGCGAACAACTCGACTCGCATAATTTAGCATAATCATACACACGCTCGCAAACGAAATCTAGAGCTTTCGCATTAGGCAAAAGTGGCGGTAGAATTTGCACATCGGCAAACTTTCGCGGGCTTCACAATTTATGTACATATGTACAAATATGTACACGTGTGCGAGAATGTATAATATGTACAAATTATGGGGTGCGTTTTGTTGTGTACAATTCAGACGAGTCTCAAACGCAGTATGCAAATCGCTGCGAACACGTTAAAATTAAGCACAGAAATATTTCAATTTTAATTGTTCGCATTTGCAATTGTTCTCGGTCATCGCGAAGCTTTCCGTGACGAATATGTGAGCTTTACAAATTGCGAGCTTTCACTTGTTCCTTGTTTGCAATAGGTACTATCGAATCTCTGACTTGCTGGATTATACCTATAATTATTTCTTTTTAATATTTAGAAATATTATAAAAATAAAATAACAGTAGATGAATGTCAATATTATATACACATGTACGTACGTATATACATACATACAATTACGAAAAAACAATTAAATAAATTTATGTTTTCATTAGGCAAAGTGTTATATGACAAGCCATACTTTATGAATAAAATATCGTAAGTAATATGAAGTGTTATGTTTTAACCTGGTAATACATTGTATGTACATCTAATATTAATCTTTCATTACGTTTAAATTTACCTATACAATATTATGTGTATGGTACCTATGTCAAATCTTTGACAAGTTAGATCTTTGATCTTTCCAACGTTGAAATTTCTATATATATACATAATTTCAACGTTGGAATTATGTATGTATATATAGAAATTTCTATATTTAAGTATATTTTTGGAACACAATTCATACATATTATATGTGATGTATGTATTAATACAATATGGTTATAGCAAGAGTGTGTAGAGTGTGGTATTTATTAACCACAGAGAGCGACATAAACGAAACCACTCTGTAAAATCTTGCACGAAACGAACCGCTATGTCATTATGTTCGTAGTCAACTCTGCACACGTCTACAGGAAGTTAGTTTTACTCGGAAAAACTTCCACAGAAGCTTAAAGCTCAAGGTGAGCGACACTTATTCACCGGTTAACGGGAAAGTTGAAAACCGAAAAGTGATAAAACAAACACATATAAAATCCTGATATTTATAATCGAAATGAAGGATAGTCTAGATGGAATTGTATGCGAATGAAACGTGACTCTGGTAGCCACTATTCTGTTATATAAATATTTCATTCTACAATATACATATGTACATAGTATACATATAGTATGTATGAAAATATTTGGAACGCCACTGGCGACGGATCACGCTCGAAACTTTTTTCTGACTTTTTCGTCGAATTATATTCCAGTGGCGTACGCTTCGATTTAATCTCTAAACAAACTCTAACCGCGTCATCGAATACGTAATGCGAATCTTGCTAATCGTTCACCTTTTAGATATCTCTTACAAATATATCGTTGAGCGAAGCCCGATACTTATAAAAATCTAGTATAATAAAAGGTTCGTAAAATATTCAAAATCAATGCAAAAATTCGAAATCAGATAGTTTAAACAAGCGTCGAGGACGCCTTGGCCAAGGAACGAACACATCGGCCATTTCAATTTTATAAAAACATATTTTTATCATTCATTATTTAGCCTATTAGTGAGGTAAAAAAAAAAAAAATATATATATATATATATATATATATATATATATATATATATATATATATATATATATATATATATATATATATATATATATATATATATATGAGATATAATGCGGTCTTTTAATAATGAAAAAATTATAAGATAGTGAGAAAATGATGAAGTAATAGGCGTTAAAGTAATTCAAATCTGACAAAACGAGTAGGGGCGGAAAGCCAAAGAAACAAGGCTATTGGAAATGGGTTAGCAGTCACCGTCTTCAAAATATTTGGATTCATAAAACGTGTTCATTACGATTATATTTCAACGGACCCAATTGAATTCTCTATAAGCGGCCAAACCTCACAAAATGGCAAAGTTTCAAAGCGATCGAAAAATTGTTGGAAGTTTTCAGACTGGCTAACGAAGTGAAACTAATAAAAGCTTTGAATAGTAAAATTACTAAAAGCGAAAATCATATCTAAAAAGTTGATTTTAAACAACGTAATTATACTGTTCATAAATTTTTTTTAGAAATGGGAGCAATTCAATGCTAGAAAATCGATAAAAATCAATCAAAACATGCTTAAATGAAGCTTTACAACATTAATATTGAATTAACAGTCCTGGCAGAGCGCAGTATTTGGATAAAATTATACCAAAAATTTATGGAGTTTCGAAAATATAATAGAAGGATATTGCTAGTTTCAACGATTTTCACAAATATGTATATAAATACATACATATAAGGAAAAAATCTCATAAATAATAGACAACTAATCATCACAATAAATCACCTGAAACTATGCGGCTTTCTGTCGAGCACGCATCTGTCCTTGAAACTCGAATCTGAAACAACAAAAAATAAATTATAATAATTTACACAAATACAACATATGTATGAACATAATATTATACAGACATCGAAAAACGAAACACATGGAAATCGTCAGTGTTCATTGGCGCGGCACCAATACGTTTCTTTTGATAGAATAATCCTGCGGCCAAACGTTGAAGAGAGGGGGGGGGGGAGGGGGATAGGGCACTTTCAACCCCAAGCATTATAGCCCTGTCGCGATAGGGCTGCGCCAATCTTCCGGTCGGAGTGCTCCTGTCATCTCCCATCACACCCGGCTCACTCGAAACTGTTGAACATATCGTCGAAAAATCTGGTCTTCCCGGGATTCAGTCCAGTCCTGTTACCCACAAATTTCATCCCCACCGTTCCTACTCGAACCCAATCCCGACACCCCCCACCCTCCCCCCACCCCCCCCCCCCATTCTCCATCTTTTGGGTCGGATGAAATTTAAATCCCTTCGACTTCGACGCTGCTGGAGTCTCGGCACGGAGCCGTCAGTTTGCCGGATTAATTACGGAAGCCTACCCGGTGATTAAAACCGAAGAGCGGAGAGGGGGGGGGGCACCATTTAAACTTTGGCAATTTTAATACTTTTATAATTCGTTCGGTCGATTGATGGGCACACAGAGCAGTACCTACGTACTCCAAGATCGGTCAACTTATATTTTAAACGCACATCATTCAATTAACCCCCCCTACCAATCTCGTAGTATATTTTATAAATATTTAAACAAGCCACCTTGTGTGTGTATATATACATACATACATACATACATATATACTATAATATTTTGTGTAAATGTATTTAACGTCATACTTTGTGAAAACGGTTCAAGTTCGACGATGTCCCGGGGCGATTAAAGTTTATCCAGTATAAATTTCGTGCAAAATTAATTCGCTGGTGATTTGCCCGGCCGTATCAAAGAGATGTATTATTTGCATTGAATAAACATTACTTTCCTAAAAGAGGGCATGTTAAACATCCGATGATAATGTCTAAAATCAATCTTTGAATTATTCAAACATATCTACATATGTACATATATGAAATTCAATATTGATAAAATCGGTGAATTAATGTACATATCCATATACATTTGTATAATATAATTTAATACATGGAATAATTTCCAAATGGAACAAACCGACCGAATTGAAATAATATTTATTAACATTATTCAGGGATTTAATTAACTCAATTACTATTATTACGAAATTTTACTTGTGAACTTGGAAATTTAGCATGTATGAAAATTATACATAAAAGCTGCGTCTTATTTAGAATATTTCATATGCACATAAATCAATACAATATGGATAGCAAAAATGTACATATGTAATTGAACTGTTTTTCAATCTTGAAAATAAGCTTCAATAAATTCAAGAAAGATTCCTCTTCTTGAGGTAAACTTCATATTTAATATCGAGTATTACTTTTTACAACGTTCAACAACAAAAAAACTCCACAGTAAGTAATGCCTTTTGAGGGTTCTGTAAAGTCCTCTTTTCATATTCTATCACAGCATGTTGTTAAATATAAAATTCCATTTATTTTGGAAACACAACATGCAAAAGTTATAGCTTATAACTTTTTAATTTTAACCCTCCGTCACCGAAGTGAGGTATGCAAGTGCCCCAACTTATACGTTTTTCGTAATAACTATGTGGTTTTCAAAGCTATACACCCTATATTTCTTGTATTCCTAGAATGAACTACAAGACATTTGTTTTAATAGATTTTGTATGATTTAGAAAAGGGGTAAATCGTAAAAAAATACATTTATATATTTCTACGTTTCAAAGTATAGCTTTAAAGGCGGTAGCGATAATTCATATTTTTGACTGTTCGCTTGCATATTCTTGTTGATCGATGAATCAATGCGAGAGAAAGACAAAGCCATATTTTCGTAAGCTATTGTTTTCGTCGCTTTTGATGCGTGGTATTGAGTCGTGCAGTCGCCTGTTGGCCTTACCTATGTGCGTTTGAATGTCGATACTTGTCGTTATTTTTTAATACAAAAATAGTCAAAAACATTCTATAAGACTAAAAATTTTTTTTATGTTGATGTATAGAATGATTAATAAGATATGTGTATATTGAACCCATTTGTATTGAGAAAAGCTGTATTTTGATTAAAAAATACTGGGGTCTTACTCGACCCCGGTTAGGGACACTCGTTCGATCTCGACGCTCCGTCCTCCAAAGGTTAAATAAAATGTCAATTCCTTAATAAAACCATATATTTAAAATTATAACGGAGAAAATATTACTAAAAAAATAAAAGTTAAAGTAACGTACAATTGAAAGACAATGCATTGCGACAATGTTATATTTGAAAGTGCTTGGGTAAGTCCACTTTCCTTCATTTCGAGAAATATTAAATAAAATGTACAATAATGTAATGTATGTAACAAGTCTAAAAATCCATAGATGTCTCAATGGATTAATTCTTTAATTAATTAATTAATTGTTAATTTCCTGTTCTTTCGCTTCTCGAAATACGGTGTTTTATGTAATAAAAAATGCTGCATTGTTTGTAATTAATAGTCCAGGAAGGCGCATTGGGGTCTTCCTGTCAAGCCTTCCTGGTATATATATATGTAAACATACCCTAAAACTACCCTAGCACTCAACGCAATCAAAACCAAAAGCTTTCCACCAAACGCGGCCTCTTCGTCGTTCGAATGCAAGGCTTCGCGGGCGTAAATTCGCACAATGGAGATAAATTACAGATAACCGTGCCCACGCGGATTATCGCAATCGCACATGCATACTATTTATATCACCACGTACGAAGGTGAGCGTGCAATAACGTATAATATTTCGTTTTTGAAATTGAACGCGAACGAGAGGCGGGGCGCGGGGGGACGGAGGATAGGGATAATCTCCAGATCCGGACCGTCGATAACTTTCTGCGAACGCGGCCAATTTTCCCGGAAGCTGCTCGGTTTAATTGGAAAATTCGGGTCGATTCGGATAATCCACACTTCGGGTTTGCGACGAAACTTAATAACGCCGTTGCGTGCGGTCGTCGCTACTCCAGAAACCGGAACCTTACTTGCGCATTGGAATACCCGTGACCCGCATAAAGGCACACACCTCGATTTTAAACCGAGTATCCGACTCCGAAGTGGACCGTTCCCGTTGCCGAGAGGATATTAAAGTTCTCAGGAAAAGCGTGACGGGAACCTCCTCCCCCCCCCCTCTTTCCACATCCAGCAAGCAATTTCGTACAGTTTATTTTATATTATACTAAAATCACAAGCGCAGGAGGATTCCTGAATGTGGAGGGTCTCCTCGATGTGGTCGACAGGTTGATTCAATCGGTTCGAAGGAGAATGAATTTCATATAAACTACGTATTCAAAAGTTTCAAATGTTCTTAATATCAAGAATGCAAAATTTGTTGTAAATTTTGAATCTATACATACATACATACAGGGTGTTTGGTAGCTCGATACAAAGCCTTGATAGGTTGATAGCTTGCATAATTTACAACATTTTGAGCCACACATACCTCGTCCAAAGTCTTACGGTTTTTTTTTAATTTATTTTTAAAGATTTTTAGTAAAAACACCAAAATCCCACAGATAATTGCTAATACTGCCCAAGTTAAAAGAGGTATGTTAGTAAGTTATCATTTTTTTGTTTGTCTAATCTTTATTCAATCAAATAAAAACAAATACAACCATCTGTGTCAACAGAAAAAAATAATAAATGGACCATAAGTTTTCAAAAATTTGTCAAGTAGGAAAACTCCGTAATTGTTTTTATATTTAAAAAAATGAAAAAATTATTTTAAGAGGTAAAACCTTTATAAAAACATGACTGATTATTATTCTTTCTATTAAGATATCACTCATGCAGATGTCTTGCGAATTATTAGAATTAAGGTGTAAAACCTAACCGAGGAAGCGTGCCAAACAAAGGACGTCATTCACAAGCGACTTTAATGTTATCGAATAATTTTGTTTTATTCTAATGTCAAATAAAACAAAAAATTTGATAAAATTATTTGTTCTCTATGTTCAAATGCCAATTTCTAATGCATACTAGAGTCCTTCGTCTCACCTCCGTTTTGGTAATTTTGGGTTTTATCTCTTTAAAAACTCTGTATATATGTATGTATATATATATATATATATATATATATATATATACAGTCGTATGACAACGAATTACTAACACCCGCGTATTTACCCTATTTTGTGTACCTGCGCCGTCTTAAGTAACATTTTGGGTTGGTTTTTTTTGTAGACCATTCATTGTATCCTATTCTATGTATTTAGAGAAGGATAGGATGAGTAGTGTTTATACAAATAGTTTAAAAACCGAACAAGTGCAAATACACAGTTTGGCTTTGAAATTCGTTTGGTGTAGACGTGTGCTTTCACTGGGAGAAAAGTTAGTTTTGAAGAGATTTTTGCTTTCCTGTATATTATCGATATCATTGAAGTAAGTTAAAGTGTTTAAATTTTTTAAATGTGACTTAATTATTTGTTTAAATTGCTTGTGAAAAAAACCCCTTTCCTTTTTAGATGGGAAGAAATAAAGATTTATCTATGGAGAAAATCGCCAATATTTCCACATTATTAAATACTGGGAAGTATTCTATACGATATATTGCTAAAGATTAGGGGGTTAGAGTTTTCAGTGTGCATAAAATTAGCACCCAACTAAAAAGAGGTGAAAATCCTACGGTCACCAAGCGTAAGAATTGTTGTGGCACTCGAAAATACGGTCCTCGAGTCGATCGATATATTATAAATACTGTTGAGAAGGATCGGTTTGCCACAAATAAAAAAATCCAGACAAATTTACGGGAGCGGAACCGAAATATCGACTCGGACAATACAACGCCGTTTCGCAGACGCGGGGATGAATGGCAGACAACTACTTAAAAAAACGCTTTTGACGCCAAAAATGAAGAAAGCCAGGCTCAATTTGGCTAATGAGCATCGCCACTTCACCCTCGACGATTGGAAAGGGGTAATTTAATTGAAATTAAATTATTTGTCTAATTTTTTTTGAATGAATTGAATTAATCGATGTTTTTAACATTTTTAAGGTTCACTTCTCTGACGAGTCGTCAATTCAATTGATGACACCGACTCACCAATACGTACGTAGGCGAGTCGGCAAGCGGTATAATGAGTCCTGTGTCATAAAAAATGTGAAACACCCGCTGTCACTCATGATTTGGGGCTCAATTAGAGCGGAAGGTCGGGGGCCATTGTATTTTGTAGAAGGGATGATGAATGCTTCGCAATATATAACGGTATTGCGATACACCCTATTGCACTCTATACAAAACAAAATTGACAAAAGGGATCGCCTGCACTTAATGCAATATTTTTGCACCCTGCCATAAAGCCAAAATTGTGAAAAAAATCATGTCCAACCACAATTTACCGCTCCTTCACTGGCCCGGTAATTCTCCCGATCTAAATCCTAAAGAAAATGTCCGGCATACCCTTAAAATGAAATTAAATAAGCTCCAATGTACCAATAAAAATATCCTAAAACAAAACATAATTTCTGTGTGGCAGGGAGATCCTGAGATAAAGTCAACCATTGCGTCTTGTATCGAGAGTATGCCCAAAAGAATAGCATCGTGTCTCCGAAATAAGGGTGGACATACAAAATATTAATAATATATATATATGTTGTATTAATATTGTAAATAAACTATGTATAATCATTATAAACACATCTTTGTTTTAATTTTACGAACCTACTCTTCAATATATAGCTCTAAACATAGAATTTGCAAAATCCGCATGGTGTTAGTAATTCGCTGTCATGGGACTGTATATATATATATATATATATATATATATATATAAAATTGAATGTCTGTTTGTTTGTCTGTCTATCTCGTATAGGCTCCTTAAACTACTCAACCGATTACGATGGAACTTTCAAGATTTGTTGTATGCATGTCCGGGAAGCTTTCTGTGAAAAATAAAACGGGAAAAGCCTCTTAATAATAATATTCGTAATTACGATTTTACCGATGCGAAAGAAGGGTGTTCGTTGGTAACCAAGTTACCAGTTGGTTTATGACGACACGGCGTTGAAGAGACGTTAGTTGAGCTACCACCATCACTTGATACGGGAACGGGAATTGCATGCCTTATTCTGGCATTGCAACGCATGTCGGGTTCAGCTAGTCGTTTATATTTTTTCAGTTGTTTTTCTCCATCGCTTATTTCAATTTCTTTTAGAAGGCAAAGTGATGAGTGTGGTTCCAATGAAATATGGTAAAAGTTTCGCAACATTTGTATTCCTACATATGTATTTATGAGCGAACAAATTAATTCACATAATACGAAGAATCATTACATAAAATGAAGAACCCTGATATTTATTTTCTCATGAATCCCATTAAAATGTATGCACGTTCATATACGAATTATTATTAAGCAGATATAAAGAGTACTAAGAATTTAGCAACATATTTAAAATATTGTATATGATTCAAGTAGTGTCATTTCACATACTCTTAAAGCTCAATAATATGGCTAAATTGGGTTAGTAATATAGTTATGTGTATCTATTTTTCATCTTTAATTAGATTAAATTAGTAACTGTTCAAACGTAACAATTTAAATGGTCAGCTTTCGCAATAATCGGTCAGTAAATTTAACCAAAAATTGTGAGAATTGTGTTCTATACATGTAGATAAACATGAACGGTCAGTAAATCGCAGATTGTTTCAAGTATTTTTGGCAAACAGACAATATTCGAGCAGCCAGTGAGCGATAACATAACTTACTGATCAAATCAAACAAAGTTATTGACCGAAGAAATACATACTTTAAAAAAAAACGTCCTGTTTTTATTTAAACAACACATTTGTATAAAAGTCATAAGTTTGAATTTTAATTTCAATTAAAAATAAATGGGCAAAACACTAATGGAAAATGAAACCCAAATAGAATACAATTACAATTGAAATACAAACAGTTAAATAATGAAGATTTATTATTTTCATATTTAATCCTCTTGATTTAATATATTATAAATAAGGTATTTTGAACAATAGGGTCTTTAGAACATTATTTTATAATGATGTGAAATTAAATTCAAAGACTAAAAACTCACAAACCTTAATAATATAGTTATATAGTAACAAATACATATAATGCACATGTAAATATCACGACAATTTACAATATGACAAAAACCCCAACAAGCCAAATGAATATTTTAAATAATTGATTGACTCATTGAAAACTTGAACTACACGCATATAGATATGTATGTACATACATTTGTACATATAGATGTTTAGGGTTCGACAAACTTTTGACACGTGGACCATATGGGTCCTCATTTTATCCCAACATATTGACACAACAATGGGGATATATCTCGGCATCTTAAAATTTGAAGTGCAGCTGTTCGTAATGCAGACAGACAGAATGCGTCGAGCACATGCTATGTTAAATTTAAAACACGTCAGTTCCAAGATCTATAAAGGTGACGTTCAATACAAAGGGCAGAACACGACTACCCACTTACCTATACCTACGTATGCCGATAAGTAAATATATGTATATAAAGCTTAATGACCTAACTTTTGCACCGAGAGATCCACATTTTAGTCGCGGGTCATTAAGCGTCGCCGCGTTACAAAAATACAATTTAAAGCCGCTTCCGACTTTAAAGTGCATTCGCAAACGTTCGCCAAGTAAATTTTTTTCATCCCTTTTTATTTATTTTTGTATAATACATGACTCCAGCAGCGCAGCGAAGGTTATCATCCCGTTAAAAAGTGATGGATTGCGGTAAAAACTACTATACCCACACACACGTATAATGAACAATGTATACAATTTAATGATACGATAAATTTTACGATGCCATTTAAATCGACATCGCACATATATGTATGTGTTTATGTATAAACAGCCCCCTTTCTTCAATTTATCACTTCGGTCAATCTCCGTATGTGTCATTCCTACAGTTGAACATTTTCCATGAGTTTGTAAGAAAATTTAAACCAAAAATGGGTTTCAAAAACGACTAAGCATATTGACTTTCAACGGTATATTTTTCCACTGTATATAAATGGGAAATACATATTTTACACATATGACCATTGTGAGAGATTCAGCGAGTAAAGAAATATGAGCTGTTATATTTGAAAGTAGCGGTAATCCAATTGCCAGTTCATAAAACACTATTTCTGTTCGACTGAATTCACAAATTGTTAACACTTCTTCTAATTAGATATTTCCAGAATCATGGAGAGTAGAAACAATGCATTACAGCTCACCAGTATTGTTAAATATTGTTAAACGCAAAACATTATATTGAATGTTTTGCGAGATATATCTCGATATGAAGAAATGTGGAATTACGCCAATTTCAAATTTAACGGCTCATATATCTGAGGTGGACTTACATATGCCACTTGTAATTACATATAACGGCTCATACGGGTATGTTATGCACATTTGGTATAAAAATATAGGAAATTAGACTTGCAGTGCTCAAAGAAGCTACATAAGATGACTATGTATTTAATTAAAAGAAAAAAAAGGAAAAACCTTAACATGATTGATCAAATCTATAAATAATTTACTGATTCAATTTATACATATCGATGGCTTGGTGATTTTTTTGAATTTGTAGTATACATAAATTACCTTAAAGGAAAAGCCTGAATAATTCCAGCATCTACAAACATAAAATTCAGTTCAAATTCAAAAATAGACATACAATATTTATGCACCAAGACATCTGTATGATTATTTTAGTTTGAAATTGTTATAAAAATAAATTACGTACATATTGGAGATGAAGCCTGAAATGGACCTCAAAATCACCAGAACATTTTTTGAGGAAAAATTGAGTGAAATATTAGAAGTTTTTGAGTACTTCGAAGGTATAAAAGAGATACATATGTATGTACATACATACATAATTATAAACTGTTCCATCGATACGAGTATTGTTCTTCATTAGACAAAAAAAATAGCCCAACCTTCAATAACAATTGATCATTTACAATTTACGAATAGAGAACATTCGCACATGCGATATAAACGATTAGCTCACCGATCCAAACGTACGAACGAACATACATACATATATACTGGTAGTTGATGATTTAACTCCAGTAATTTAGATCGCTCCGGCGATATTGCAATATCACTTGATGGACATATTCATTATGTTTCCACGTGAGAGTCTGCCGCACTTGATTGACATCCAATATCATCATTTGGACCGCAAACACTACGACGACCGCTCATATCGGACTTCAAAGTCACATTTGTGAAAAATTTCCAACACAGAAGAGGGCCGATGACAATGGACCAGATAGAGAGCGAATCGGAATACTTGTGAATCGGAACACGTGTCGGTAAACTCGCAGACACACATATTCGTATCGGAAAGTTTCATCGGATTAATACACTGGCGTTTGACACGCCGTTGTTCGCCATTTTCGTGAGAAAATTACACGTTCGAAGCTTTTCGTGGAAAATTTTATGGCAGCCGAGGCAATTTTCACCCTCGACGCTGACTGCTTATTTTCAGTTTTTCTATTGACACTTTCTTATTTTTATATCGACAATATTGCGCTTCACGACCGAGCTACCGCAGCAGTGATGTTTTCCGTATCGAAGAACATCATATGCAAGTGACGTCGCCTCTTCAATATATATCTATGGGGAGGTTGGAGGTATAAATTTTAGCGATCGGGGGATGGTTTTATTCGGGGGTGGTGGGTGAAAATGTGACGTTTTATGGTAATGAATGCGCTCGCGCACGCTCTTCAGCATCCATCAACTGCTTGTGACGTTTACGGAATTGACATGACGAACTCGTCCGAAAACTGACGGATGCGATGGAATGGGATAATTCTGTACGAAAAAATAAGGAAATCCCCCCCCTACCACCCCATATACCTATCCGTTTTGTCACGTATCATTGTATAAGGGAGATTGACGTATGTTAAAACGCATTGAGTGAATAATCAATTTGGTATCAATACAAAGGTGGACATTTTAAATGGGTACAATGGCATATATGTACATATGTATGAATCTGTCCCTCAATATATCCGCAATTTTAAGTACAATAAAAAAGAACAGCTAAAACAAATTTAACATAACACCGAGCAACAACAAAAAAAATATCGGAGTGGATACGAATCAATTTTACCAGTATTGACCCACTGGTGATTTAAACTCATTTACCACTCGAATTAGTACATCTAGATAGAATAAAAAACCATCGAGATTGTAAACCAACCCTAATATATATATATATATGGTAAAGTGAAAAATTACCTCAAAATATTACGGAAAAAAATTTAACTTTTAAAATTCATTAGATAATTAATTATACGTATTTTAAAGCGATGAAAATTCACTATCAATAGAAAAAGATCTGACTATTGATTTCAATACTAACATTTGGCACAGCAATACTAAATTTTGAGTTAAAAATTGCAAATGTCAAAAATCTGCGCATCGTTTTAAAAGCTACGAGAAGAAACCAACAAAAAGCTTTGTAATATTTCGAATTGAGTCGGCAAAATTTAGTGAAGATCGATATCAGATTACTAGTGTGATTGATACAACAACAACAACATATAACGTACAATATAGACACATGACATATTTTTATCATTCAACGATTCATTTCCGTTTTATAAACAAAAAAAAATCATTAATCAGCAAAAATGTTCGTCACTCTTGATAAAATGTATGACTATTTAATAATCAGTGACACATCGTTCCAATCAACCTCCAACACTAAAATTATTCGTCAATTTCCATACAAGTGTATGATATTTAAAAACCAGTAGTTCTATACCCTTCAGGTATAAACACATATTACCTTAACACAATCTGCTTTAGATCGTCGACTTTAGAGAGTTTTTAGTTAATATTATGTATTAGATGTATTATAAGCATTTATAAGAATTATAAATAGGTTCTTGAGCTATTTTTCCTATTATGCTATACAGTTAACATTAGAGTAATATAATACTATGATTACTAACAAAATTAAATTAAAATTGTAAAATAGAAAATGATCAGTAGATCGGTAGCTATTAAAATAGATATGAGATGTATTGTGAACACAATTTAATAATAAAACAAAGTATTTAAAAATCAAATCACCAGTAACAAAAATTTCCAATATCAACTCCTAACGACAATCCGAAACAAGCAAACCATTTGACATTCGAAAATATTTGTCACTTTTGTGAAATTTATTAATCAGTGGCACGATTTTCCACTATCAACCCCCAACGACACTGCGAAACAATCGAACCATTTCCACAAAGCCGTTCGGCAATTAAGGCGAACCTGTCGATCGTTTCCGCGTTTAATTCGTGTAATTCCGAGGCGGGAATTCTCGAGAATTCTCGCGTGTCGGCAAACCTACGTATACATTATCATTGCGTGACATTATCCCCTCGGTCTGAAAACTATCAGCGCAGAATGTCACTAATGACAGACACGCGCGCTCATTCCACCATTCATTCGGACGTGGTCGCGAAACCATCGATTGCAAAATACATCATCGTAAAATCAATACCCCACATCTTATTACAGACTCTCCGGTGAAGTTTATCTTTCCGGCAAACATTACAGTATCGCTTCAACTGACCTAGGAACGGTTAGCTCCCAAGCATGAATATGTAACGACTCTTCATTCAAGTGCGTTTGAGTAGCTCACAAGAGCCACACGTATTTGAGCGATACACGAGCTGTGAATAATTAAATCGCATAGCAAATGTTCGCATTTTGTGCTGCGGGCAAATTGCCGAGACGATTTTGCGCCGCTATTACTTATGCACGAAATTTTGGTTAGTGTGTAATTCTCCAATGTACGCTTACCGTAAAGATTGGAGTAACGAAAGTGTGCCATATGAATTTTTCAGTACCTACGAAACTATCCGTATAATTCCAAAATATACGGTAAGCTATTTTTACAAAACGTCGTTTCTGGATAAATATTACATATATTATGCCCAGCCATTCCGGTATTTTATTTACCGTGTAACATCCTTTTTTAGTGAATTGGTAAAATTTGCAGAACACATGTATGACTTTTTTCATATTGTGTATTGCAGCACATGCCGAAATTAAATAAACAATATACCAACAAATTTATTTTTTAAAGATCAGACCATTGAAGCATTACAAGTAATCCCTTAAGGCCGGGCCGCACCGCTCAACTCGCGAACAACTTGGTTGAGGGCGACCAGACCAATGCATGCAGGTAGATGGGACATGCCACACTCGCCAACTTGTTTGTCGCACACATTTCCATACATTTTTTCGTGTCGCGCAACAAGTCGGCCGACAAAGTTGCACGGTGCGGCCCGGCCCTAATACGCAACAAATATAAGTTTCATAAGAAAAATAAATATAAACAGTATCCCTATTAATAATAATGTATATTATATTTTCATAAAAAATATATATATTATACATATAACCAGCAGAATATAATAGGTTAGCTGGTTAGCATATAATGCTTTGAACAAAGTGGTCACGGGTTCATATCCCACCGGTTTTTTCCTGACTAGGCCTTCGCCTTGTGATTCCAAACGGTTCCAACAAATTGCCCATTTTATCGCAAAATCTCGAGTTTTCAGCCATCTCGAATTTCGCTGAATTGTATAAACTGCTGCAAATTTACAAATTTGACCATAAATGTCTCTGTGAATGTTAATCGATATGTATTTATATATTTTATTAGTTTTTGTATAATACTAATAATACAATGTTTCTGGCCAGAAAGGCGCATTGGGAATACTTGTTAGGCCTTCCTCGTATAAATAAAAAATAAATAAATATTTAATTACAATAAAGTATAGTATAGAACCGGACTTAGTACGTTTTAATAAGATCCAATTTATTTTTCGCTGTGATATAAAATAAGCCATTAAATATAAATTGAAGTGTTACTTATCAATTATTACTAATTTTAAGTAAGTCTCATTATTTATAATTAATTATTTTATAAAGAAATATCCGTACATGTACCTATATATATACATATTACAAAAATGATAGGCGAACGAAACAAGCAACCGAATAACACAGTAAAAAATTTTAACAACACATATTATAATATGCAAGTCCAGTTTAGAACCTATAGAATAAATTTGATTCATTTTATGTAAATAGAGTTAGTTGATTACATACAAAAAGTATCCTAGGAAATATTCAAATGAGAGCCCCAACTTTCCACATACAGTTCGCCCATTTAGGCCCATACGGAATCCAATATTATTATGATAATAGCCCCCCGTCTACCTTCTAGCTCACATACAGAGCCATATATGTACATATACAGGTTGATCCAAAATCTACAGAGCTTCGGGTCACAAAGCCGATACCTACGGATTGATATAAATGCAAAGCCGCACTACTATTGAATACCTACATACGTGCATACATATACCTATCCGTCGCTCGCACGTACGGGAATTAACCTGATTTGCATTAAAACAAGAGCGTCGAGGATTTATGTTGTTTAACAATTTGCCCTAGACAAAAGGTGAGGTTTGGGCGGTCGGGGGGTAGGGAGTGGTTAGTGGGGAGATCGAGAGTGAGAGAGAAGTGTTCCTAACAAATAATAATGCCGTATGTTATTATCAACAATAAATATGCAAAGCAGAAGACAACCCTCGCGCGTTTAAGCCACCCTCCTCCCCCTAACGTCGGATTATACAATATAAGGGAAAATTGCTTTAATTTCGCTCTTCGCGGCCCGCTATAAAAATGGAAAACATATGTGGCCCTCCGAGGAGCGCCGGTAAAAATATGTATAAATATATAAATAAACAAGGGGGAGCATTTATTAAATTAAACAAAAAAAATTGCTTAATTCAATTACGCTTACTGTGCGGTTCAACGCAAAAAATATAACGAAACACATACATAAATGTAAACGACATACTTAAAGTAAACTCTACCCGTCTATTTACAGGTTACACTCACAACGACGTAAACTAATTAATTGTTTACAGAAATGGGATTCAAATCTAAATTAATAAAATGTGAATTAAATTTTATAAATAATAAAAATAATCGTGCTTTTCTCTGAATTATTTTCTGATCCGGATCAGATTAAAATCCAAAATAGATTTTCCATGAAAACAAAATAACGACATATGTATTTTACACCACACACTGCAGAAGTGAAACTTTCTCAAACAAAATCTTTGTCGATACACATCAGATAAGAAACAGGTTAGGCTTTCAAATATTTCTCAAGGAGGGGTTACATTACAATCAATATAGATTAGCATTTTATACAATGCGAATTCATACAAACATCCACAGTGACATCCATGGAGAAATTTTTGCAATATTTTACAATCAAATTGGCGAACGTGAAAACGCTGAATAACTTGAGATTAGCAAGAGGGCTAGGAAAGGAGATGCCAGTTTTACAAGAACCGTTTCAATGAAAATCAGAAAAATTGGCAAACTCTGATAATAAACGATCAACCTAGAGTCACCAACCAAGGTCTGGCCAGCGGCGGAACTCCCCTGGAACTCGAACCCTTGACCACTCTGTTTGAAAGCATAATATGCTAACCACTAGTCCACACCCACTATGATTCGCGTCCCTAACCTCAAACGTCTTCTGCAAAGAGTTCGGTCTCGGTTCCGAACTTTTCTATGTACCTCCATGTCTGATTTTAGGCCTTGCACTCTCAATCCTGGACGAGCCCCCAAAATGTAGTACAGCGAAATGAGACGCGTTGGACGGTTTAAAACGGACTTTCAGTCATTACATGTAACCAATTTCATAATTCGTTCTACCCAAGCGCGCCAACATGAATTATTCTAGGTTAGAAAACTAAATCCTACAATATGTACACATATATTATACAATAATATAATTATTATCCAGATGCTTTCTGCTCAGTATCGAAACGTAGCTCGAATGTCTTCAAAACGATGTGACTAAATATAATATCCTCTTCCTCGTTTTCCCCCATAACAATTCCACTATAATTCCAACAACCATACAGAGAATTAATACAACAGATGGAAGATCGGAGCCATCTAGATGGGCGTGGGGAGGAAGCGGGCAAAACGAATTTTTCGACTAAATAACAATAACCAATGCCGTTTTGTTTTGCCACCGCCGGATAATGGCGAGTAGGCGGGCGTGTGATCAGAATTTTAGATCGATATTTCGGGAGGGGGGGGGGGGGGGGGTTCCATGTCAAAACGAGAGCCTGTGGATTAAATAAGGATCCCAATACGCCCGATTCGATTATGGCACCTGTATTCGGCTCACGTTACAAAATTAACATATATACCCCGGTCGGGAGTTCCTTCTCTCTCTCTTTTTGCGGTCTAGATCGTGTTTACCGGAAGCGGGAGAAAGGACCAAAAGGATTTCACGGATAATGTGTGCGATACGAATGTGTGCCGGTGTTTAATCCCCTTTTTTTCTCGTCCGTTGCGTCACACGTGATTTATGTATGTACTAGAGTTGTGCCCGTTGATTTCAACGAGTGCTTTCGGAAAGGAATTGATACACAAATTAAATTAAAGTTATATATAAATATAATGTAAGGTTATTTACAGGCGTATATATAAATAGTCTTTCGTCCGTCTTTTACTTTTCCCATTACGGAATCTTCTTCAGTTTAAGATACAGCTAGGTACCTATTATAATATGCAACCTTTTCTTTCTTATCTATTGTATTTGTATGAAACTGGTGATAGACCGGATGAATTATAATATCATTCGATGGGTTTTTTGAAAAGTTTTATGTTTATGTTTACAATGTTGTAAATTTGAGAGTTGGTCAGTTAAAAACATAACAAAATAACAGTCATTGTGGACTTTTCAAAAGAAAAAATCACTTGATGATTTATTTATGGCCATCAAGGTTTATCTTCACTTCTCATATATGAGACGTTATATTTGAAAGTGGCGGAAGTCCAATTATCAGTTCAAAAACACTACTTCTGTTTGAGTTAATTCACAAACTGTTATCATTTATTTTAATTCGATACGTCCAGAATCTCGGAAAAGCAGAATAAACGTATTAAAGGCCACCAGTATTTTTAAATATTGTACCGAAATATTTCTCGAAATGAAGAAAAGTGGACCAATGACACTTTCAAATGTAACGGCTCATATATTAAAAAATCCCCAAAATACAATATTGTTACTATGTACGTACATAGATAAAGTAAAAATTAATTTAAATATCATCAGCAGGTAAAATGTGTATCCAGTGTGTCCGTTGTACAAACATACACATAGGACATTGTCGAAAGTAACTATTATATTGATAGTTTTAATTTTGTAATTTACCTTTGGGAATAAATTTCATTACGACCGATCCGATATTGGTCGTATTTGCAACATCGTTTATTTTAAATAACATTTAATTTCACATATAGAGTTGACGGAATAGCATGTCATGATGCTAATCTAATATATTCACCAGCGTAACTGATTAAATTGAACACATTAATTGATGATACTCCTTCAGAAACATACATACATATGATACAAAACTATTAAAATAGTCCGTGTGTTCCATGTGCAATTAATTAACAGCGATTGTTTAATTACTTAATTAATACGTATGTATGTTGAAATATTATCAAGATTACTATGTAGTTCCAATTATCATCTGTCGGAGACTAATTTTCATCATTTTTTTATGACTTTAATTTAAACAATATTGAAATTTAAATATGTAATCTATATACATCTAGAAACTTTACATGCATTATGACTTTATTTTATGTACATACATGCATATAACATCAAAAAATCAAACGTATGTACATATAAAGAATACAAAACGACTTACTACTACCTATAAATACAGCAATTTTAAAGCTCTTAAGCAAATAATACCCATTGACCTTTGGATTTTATATGTATTTGTTTCAGGTTTGCTACGCATGTTATGAGAGCTTTCCTTAAAATATTTAAATTAATTCGGAGGAAGTTTTTAATAAAAACAACGAATAAAAAAATCATTAATTTTCATAACACGAACAATATAAACTGGCGTAGACAAATTTTTAATTATCTCCTACCCATACAATAATAATAATATTATTATAAATTATAATCATAATTTTACCTTGAGAGAACCAATTCCCCGTACGATGCGATAACATTATATGATAATATACAATACAACACTACCAAATAAAGTTCCCAAAGCTACATATGTATATATGTGGGTGCCGAGTATTCGCCCTATATTTATACAAATGTGTAATATAATATTATATGTATGTATGTGTTGCATAAAAACAAGTCGGGTCACGGATATACACTCTCAGTTGAGCTTATAAATTTGCGTCGGCGAAAATCCAGGTTTAAATGGAAATCCACTACGTTTTCATAACGAGGGTCCCGAAGACGCTGAAGGCACGACAAATTCCCAAATTACGAGCGGGGGCCACTCACTTTACGAGTGCTTTCGCAAAATTAATATCAAATAGTAATAGCGAAGCGCGGCGCTTTTGCGAAATTATTATTATAAATATATATTTAATAATATGTATAGGTATATATGAATTCACGCAGCATTCGAATTTTATTACTATTATTATTATCATCGTCGTCATCGTTGCCGCGAAAAGATACGCCGATTTCAAAACGAGGCTTTCGCAAGGAACAGCATTAACGAGGACGCGCACAGACGGGGAGAAGAAGTTTGAAGAAATGCGTAATAAGCGAGGCGGGGGGATGCTGGCCGTAAAATTACATTTTCGCTTTGAAGATTGGGGGCCTCAGGTTTTGGGATACCCCTCGCAATGTTTATTCAACGTAATGGCATTGTTCCGAGAAAAGTGTTAGCTACATTTATGTTCAATTTAACCCTTTGACGGTCGCGCGACGGAAAACCGCCCCGAAGAAGTGCTAACTGTGCGGTGTCGCTGCTAAATTCCATCTATAACGAAATTATGCTATGTGTAAACATCAGCGGTCTGGAAAATTCAAATGGAACTCTCAACTTTAATTTGCGAATTACGACTTTTAATATAGTGTCAAAAGTTTGGCGACAAAACGCCACCAAAGAAACAAGACGAATTGATTTTTAAATTACCATTTTGATATTTAATATACGTATATACATATGTATATACATACGGATACGTAGTGTCTGGCAAAGAGTCGTTACTTGTGAATGCTTCAAATTGAAAACAAATATTACAAAATTTTATGCGACATCTTTAAATTGAAATACGCATCTACATATACATATATAGATATAAAATTGAATGTCTTTTGGCTACTAAACCACTCGATTACGATGGAACTTTCAGGATTTGTTGAATGCAGGTCCGGGAAGCTTACTGTGAAAAAAAACGTCTTAATAATAATATTCGTAATTACGATCTTACCGACGCGAAAGTTTGAAACGCAATTGTCAAGGAAATGTGTTCGTTGGTAACCACGTTACCATTTGGATTATGACGACACGGCGTTGAAGACACGTTAGTAGAGCTCCAACCATTACTTGAATCGGGAACGGGAACGGGAATTGCATGCCTTATTCTGGCATTGCAACGCATGCCGGGTTCAGCTAGTTATAAATATAATACTATACTGTACACAAAATATGAAAGAAATACTGTTATTACTGTTATTTTAAAGATTTTTTCACATTGCAAATAATTAAAAGAAGTTTTGTGCACGTGATTTTGAAATTCCAGATTTTATCTTATTATACATATGTATATGCACATACGTATATTATAAATCGGTCTCCGTGACGAGACAGAATGTTAAATTACAGAAAACGCAAATATCGGAAAGAAAAGATCGAAAATCGAAAGATCTTAAGTCGAAAGACGGGAGGAAAAGCATGTTCCTCTTGTTCCTGTTGTATCCTGCTCGCGCAAATAAAGTGAGTATGTACCGTTTACTACCGATACTTTCTTCATCACCATTACTTCATAGTCAGCTTTTCACTAGTCTCCACTAATCCTCTCCAATTTCCTCCACTTTGTTCCACACACTTTATCCAGTTCAATCGTCCTACTTTCTCGGCTTTTCTTGATTTCTTCTACATCCTTTCGGGTGCTGTTAGAACACGTTTTTTGCTCATTCGCAACATATTCCACCCTTTCCACATAAAACTTTGCATATGTATGTACATACATATGTTAGTATCCGGTCTCCGTGACGAGACAGAATGTTAAACATTCTGTCTCGTCACGTAGACCCATTATAAATGTATCGGAATTTTTTTGAAGTTATGTAGTTTAATACTTAATTAGAGATTTTCAGCATCCTCAAATTCAGCGATTTATGTAATAAAAAATGTTTGTAATTGGCCAGGAAAGCGCATTGGGGTTTACCTGTTAGGCCTCCCTGGTATATACATATGTACATATATAATAAAAATAAAAAAAAACATTAGCGCATCCATCGAGTTACGTGTATACAAATGTATGTACAGTAGAATTTATTTGCTAATAAATATAAGAAAGAAAGTTGAAATTCCATCATTGTCTATCTTTGGAGCCCTATATTCAAACAAGGATATTGTCTATTAGGAGCGAAATTAAAAATCTATATTTTATTTTGGTTTACAGTGGTCATACAGTTTGACATCATAATCATACGCTGCAATAAATACCGCCACACGGTGCATCCAATTTCAAACATTTCTCACGCCGAAACAAGCACAAATCCAAAATAAACAAACACACCAATAAAACACGCCATATTTCCAGTTCAAACACGCACTCTTGTCGCGCGAATCGAAGCGAAGCGATTTCGTAAAATTATCGCGATTTTACAATCGCCCGTTTCACTGCCGCACACCAACTCGCCCGCGATAATAGCGCACGAATGCAATTTATACGCGATCGAACCGATCGCAATTTCCCACCACCATTGGATTGATGACGGTCGCCATTCATTCGCCAACTTGCCGATAGCTATTTTCGCACTTTTAAAACGCCGACTTTGGAGACCTCCGAAATCGCACCGCTTACTTACGCATACGCGCGGTGACTTATCGCACTCGATCGGATATCCAGCAAGCATCAAACGAACGCGCGATATTGCGAATCTCGAAGGACGCCGAACGAATAAAATATATGTGTGTATATAAACCGGTCGTAGAAAACAATCGATGCCTTTCTCCAGATTGACCATTTCCGTTCCGACGGATCGGAAATGTTCCCTTTGAGATTGTTCGTTGCGGTCGACAGATACTGATGAGATTGATCGCCCCGAGACGTTCGCTCGCTCGAATCCCGATGGCGCCTTCGCATCTGTGGCGAAAATATGTACATACACACACATACATACATATGTATGTACACACTTGTGCGAAAATGTGCGTGTATGTATGTACATTCGACCCATCAAAGACAATAAATGGAGCGAGCGTACCGCAACGATGCTTCTTTTTTTTTTTTTCATTTCGCGTTACTTCCAATTTATTCGACCATTAGGTTTGCCGAAGATGATAGACGCGTGTCTGCCGACTCCGAAAGTTAGATTGGCAATCGATTTTTTTCGTTCCACTTCAATATTTCCTGAAACTGAAGCGTGTATAGAATAACTACATAGTGAATTGCCTATTGGAAATCAACGAGTATAAAAATCACTACTAACATACTTGAAGATCGATATTGAATGATAAGATACGATTTGATATACATTTGACATTCACACTCTTCTTTCTAAATATATTTTTTTTATTATATTTATATTTAATTTATAAGGCCTAATAGGTAACTTCAATGCCCCTTCATAGCCAGAAACATTGTACATTTGATACAAGTATTATTAGTATTATGCGAAATACATATCAATTTATTAATTTATTATTTTTATAATAATAATAACAAATAATATGACCAATGTCACCTGACAGATTGCCCCAAAGTATCACACCAGTCTTACAAAAAAAGAAAATAACAAACAAAAGAACAATAAAATTCACCAATCAATCATCTCATTAAAATATACGTGTGTTGAATCTCATGAAACTGACCAGCTCATCAACATGAAAATTGAACAGGTCCAAATGTTCATCTATAAGGAACCGGAAAGCCTTTACAAGAGACGAGTTGTTGAAAGCAGACGTTTTCGCAGGAATTGGTTGGAAAAGTAAATGATGACGCAAAGCTCTACCACATTGAGGCGCCGAAAATTTAAATTCCAATAAAATCGAAGGGTTGTCAATTCTTACCTTTAATACTTTAAAGAAATATTCGGAAATGACAATAATTCTTCTCGCAGATAGTGAGTCGAAGCCTAGCATACCTTGTAAAAAGGCAGTGGGAAATAAATAGGGGTAATATTTATATTTCCTCATATAAAGACATGAAAGAAACTTTTTTTGAAATGTTTCTATCAACAGATTAATTTAATTTCAGTGGGACTCCAAATTAACACCCATAGAGACATCTATGGTCAAATTTGTAAATTTGCAGCATTTTATACAATTCAGCGAAATTTGAGATAGCTGAAAACTCGAGATTAGCGAGAAAATGGGTAAGTTTGCCAATTTATTGGAACCGTTTCAATTGAAATCAAATAAATCGGCAAACCCTGATAGGAAACGATCGACCTGGAGTCAATCCGAGGTCTGGCCAGCAGAAACCAGTGGGATTTGAACCCGTGACCACTTTGTTCAAAGCGTTATATGCTAGCCACTAGTCTATTCTGCTGGTTTTTAAAACCACTTCAGAAAGGCATCAAAGTTGGTGGACCCAAGGAGTTTGATAATCATACAGAAATACAAATATTGAATAAGATAATGAAAATAATAATGAAAAAACAACAAGAAATATGTATAATGAAAATAAAAATCGACAAAGAAAACCTTTAAGAAAATATTAACCACTCAAAATAGACGAAAATATAAAAAAAAAAAAACAAAACAAAAGAAAAAAGATAAACTTATCTTTAAAAATAAGAATAGCCTTGTAAAAAGGAAGGACTACAAAATCCCATTTATTTTAAGGAAAAATCATCAAGCTTATTTTTAAGGTTTAAGTTACTACCAGTTACTTATTCATTGAACTGAAAAGGATTCTTTAATTATTTATAATAAATATTTTTTTTTAGTCTGAGAGTATGACCTCTCAGATAATTGTTATTGTTAAACGTAAGAATATTTATTATAGGACAATTGTAATGGCTATTTATAATTTTATGGACTTCATTTAGATCACCTCTCATTTTTCGCGTCTCCAAGTGTAAATATTCATTCTTTTCAATCACATATCATAGATATTTTTGCAGACTCTTCGTTGGACCCTTACTAAACATATATCGCCTTTTTTACAATGAGGGTTTCAAATGGAATAAGCAAATTCAAGTTTTGGTCTAGTAAATATTTTATACATAAATTTTGGCAAAAAAGTTTGGCATTGAGATAACACACGTTTAATAATATACAGAGAAATATATGTATTTATTTAAACCGCCATGCAATGACACGTTTTAAAATCGACCCCCACGGATGTATATACATATACAACATACACATCGGTATGAAATAACACGTATCAAATATATGTACATATACACATATGTTAATCTAACGAATACCAGAGACAATCAGGTTTATCCTTTGTCAAGAATATCCAAAATCCGTTTTAAGAACCGGCGCCCAAATAAGAAAATATAAACAACTCACACAACACTACATAAAACTAATCCTCACGTTAATTTCTAGTTCTAAAAGTCTATGTACATATGTATGTAAATATATAATACACACATACGGATTATCCTCGCCAATTTACAAGATATACAACGTCTTATTTAAGACAATCACCGTTGAGAGTTGATGTAGCCTCGTACGACACAGTAAACACATTTGATACGAAGCATTATCGAGGGATTATCCCGAAATCCCGTTCAAGTATTACATATGACGAAGTACATATAGCACGAAACAGTCACGTCACATATACAATTCACAAACACAAACTGAAATTTGGGTTTAAAAAATTACGTTAAACGGTCGTAAACAATTTATTACACGTCTATTTCAAGTTCGTTTTGCATCCGAAGCGGACTAATCGACGACGTAAACTCGCTTTCGTATGGATAATTAATTAAATCACAAAAACCAGTCCAAACCGCGAACACGTTTCGGACATGAGTTCCTATTAAACACAACACAGTCTGATAAGATCTCAGCGTGTGATTAATACACCGTGTAATGGTCGAGGAAAATTCGCGGAAAATTCACGAGCCGTCATTAGGACTTGAGATTATTTTTTGCGTCGGTTCATTATCCATTTGGCGAACTCGACGCTAATATCATATTAGAGGCGACGAAGTTCACTATCGCTCTGAACCGATTCCGTTCGAAATTAAAGTTTGAATATTGAAATTGGAAGTTTTGCGATGCAGCGAATCGCTCGCTGCAGACTTTTCTTATCCGGTTAATTCCGAAAGAAAACTCGTTACGAATTTCCCTCATACCAAGTCAATATTCGAATCGAAAATACGATTTGTAAGAAGCTGGAATAAAAAAAAAGCAATCCACATTGCAATTTCGACCTCGACCTTTTCTGTACAAAAGATATATACTTGATTTAAATTTAAATACATATAAATTCAATGAAATAAATGTTATACTATAGATATGTACATATGTAAGTGATTGCGAAGTTTTTTCGATGCCCTAAAAATGTTTCAGAAAATTTCTCGTTGCCTTCCGGAGTGAATAAAAAGAAAATAAAGACGACGAATTAGTGAATAGGTTTTTCTTAAGTAACGTATTTAATGTAATCAAGTATTAACATTTAGATAATGACATTTTCTTTATATCTTTTGTAAAAGGTTTCTAAAGAAAAACTATCAATAAATGTTTTTTTGATGGATATATAAAGTATAAACACAATAAATTGATTAAGGAATAATCAATGATTACTTTAATTCTTGTAAATATGTGTTTTTTTGTTTTCGACAAACATAATCATTCAACGATATTTTCTTTAGGTATCTTTCTTCTCCATCGCAAATTTAAAACTTGCGCAGATCGAGATACACCGCGTCTCAAAGACCAACGAGGGCTTTTTGGTCTTGTCAACGATGTTAAAATCTATCTGAATTGTCTATGACGTGGAATCGCATCCGTCTAATAAACTTCGGATGCCCGTCTGCCAATCAAAATTATCGAAAGCCGTCCGTCTATTCATTTTCCGTCATTTAAAGACAAAATTTATACCATACCGTGGAATACAAACTGACAGTCGACAGTTTAGCGTGCGATTGACGTTCATTTAGCAGTTTTTGAACTCACTCTGACGGATGAATATATAGGTACATATACCATAATATCAAAATTGGAATAAGGGTTTCTGCCCGGGTCAACCCGGGACAGATATTCCTGGGAATTTGCGAAATTTTTGATGTCTCGTGTTCCGGGAATTGTCATCTCAAATCCCGGGAAAAATATTTCAATCAAAACTTTTTTTGATTGTTATAATAAATGCGAATGTACATATGTATATCTTACGATGAAACTATTATCAAGGGAGTGTATCCTTCTTATATTGATGATTCCACAAAGGAAGAAACTCTTTAAGATTCTGATGAAGATGAGACAATTGTGTGTTTGGCGATGAATGAACATACATATAATAATGAGTTATAAAAGGCAAATCTACAAAATAGCGTAAGTAAAAATAGCCTATGCTTTAAAAAAGAAATGTTAATACAAAAAATTCCTTTCAACTCTAAAACTATCTTCGAACGAAACTGAAAGAGTTTTTCCATTGCGGAAAATATTTGGATTAAATCTATAAATATATATATTTAAGTATTTTAATATTCTTAAGAAGCTATTTCAAATAAATTAACTTTTTCCAGTTAATATATACATATATTGTTTGAACTATTTTGTAAATAAATAAATGAATTATATACATGTGGAAAAAAAGTCCTGGAATCTCGGGAACGATCCCGATCTCCATTTAATGTCCCGAAAATAAAAAAAATTGTGGAAAATCAGAAACCCTGATTGGAATGTATGATGTTTGATTGCTTCGATCTCAAAAGCAGAAATTATCGGTATATGGATACTAATTCCTACTGGATTTTGAGGATGGAAAAATTACCATGATATTCAAACATAGTACACACTTTTCCTATGTAGTGAAGACATCTTGAGAAAGACTTTTTATCTGCAGTGGTTTTTCATTCATCTTCCGAAGCAGAATGGATGAAAAATTGACATGCATCAAAATTTTGGTGGATAGGTTGAATTTTGTATGAAATGTTTCAACAATAATTGTAAGATAAAAATCGGCATACTCTGATACAATCTAAATTTGTGTTTCAAACAGTCTAACAATTTACTAAATCTCAAGAATTTCAATATCGACGGGAAAACGGAGATTTCAAATATTTTAAAATAAAATACGAATACAGCAGATCAGTCAACGTCTCTCCGGGAAACGTCCGAAGGTGTCCTTGTCCCCAAATTATATTTATTTCGTCGAAAGTTGTTATGCTAAGCCGAATTGAATTCTCGAAAGCTCTTATCGACCCGAACAAAGACGGCGAACGGCCTATTGTGCCTCATTAATCGCTTAAATAAACTACTCGGACGGGGATGGGCTTTGTCGGAATTAATTCTTTACCATCACCACATCCGCCATGGGATATTAAATAATGGACGCAATCGACGGGGTTTTCCCTGAATAAAGGTCGTTGTATGATCATATTAAAACATTTATATAAAAACTCGGCTGCATCAGACAGCCTACAACAGACATACATATAAAGCCTATCACGATAAAATTAATCCAATTATATATGTACATCAAAATAATCAAAAGAAACAAATACCAAAATACAAAGACTTTAGACAAATATTGTACATTTATGTATGTATATTACACAAAACGTAGACGTGCAAAAAAACAATAATAGGTAGAATGGAGAAAGCGAGCGAGCTTTTGAAAAATTGCGAAAGCGACAACAATCGAGTTAAATAATAAAATGCGACACAAAGCGAAAAACCGGGTTAAAAGCGGATTGTTTTAAAATTTTTACGACAATAAGGGAATGCAAGCGGAAAGCCACGAGTGTCAAAAATACCGTGGGATTACAAACACATACATACAATATTATACGTACAAAGGGCGTGCTTACTCTCATGAGGGTTAACCGTAAAGTAAATAATTTATAGACACTACCGAATATGTACTTGAACTTGTAATCACCAATTCAAAAGCGAAATATAAACACAAATTATTCAACCAACTTATGTTTAGAACTGAACCGTAACTTACATGTGTGGTATCCCGCACCCCAGCACACTCTACAGGTGACTACATACACACCTGCGTTTTAACGGTTATCATTGAAAGATAAGAATGCATTATATTTACGGGTATCGACTGATAGCATATTCCACGTATACATATACATACATATATGGTTTTCCAATCCAAGAAAAGTACAATATTCCTATTGCTTATAAAGAGAAAATTAAGAACTTTTCAAAATGAAGTATCATTTATTTTTTAACAAATAACGTTTTAATTCCTTTCTATAACAAACCGTAGAAATGTCAACACACATATTTGTAGAAATAAAATTCAAAGGGACTTCAAGAGATCACAAATAATTTTTAAGTTCAATTCTGATGATTTATTGCAATATTTTAAACGCTTCCCTTGTTAATTAAGTATTATGGACATATCAGCAATGTGCTCTTGGGATTGCAATACCGGTTTACTGGTAAAATAGAAAAAAATTGGCCATCGGTAATTGAAAAATTTATCGGCAGTTCCCGTTAATTAATTTATCGCGAATTAAAAATTGATATTGCATTAAAAATCGATGCAAATGGCGTATTGTAGATTATATATTCTAAAATTTGTTTATTATACGTATCAAATGTTCAAAAAGAGAGACTACACAGACCAACCAAATCGTATTAATGCAATCAGACGTTTATTTCAATTTCGATCAGAGCTTTCAAGTGGGCCAAACTCTAAAAAAATAAATATGATTGGTTGAACATAAAAAAAAAAATATTAATTATTACGAATGGCCTTATGTATTATGAAATTATTTTGAATTATTTATGACTTACTTCAGGCTAACGTTTTTAAGAAGAGTAACAACATACAGTTATCTAATCATTTTTTTTTCATTTACCGGTAAAAACCGGTATACCGGTAATGGGAAACATTTTTTATAGTGCACTGGTAAATAAGATCTGTAAATAAGTTGCAATCCCCAGTGCGCTCCAAAGATGTAAAATACATATCATATATATAAAGACGGTAATCTGTGTGTGTGTGTGTGTGTGTGTGTGTGTGTGTGTGTGTGTGTGTGTGTGTGTGTGTGTGTGTGTGTGTGTGTGTGTGTGTGTGTGTGTGTGTGTGTGTGTGTGTGTGTGTGTGTGTGTGTGTGTGTGTGTGTGTGTGTGTGTGTGTGTGTGTGTGTGTGTGTCCTAACTCTCGCCGAACATAATGAATGAATCGATAAAAATCGATAAATTTATTTTTCGACGAGACGTCTTTGTCGCGACTCGAACCGATCACCCCAAATAGCCGGAATATAGGTCTAAATTGAGCTAATGGTCACGTACATCACGCCAAATCCAATTCTTCATTTCGCCTCTTTTTTTAAACATTAATTGAAATATTCCGTCTCGCCATATAAGTAATTTTAATAATTAAATTAGCGAGGTTTTGAACCATTTTATAGATTTATTTTTCGATCTCCGATCCAAAGCGATGTGCTTCACGAGCCCGCACCGCACGCCATATCCTCGCCCAGAATACGTGTTGTAAATACACATCATATGTATATGCACGTAATTTGTTATGTGTAATAATAATATTCAACGTTACGAGGTCAATGACCGTTTGTGTATAATCGGAAAATATTACATTTTGTTAACTTTAATTAACATTTTGTTAACGTTAACTTTAAGAATTGAAAATTATTACAAATAAAGAATCGAAAACTATCTATGAGAGTCTACGAAAATAACGGTTCCGGTTACGGATTTTTTTTTTAGTTTTATACGAGTATATAATAATTTTATACCCATGCGATGATATTTCATCGGGCTATTCACTAGTAATATATAGATGTAAAATATAAATCTGATTTCACACACTGCATATCTGTCACTATTGAGTTCCCCAGTCGATTTAGAGAATATGTCCACATATGTATAGCATTATTACAAATAGACTAGTGTCAATCCGACAAAACGGGAGCGGCCAGAAGTCGTGTAACGTAATAATACAAACGGGCGCATTCATATGCAAATGGCAGAGGAACTATCCAACAGCAAACAACTACCGGATTGGTAGGGGGGGGGACAGGAGGGGAGGGGTTGCACAGGGGAGGTTCAAAGATGACTCAGACTTGCAGCTCCGAGACATCCGAAATGGATTCCCCATTATATTAAACAAGACTCATGCAAAACTCGTTAATAATTCATGAGCGGGCCCCCCCGTCCGCGGTACCGCTTGTAACTGGCGCGCTCCGAAATTTATTCAAAAATAAAAATACACAGAAAAAGAAGAAGAAGAAGAAGAAGCGAGTAAAACAGGCATTCGAATAAGTCGCAGAGGAGCGACGAATATATCCGTGTTGCTTCTACGGTGAAAGACATCGAATTATGCGAAAGACGAGGACCGCTTTCGCGAACGGTTATGAAGACTTCGCAGCGATCGTTCCTACCGAGTACAGAGTTCACATTTCCACAGTTCCGCGTATTTTCAAGTGGGTACATAAATTGTCTATATGCGAGCCATGCTAAATATATTCCGCCTGTGTTTGGATTTCCATAAGCATTACACTTGACTATCACTGACTGCGATACGGGCCATGTTCGGCGACGCTATCAATAAATATCACACGTAAAATGAGTTTACGAAAGTAACCGATAACGATATTTGACATTAATACTAATGTATGTATAAACATATGAGTAAATAAATGTTAAGAAATATTTATTTAGCGAAAAAAAAATTATTCTTACCAAGAAAATTATGTACGTATATATAAAGTTTGACTTACATAGTAGTTTGAAAGTAGCTTAAAATAACACATAGATTTTGTATACATAAGATCTTCGATCAATGTGTTTTGGTAGTGATGACGTATGGATGTTAAACTTAGACACTGAACGCCAAGATGCTAAAATAAAGTTCAATGCGCTCAAAGAAGTATGGAACGCTGTATGCTCGGCATAACGAGGAAAGACAGGAAGCGGAACATTTGGGTGAGAAGTATGGCAAGGGTTAGTGTACATACATAGTAAAGAAAGAGTAAAGAAAGAGTAAAGAGATTGAAATGGCAATGGGCGGGCCAAGTGGAATGGGACGAAAGGTGGACAAAAGAAGTGCTTGAATGGTACCCGAGAGAATACAAAAGGGTAAAAGGAAGACCGTAGGAAAGATGGGTAGACGAAATTAGGAAAATGTGTGAGGTGAGAGATGAGTGGAAACGTGTTGGTGAGGATGATGATTTGCATGTTACAGATGATGTATGTATATGACATTTATAATCATTATAAATGTCATATGTCCAATCTTATTACATTCAACGAAAACACTCACCTCAGAGGTCACTCCCTTAGAATCCAAAAAGAAAAATTTAATAAATTAATCAGAGATTTCTTCTTTTCAAACATAGCGGTTTCAGTTTGGAATAGTCTTCCCAATAATATTGTAATTTCTGATAACCTTAATATTTTTAATAATAAGCTTCTTAAATTCATCTTTACAAATACCTTACTTCCGTTTCTTGTTTACTTTTTTTCTCTCTTATTTTAATGATAATATTGTCATTTTGAATGTATTTTACTTTTGTCTCATTTAATTAACATATATGTACATATGTATGAATAAAACCCCCTGGATCTATCGGCTTTGCCGCCTCCTCCAAGGATGTTAAATAAATAAATGAAATTCGTAAGAACATCAGAGCTGTCAAAACTGAATTGTTGACACATTCCTGTTCCAACTGGCGCACATTGTTGGAAGTGTATTTGCGCTTGTAGATATAATTTACTAGTTGAATTATATTCGAAAATGAATGACCTAAAACGCCCGTTGGATTATATTACAACTGAAAACAAACTTTGACTGTAACATAAATAATACTTTATAAATAAAGTAATATTTTTATAAATTAAAATTTATGACGAATTTTTCGTGTGGTCATTACGAAATCAGAACGTGAAAATCGCCGGAGAAAAATTCATGGGAAGCAGAATAAGAGGGTGGGGGTGAGAGTTTCCTCAATTTATTGTGGAAAATTCGGTCAACGCGAACGTGTACTCGCGTAATAAATGCGTATTTAATGAGAAAAACGAAGATGGGTTTTGCGTCGCGAAGCAGAGAGAGAGACTGCGGAAGACGCGTGGCATGCGCCAAAAAAGCGTATCAAAAAAAAAAACGAGAAGAGCGAAAAAAGGACAAAAATAAGGTCGAATCTGTTGAAGACAAATGTATACACGTGCAACTCGTTCATTCGCGAATATAAAAATAAATATGAAGACACTCGCTGCCACGCCGTGTCGAGAAGAACTCGACAAGTCGATTCGCACAACTTCTTTGACTACGAAATGAACGGAAACGAAATTAATTTAAGAGAGAGGTTGCCAATCTTTTTACGGTTCATTTCGCTCGCACTTCGACTAAACAGAACAGAACGGGAATGGAAATATTGAACAATTCAGCGAGTTTCAATTTAAAAAAAAAAGTGATTCAAACAAACGCTGGACGTTTTAAAAGTTGAATTTTTACAATACATAAATCCGAAACGAACTGTGCGCTAAGTGTCGGACGTGTTGAATTCATAAGCTAATGCGAGGAAAATTCACTACACGAACTTTTCCCGGAGAAACTTTCCGAGCCCGAGAGGGGAGTTTGTTGTGGGGTAGGTAGAGATGAAAAAAAAAAATGCGCGTGTAAATTTAGCAATGAAGTCGAGCTTCCGAAAGGTCATCTCGACATCTGAAGTTTCGGTCGAATTTTACATGAATATTGATCGGCGGGCTTGTAAAGGGATTGCGGTCAAACGTGGTAAAATCTATCTCTATGGAAACGGGGGATTTTCGACCCTTTAACTGAGACACTTTGATCTATCACTTACAAGGATAGAGTCTCAATTAAACTTGGATCAACGTTACGAGGAAAAAAATCTTGGGACCAAAAGAAAATGTCATTTATTCGACACACGATTACTCGAAAATGGAACATCGAATGAACCTACATATGTATGTATATAATAGATACATACATATATATTTAGAGAACAGAATCTCAATAAATAATACAATATGTACTTGGTAAAATTTTAAAAAATAAATACGAAAAAAAAACTATTTATAACATATTCCTTCTTCGTATGGACATTGAAATTTTGTCAAATATGAAAGATAATTCACAATTTTCCGGACTGTTTGGTTCACATTGTATAAGCTTTCCTCTTACGCACTATATAACACCATTTTATATTTATCAATGTAGTCCAAAACTTCAAACGTTAATTTGAATTATGCCTCAAGAGACCCGTTCGGTAAGTTGATTAAAGTATACAAAATATAATCACAAAATTATCATTTAAATTTCGATCAAAACATTTTGACAACAAGGCGGAAATCCTTACTAATTTCACGCAACCAACTAAAACACATTTAATAACACTCCCGTAATAACTAATAAATTTCTAAACCGTAGAAGGGTTAAGCTGAAAATATTCATCGGGGATTTGCACCCGAATATATGTATATACATATATGTTCCAGTTGAAGTGTATCTTCCGGTTGTAATATATTTTGCCTAGTTAAAATATATTCCAACTGACCTGGTACCAACAACCATTATACATACATACATATATCTAGTGTTGTAAAATTCTCGGTAATAATCTTTTGGAGAATATTCTCGGGAATATTCTATTTTAGAGCATCTGGAGGGCTTTTATACTATTCCGTTGCAATTTCAAAAAATGGATAAATTCATGTGAACGGTAACATGAGGGAAGACAGGAATAAAATTAAATAATTAATGCAAAAACCTAATTAATAATAATTTTTAACATTTTGTATTTCATATGTACAGAGAGAGGGTAAATAAATGTGACTTTTGAGCAGTTGGCGAAACACAACAGCTATGTTACGCCTATTATGTACATAGTTTGGGTTAAAATATGTAATGATTTTGGATAAAAATTCAAAGGAACTTATTTATACATATATCTGACAGCAAAAAAAAAACCAACTGACATTTTAGTGTTAACGGTAACTCGCATTGTGTATTTACCAATTTTTATCGTTTCTAACCTTAATTAATTTACGATTTCATATTATGTAATGTTTTTAAAAGTATGCACAAAATACCCTAAATTTTGTGTTAAAAATATGTATAATTTATTGCTTCCAGAGTTAATGAGCATTGCATTCCTGTGAGAATTTCGCGGAAAAACGTTCATGGTGGTAGTGCGCGTATGTTAAAATGACGAAATGACACATCAGTGTAGTCAGAATGAAAAAATATTATTAAAAATGCCCTCAGACATTCTAGAAAGTCACATTTCTCCTATTAGGTTCTGAAAATATATCCTAGAACCATTTAAAAAGCTAATAAACTATCTAGAGATTTTATTTTTATGTATTACATACATATTTTCACATACATATATACAAATATACCAGGAAGGCTTAACAGGTAAACCCCAAATGCGCCTTCCTGGTCCAAATAATTATTACATACATATATGTAAATCTAAATATCTGACATCTATGGTCAGTATACATATATTACAAACATCGTATTAATACGATAAATAACGATGAATAACTTTCATGTAACAATACGAATTTTTATATTCGATAAACAACCACAGAGATATCTATGGTGAGCAATATGGCGAAACCTAAGATATAACAATAACTAAAGGTTCGCAACAGAAAATTGGGAAGGAAACGCCAATTTTACAGGAATCGTTTCAATGAAAATCAGAAAAATTGGCAAATTCTGATAAGAAACGATCGACCTAGACAAATCAAGGTCTGGCCAGCAACGAGACTTAGCGGGGAATCGAACTCGTAACATCAAGTACGAAATAATTCAACATTCACCACTAGACCACGCTGCTGGTTAGATGTTTTATAACCAAGAAAAACGAAAATTCTCGGCGAATAATCTTTTGGAGAATATTCTCGACTTACAACACTACATATATGGAGTGTATTTTCAGTTGTAATATATATATTTTGACTAGTTGAAATACATACATTCCGTCTAACCCACGTAAGTTAATTGATATGGCGAATTACATTCCAACTGTTCAAAATATATTACAAACGAAAATACAGTTCAACTATAAGTTGGTACCTGGATAGATGGAGAGGTCATGTTTTCGTGAAAATGTCACTCGACTAGTAAATTGAGTTAGAAAGTCACATTTTTGTTTTGAACACATTTTTAGAGTTATCGTAACACGGTACTTATTAGTAAAGCCCAGACCCTGAGGGGGCCGTTTATTGTTCAAATGTTGTAAATGCATTGCTAAAAGGTTTGCCGAACCTTTTTTACAAAGCATTTACGGCATGAACGGCAGCACGCTTCCGGTCGTACCTCTACTTATTAGCTTCAATCGTAATAATACCTAGCAAAGATCAACTCATCATTTGAGTCCAAAGCATAATTAGTAATAATGTGGGCCGATCCCGGCGGCACTGCAATGCCGGGCCAACCCGCGACAGGAGTGGAGCAAGCCCCGATCATCCCGTCACTTTCCAAAAATCAGTTTAATATACTGGTCCCGCGATGCGGGAACTATCAGATATTAAGCTGATAAGAACAGATACTACACTTTGATCTTAGCCAACAGGCCGAGAAGCGATAAGATTGCACAAACGGTGATCCATTATAAGCTTTGCCAAAATGCTACACCTTGGATAAGTCGAACGAGCCCGGTGACATCTACATGTGACATCGTTAAGCAAACGTGCATCAAAATCGCGAGGGGACGAAAGGGAATCGGACGTCCTTACACCTGGCACTAGCTTAGTACTACGAATATGACAATAAAATATGATAGCTTCTTCATTCAACAATAAATTTAAAAAAAAAAAGTATATTTTTTCTTGCCGCTGAATAATAGCTTCAGGGGACCAATATTTATGATATCAGTGCGGACCCCTTGATGTGTCTTTGGAACTCGAAGAGCCGTGTTCAAATGTCGCAATACACAATATGCCCGTTAATCCTTTTCTTTTCTTGTCTTTTCTGTTGAAAGCCCGCCACGCTGAAAATTTCGCCAACATTTCCAACTAGAATTATTTAGAAATCCAATAGAAAACAGGTATAACAAAATATGTACAAAAATTCGATATCGAACCGTACAGACAGATTTAAAATACTATTAAATTTGAATTTTTAATGAAGAACACACATGTTTAAGGGGTCGAAAAAAAAAGTGGAAGAAAAATCGAACAAGAGTAAACTGACATTTCCGGTTGAGGGATGCTTACCAAATTTTATACATAATTTATTATTAAGCTTAATTTCATATCTATAAGCTTAAGCTTATAGATATGAAATTTCAGTTCAATAAACCAAAAGGTTTCTGAGAAAGACATAAAAAACCTTGATTCTCTACATATAGTAAAAGTAAAAGTTTCGGTTCCATATGACTAACGGTGTTAAAAAAATCCCCACAATACCCAGACACACACACACACACACACACACACACTCACACACTCACACACACACACACACAGAGACACACATATACACACATTTTTTCTAGATCATGAATACGTGATCAGTAATCAATTCTGAGTTCGAATCTGTTAAAATCTCGAGTTCGAATTTTCGCATGATTACAAAATTTCATCTATTGTTACTACGTACATATGTTCATAAAGTAAATATACATATATAAGAAAATGTCTTTTTAAAACTAACCTCTTCTACATTTTGTTCATAAAATTAAGACAATATATAAAAAATCTAATTTAGAAATCACCAATTCTCTCCGTAAACTTTGATCATGAGTGTGGCGAAGTGCTCAATCTGCCATAGCGAGAGGGGAGCGAAAAGGGAAAAAAAGATCAGAACAGTGTGGACAAATGGGACAGTGTGGACGATAGACGTCACCGTGAAGGAAGATGCAGTATTTTCAAACGTGTCTATTACGATTATTTTTCACCATGGTAATGGCGGACGTCATTTCCACTTACATATAGTGATGAACAAACCGAGCAAAATGGCAATGTTTGAAAACGATCCGATAAGAACCCAAACTTCGTCAGAAAATCGATTCTGAACTAATAAGAGCTTAGTAATAAAAAAAACATAAGAGCTTTCAAAACTCAACTTTTATATTACAACTGGCGCACATTGTTGAAGATACACTTCGAGGGTTAACATCTACATATGTATACATATACATACATACACACACCCATCTATGTATATACATATGTATAAAGGCTTATCTATACAAAGTAAAAATAGAAAATTGAAGTTTCGTGTTTGAACTACACGCGATTAAACTAAATTCTCAGAATGAAAAAAAAATATAATACAATTATTTCGCGGGGGTTTAATTGAATTTGCAGCGAACGGAACGGTGAACAGTGAAATGTCTGAAACGTGTTTTCAATTTTTTACCACGAACTTTTCGTGCAAATTATACCGTGCGATAACGAGTCTAGGGAAAAATATGAAATAATATTAAAAACCACCCTTGCAATCGTTTGCACGAATTTGTACTTTTAAACGCAGTAGTCAAGTTTAATTGGAGTCCAATGCACATACACACATACATACATACATACATACCCCAGAGACGAATGGAATTTAAAAGGCGAAGCAATTTCACCGTTTCTTAACCCTTTCACGTCCACTTTTATATGCAATATTGAAATAACAGCGGGTGTTCTGAAATTTTACGACAGTTAACCTTTTATACTGTATGTATGTATATATTTAGTGTATGGTACGCGTGCGCGCGCGTGCGTGAGCCCATTAAACCGGAAGCGCACGCGAAACGCGAATATTTCACCAAAGTAAAAGGGCGCAAAAAGCCCTCTGATAAAGACGCGGACCGCCGAAACCCAATAATCGACACGAAACGGTACGATAAGGGTTAAAGCACACACACATACACATCCATGTATGTACATATATACCTAAGTATTAAAAGTAAATCAACTTAGAGGGCGCGTGTAACGCAATAATGCAACTCGGACCGACTCCTGAGCACTTTCCGATCCGTCATTTCTGACGGGTGACACACAATAGTCGTTTTCGAGATCGAGACCGATACCGATAACGAATCATTCGAACAAGTCTTTATTTGTGTGATTTTCACTTATGCATTGTCGACTTAGTCCCGGCCGTGGTTACGGCCACTCGACAATAGAGACGATCGTATCGTACGTTATATACATACATACATAGGTAATATACCTTTTTTGGAAAAAGTATACATACATACATAATATAATACACAATGGGTCAAAATGCAATCGTCCTAAATTCGTGCAGGGCCACACAAAGGGGGGTGGGCGGTCGAGATAAGGGCGGCAGCGTCAACAGCAACCTCGTATTTTCTCTGTTTGCTTTGAATAATTAATATTTACACTGAAACGAAAGACTTGAAGGGTTAAAATTAACCAAGTGTAATCTCTCTATCTCTTGATATCACATATGTACATATGTAATAACATACACATAGCCTCTGCTTTTCAAAAAATATCATATTTCAGTGCAATTAATCAATATTAATCCGACATTAGATCCGATGTTGAAATTTAATTGCGAGCGACCTAAGCCTCGATTTAAATAAATAAGGGCGCGTTACGTAAATGTGGAATCCAAGTACGTCACTTATCAAGTAACGTATGTACTCGGATTCCAGCTTTTCATAAACTTCACTATCGTTGCCCGTTTTAAGCCCGAAGACTTCTTGATAAACTTCTTAAAGACATAAAAATAGACCCTTTTTTAGAATTTTCGCGAAAATAATTTGACCGTGAAGCGGATAGGCGATCATTATTAACTACTACAAACATTTCCCATTGAATTGGATACATGAAATAATTAAATATTAATTCACAAATTCAAATATTCATATAAACTTATTTAAATCCATAAATTGTGTAAATGTATGCATTATAAATGTCATATGTCCAATCTTATTACATTCAACGAAAACACTCACCTCAGAGGTTACTCGCTTAGTCTCCAAAAAGAAAAATCTAATAAATTGATCACAGATTCCTTCTTTTTAAACATAGTGGATTCAGTTTGGAATAGTCTTCCTAATAATATTGTAACTACCAATAACCTTAATATTTTTAAGAATAAGCTTCTTAAACTTGAAGGATTTCTGTAATTCTTCTTTCCCAATATCTTATTTCTGTTTCTTGTTTACTTTGTTCTCTCCTATTTTTATTTTAAAATTGTCGTTTTGAATGTATTTTACTTTTTCTCATTTAATTTACATATATGTATGTACATATAAGTCAAACCCCTTGGGTCTATCGGCTTTGCCGCCTCCCCCAAGTATGTTAAATAAATGAATAAATAAATAAATAACGATTGATAAAATATACAAAAATAAATTAAATTTGATCTCCATTGAAAGTACTAAGCTTAAATTCACACAATTGAACAATGTATGTATATGAAAAATACATAATAATAGTAGTTTTGATTAAAGCAGGGGATAGTGTCATAGTCTCAGAATAAGCTTTATTAGAAACATTCGATCAAACGTGAAAAGAGACGTGTTTTAGAATCACAGTATACACAAATTCGCACACAAAGACCCGATAAATTAGTTGCATCGGCATCTCGGAGCAAAAAAAAAAACATTCAAATTTCTAAATCTGGACATTTAAAAATAATATGGCACTGATCTATCGCCGTAATTTATCACACGGAGATATCTGACAAATGATAAAAATGACACACGGGGAGCGATCGATGTCGCGCGTTCGAAAGCATCTTTCATACGAAAACGGAACGGAACGGAACGTAACAGAACGGTGGGGTAATGATTTATCCGGCTCATTTGTCCGATTTCAAAGAAAATAGCCCAGCCCGGTAAGAAATTCCCCGGCCCGGTTCGGTATTGCAGTATTTATCTTTTCGCATACGTCACACCGGAACAGGCTTATTTATATCAATGGATTTCGGGCTCCGAATAACTGTTCCTCCATCCAACCCCCCGCCCCATACAAATAAATATCCTCGAAAGGCACACCCGCCCAAGTCAGAAAATATACGTACACAACGTTAGCGAGCTCTTTTCTCAAATGCAGATGCGATCTTTCGGCAAATGAATAGTTCCTGCGGGATTAACAAAAAGAGACCCTTCATCAGTCACGAGCTTTACCGCGAGACGCCACCGAAGAGCTTTTTCGATTCGAAAGCCCTTCATGTTCACTTGCAATGAAAAAGTCTTTTCGTTGTGAGAAAGGAGCCAGTTGCTTGCTTATATTGCCTAGCGAGTCTCACATATTCAAGCTGAAAACTAAAACCTTTAAGCTGGCGATTCATTTAAAACATTTTTGCGAGTAAATGCTTGTAAAATATACATACATGCATAGTATAACCATAGGATTAAGAAATTTTGGATTTGAGAACACTGAAAAAGATCATACCGAGTATATTATGACAAATGAATCGGTGTTATATATTATTAAATACATATATCATATGTGGCATGACAGAAATTATCCCAAGGCAACACATATGACCATAACAGGACAAAGAATACAATAGAGACATCTATGGACAGTCAATAAATTTTTTGATACACAAAATCTGCGAGAAATACATTGTGTAGGTAGCATTTTATGAGATTCAACAAGTTCGAGCCGCTAAAAATTCTTATTTGCGAGATACTGAGGGGGGGGATACCGATTTATTGAATCCGTCACAACAATTAAGCTCTCAAACTAAACTCTTTTTGCTATTATCTAATCTGTGCTATTTTAATAACCATAAGACCTCGCCAGATGGATATTTGGCCGGGACTTGAACCCGCTATCTCTCTACTGGTGTGTAAAATAGCTCTACCAGTGCCCTACGCTGTGGCTATGGGTCAGTGTAATACATATTTTTTCAGAAAAGAACAAAGAAACAACGATAAATAATATATGTATGTATGTATGTATACATGGACAGCAAATACTAACATTTAATATAAATCTACGATTATAAATTTTAAATTGAAAAATAGCGCCTCATCAAATGTCCAATCCGACCATAGAAAAATATTTTAAATGAAAAAATATATTAAATGTTCAAAGCCTTCTTTAAAGCTTTGTATAACGAAACTGAAAAAAAAACACGTTCAATTTACACATAAAACTAAATTGATAAAATTTTACCATGTATATACAAACATATGTATGTACAAATATCATAGCACAATTGTGGTTCACACAAAACTTTTAAATTCCACTATATAAAAGATACCACAGAAATAAAAAAAAAAAAATAGCAATGAGAATATTCCCAACTCAACATACAAACTACATACATACAATAATGGATACAGATACGATAGTTGCAAAGACAAAAGATAATTAAAAAAGATGAAAACTATTATACCGAAACCCGACTAGCGCGAGTCTGCGAGGAAAATTCGAGCTCACATCGTATATATGTTTTCTTATTACGTCGTGAAATAAAGGAACAATTCCAATGTGTGAGGTTACACGCCGAATGGAAAACTCTCAGTGTTATTGTTCATTGCGAATCACAGACACACATACAAATGTTGTATCATACAAGTTTCTGGCGCAATTTTACACGGCTTAGAAACCCCGAAAACGATGACTTCCACTTACGAGAAAGGATTTTCCGATTCCGCCACACAGCCTTTCACAACCACAAAAATGAATGGGAAAATTGACGCGCGTTCATTAATTTCCATTACGGAAAGAAAAAAAAAACTATTTTCACCCCGACGCTATCGAGATCAAAACGTCGTTTCACAATTTAGTCTGGTCGTAATAGAGAAGAATCGAGTTTCGAAATGAAGTTGTGATGTATAAATTGCCGGGTTGCGTGTCAAACAATAACAATAAGCGTCCATTTATTTCGAATTACATTTTCCGTTCGAATTAAATTTGTAAATGAAATTCGTCAAAGGCATGCATAATGAAGAATAAATTCAAAGCAGAGGACGGGTGAGGAGAAAATAAGAAGGAGAAGGAGGCTAAGAAGAGAAAAAAAGAAAGCGTATTATTAACGAGATTACCTGAAATTTGGTATTTCGTGTTTTTCTTTGATCTTCGAAGGAAAAAACGTTGATGAAAAATTTTACACGCTCGCAGACGTACCTGAAACAAGAGGAGAAAAATGTTCACGGTTAAAAATACCCTCAAGTAAGTGAGTATACATAGTACACATACATATTATATATACACAATGTAAGACCACATAACAGATACATAATGTTATATAAGGAGGGGAGTAAATGCGAGGGGTGTGTCGTCGGGCGGGGGTGGGTTGGAATGTCACGATGAGAATAAAAAAATAATGAATGCAGACAAATATGTCAAAAGCTTTCTCAGTACGTCAACTCGATGTAAATAGACCCGTTGAAAGCTTAAAGCACGAGTGTTGATAAAAACGAACGTAAAAAATTCTATGTACACGAGATATGAATTGTGATGAGCTTTTGGCGTGGTCCGACGATTACGCTACTCAAGACGTTCGGACGACGTCTTTTTCAGGGGATTTAGTCCCTTTTTTTCGCCTGGACTTACGGACTGCTTGTCCGCGAAGGGCTTACACGACGGTATACATTTTAATAAATTTAACATATCTTCTTCACTCATAAAATTCAATGAATGTAAACGTCACCATGAAAATAGTAAACAAATATCCCAATGACGATACCGGGCTTGAATTAGTTTAAAAAAAATAATAATGATATCACTCATAATCTTAAACCACAATACAGTGCTTAGCATTGTAATGAAATATGTATACAAAATAGTACAATTTTGATACAAGATAAAATTTTTAATACAAAATAGTCGGAAGTTTGTCTGTCGAAAATAAATTCACAATTTTGGTCAGTTATTGATGATAGATTGTCTGTAACTTACGAATTACTGGTGGTTTTACCCGGTTTCGCTCGGTATTTGTAATAAAGACCGCTTAAACATGACTCATCTAATAGTAAACATTTTATTAAATTTATTTGCATAGTTTTATTTTATATAAATTTATTTGAATACTCATTTGTTTTTTTTATTAAATTGACTTTCACGAACAAACAAACATATGTATATACTAAGTCTATTTCGAAATTATATGTATACCAGAATCCGGCGGCGCCCCTCGAGACTTCATATATGCATATATACTTCATGTAAGTCTCTTTCGAAATTATATATGTATTAGATTTCAGTTATATAGTTTTTAACAAGTTAATACTGTTCTTAGTTGAATACTGTCATTAGCTCATATCATAACTGTATATATCGAATTATGAGTCATCTGTCAAAATAAACTGACCTTTAATTCAATGTACTGACTTAAATCAAAGGTTAAATTTTATAATAGTAACCCATCTTTACAAATTACTGACATTATAAAATTATTTTTATTTATTTCCCGTTAACTATATTATTTATTTACTTCATTTGAACATGTAAACTCTCACCTTTAAAGATCGCTCCAAAGCGACGATTGTACTAATACAGATAAAATACAATGGTACAATTAATACAAGCATTTTATATAATGCGAAGTCATTCAAACATCATCCACAGTGATATCTATGCAGATTTTTTTTGCAGAATTTTGCTATAGAAATTGGTGAACCTCAAGACGTTGAATAACTTGAGAATTGCAAGAGTGATTGGAAAGAAGAAGCCAGTTTACAGGAACCGTTTCAGTGAAAATCAATAAAACTGGCAAACTCTGAAAGGAAACGATAGACCTGGAGTCGAAACGAAACGAAACGAAAACCAAGGTCTGTTCAACAGGTACTAGTGGAAATCGAACCGTGACCACTGGTTATATTATGTACATAGGTAGTTCTGATATTGATAATTTATCATAATTACTGACATTTATTATAATAACTGACCATAAGCATTTAAAGCCCTTACATTTACATTTATATAACGAAAAAACATATGTACATATCAGATTATCAGGTATTATAACAAAGTGAACCGTTCGAATTACCTTCACACTGCATAAAACAAACATTTACAAACGAGCTTTTCACGACGAGATTAAATGATTTGTCTGGTGGAATAATTTAAATTTTATCGTTGATCGTATTTGAATTTCACCACTGATCTGAATTTACAATTCAAAGTTTAATATTAGATAATAGTTTAAGTCCAGATTCGATCTCCATTCATCCGTTTAATACAAAGTTAAAATATATGATGTAGATATATATGTATGTATGTACATATATAATATAATATACAATCTACATAATGGCGAATATCGACGGCCCGCGAGGAAAATCTGGGGATTGTCCGAGGTCGTCGGATTATAACCGCTTTCAGGTAAACAATAATATTTAGAAGAAAATCTCGTCAAGCCCGAGGGGGGTGGTTGGGCGGTTTCCGGAACGATCTTCCGGTTAATGCTTAGCACGTGCAGCCTCCGGGGGTAGTAACAAATCGACGTCCGATTAATCAGATTGCTGGAGCTTTTCCTAGGGGACGATATCCCCTCACCGAACGCGGGTCCTTAGCATAAATAACGAGCTTTTCCGCGCGTACAAGAAAAATTCGTACCAATCCACCACCGGAGAAGGTTCCTCCATCGATAACCCCTCACCCCTATCAAAGGACACTGAACATCGAAAATACTTTCAAAATAATACAAATAACAATTTCTTCGACGACATTGTAAATTACATAGCTTAATTTCAAACGTAAAATTTAAAGACGAAAAAAATATACTAAAGATAATTTTTCATTCTTTCGATGAAGATGAAGGCAACGTAAAGCAAAAATTCGTATCTTAAATAATACAATATCATTTGTGCTTTATAGTACGTAATTAAAAACTAAACAAACATACTTTGAATCAAATATGCAATGAATTGGAATAGAAATTTACCTGTAAAATTGATTTAAAATTAATTCAACTTTTTTTCAAACGGAACAACTTAAACAATTTAAAAAAATAAAAAAGGCCATTTTTAATTTTAAGGTTATGCTTCTCAGAATTCATAATTGTACAATTAAAAAAACTCTCAAGAGTAATCTTATAATTTAATCTACGAAAACCGGCGAGTCGTTAAAATTATACTTTATGAACGTCAAGTTAATTAAATACGTATACGCATTCTTTTCGCAACAATTTCAATATCTTCGTTGTATTATTTCTCTCATCACATAAACAGTTACCTAAAGGATACAACCACCAAATCCGTATTTATGTAATTGATACAACATAAAAATAGAGTAAGAACGAAACCACTCTAGTGCAACCTCTTATCCTCCGAGTCTTAGCTATTTGGGTGTGTGTGTGTGTGTGTACTCGTATATTTTCCTCGCAAGCATCCCTCTCGCTGTCTATCTGATTTTTCTCATTTTTTTTTTGAAATCCCACGACTCTGAGGTGATTATCAAAAGATGTAGTCGTGTTGACTTAGCCAGTACCGCAAAAACGATGTTCTTTGAGCGTGGCCAATGATACGAATCAAATCCAGGACGAGCACCTGGTTATTGGCCAAATTGTTCGCCTTTGAACCGGGATTGAATTAAATCGAACACTACATATATATGTACATATGCACCAGAATATCTACTAAAATACAAACATACATACATACATACATATGTATATGCATATTCTATTCTTGGAATGTGAACGTTTTGATTTGAGACGCCTTGCCATGCCGCTCTCTGCTTTGAACTTGCGATTCCAAGCATTCGCGATTGCGGAAAATGCATATACATACATACGTACATACATATGTATATATATGCAAATAAGTATGATAAAATAAGATAACTTGAAACTATTTAATCGAATTCCTGAAACGGTTTCGAGCACATATTGCTATTATTACTAAAATACGTTTCTGATATGAATCTGATCAACAAAAATATGCTACTTGCTTTATACTTACCAGAGCGGAGACTACTAACAAAATGAAATTGAAATTGTAAAATAAGAAATGATCATAAGATCAGCAGCTATTAAAAAAAAAAATATATATATATATATATATATATATATATATATATATATATATATATATATATATATTTATATATATATATATATATATATATATATATATATATATATATATATATATATATATATATATATATATATATGTATATTAATTTTATTTTATTAGTAATCATAGTGTTAATGTAAATGTACAGCATAATAAGAAAAAGAGCTCAAATACCTATTTACAAGATTATGAATTTGATAGTTGTAATCTACTTATAATATTCCTGTGAATTTACCATGAAGCGCTACCCAATCGTAAACCGAATAAATAACTTGAATTATATCATTTTTTTAAGCGTGTTGATGAACTTTTTGTAACACCAATATAATCACTATTTGACTTTTTATTTGGGGTCGCGTTAAAGGGAAAGTCTATGCATTCGTACATATTTACATATATTGATGATTAAATCAACAATCAATCTCCAGACTCTCAAAGCCAAAATCGCTATTGTTGAAATAGAGCTACTACATCTTTACCAAAACTGATGAAAAATAATAAAGGGTAGTTGTCTATATAAAGAGCCATTTGGATGATCTACTGTTTTATATAAAAAAAATTGATAATGTAATTATTTGTAATTTTACTCGGAAGATATTGTAACGTACGCCGCGGATTAAGCGAATAGAATCCCAGAGACTGTGTGACCGTTCAAAGATTATCTGTAACGGATATCTCTTAACGGATTAACTAAATGCATACCGGGCGACTGGTATAAGTGGGTTTTAAGGATTAGCGACAAGCTAAGTGCATGAAACAATGATTGCACTTCTCATACCGTGGGAATACATATCCGAATACGTGACTATACAGTAGGTAAACAGATTGGACGTCCTGAGAGATCTACCCCTTATAAGGCGGTACGTAAGCGATCTCAGGTCATTCTGGACTTAGCAGTGACACTGCGTGTATCTCCTGAATCATCAATAAATGCTGTGAAACGACTGTTGGCCATTTTCTTGGATCCTCCACCCACCCCTATGCAACAATATGTAGATTCAACATATTTCATTGAAAAATTCTCTACATCGCAAATTTTTGATAAAGCGCTTCCCAATTGCCAATAAAAATCAATTTAATATAAAACGATTTGGGAAAACCGTCATAACCGTTGCAATAGTATTATATTACAATTACGTCATCAGTTTAAGTGATTGCCTTACATTTTACGACCAGCATCCCTCACGCACTCGTCCACAGGAGGAAATGAAATGTCGTAAAACCGCAATTTTGTATTTGCGCTCGCCGCATACACAACACAACACAACGGCGAAGCACTTCCACAAGTTTCCCATGCTGAAACTCCACAACTATTATTAACTTATATGATGTGAGGAACTTGCGAAAGCCTCTCACACTCCCGACCAAACCTTAGCAGAAAACACATTCCGAAGGGAAATTCTCAATTTTCTAAATGTCGACGAATCTCGCATGCACAGAGCGGACCACAAGCGACCTCTGAAATTCCCAATCATAAACTGAAGCTTTCCCCAATACATTCGACATACACAATAAACATAGTGATACTTACACTTTGCATACAGAAATTTAATCGTGTGAACATACAGCGTTTTTATCACGTCGTATTTCATTAATTATTAACATACATACATACATACATATATACCAGGAAGACCTAACAGGTAAACCCCAACGCCCCTTCCTGACCAATTACAAACAATGTAGCAGTTTTATTACATAAGTCGATAAATTACGAGACACTGAATTAACGAGATTGAATTCATAAAATATAGAGTGAAAAAAGAAAAAGTTATAGGCGTTTAAATAATTAAAATTTGACAGCGAGATGGCAGTGCGAAAAGTAATGAAACTACCGATGTGAATGATGAATGTGACAGATAAACGTCACCGTGTAATACGATGCAGTATTTGCAAACGTGTCTAATACGATATTTTTTCACCATCGTAATTGCGGATGATACCTTAACTTATATTGATGACCAAAATGAGCAATATGGCAAAGTATGAAAACGATCGGATAAGAGATAGGGGATATAAAAAATGACCGCTTACACGCAAATCATGTGAAACGTATAAGAGGTAAAAAACTCAAAATTAACGAGACATCTATGAATCAAAATCTATTATGTATTATATTATACATTTCTATTATATATTATTTATCCAATTATATTATATCACTTTATATTTAATTATGCATTGTCCTATTTAGCCATATTTTAGTTTTTATTCTTTTATTTTTCATTTGTTTGTCTATGTGTACTAGATATATTATGTATTTTGTAAAAATCTATAATTGGGCTTAGATGTTATTTTGTTATATTTATTCTTTATTTTTATGAATTTCTACATATTTAAAAGGCCTGTTGATTTTTCAATAAATAAATAAATACTCAAATAGTGGTGAGATAGTAGGTAGGACGGTTTTTAGCCAATCTAATTTAGGAACCGTTTCAAAAATGAAATCTGATAGGAAACGATCGACCTTAGGAGTCATAAATATCTAAGTCTGACCAGCAGCATTACAGATAATATACTCGGAATAAATTCCTTTTAATCGAGGTCAACTCACGGCATCGAGCCCGGCGACCTCACGGTACTAGGCAAAATCCCAACCACCGAGACAAGTGCTCGCTAGTGATAGTTTCATGCTAGTGATTCTTAGCACTTTTCCAATTTGAAAAAAGTTACGTAATATTTTTTTAAATAATCCGTCGCCAAAATCATCATATGAAAAATATAGTTGAAATCAATTGTTTCGAATCGAATAATCCAACGAAATAAACACTTCGGTTATTTACAGGCCCGCCCGACATAAAGATTGTACAATACACAAGCACACAATGTGTAGGTACCGGGAAAACTTTCAACCTTTCAGTAATGAAATTTCCATTTCGAACGTTTCCTCCAAATCCGAACGCTATTAAATGCGGCGCCGTCGAGTTACCTGCCCACCCACCCCCCGAAACCACCCCCACTCCCTCGACCCGTTAATGCAGAATTATTTATTGCCGTTTGTAGCGAAATTGAAATGTGTGCGACCTCTGACTGTGTGCCTGGAAAACGTGTGACTTGTAGTAGGCCTACCTCGCAATCCTTGCAGCGACCGTGGCCAATGATTTACAACCTGGTGGAAACGGGGCTAAAAGAAAAACAGTATTTCGCCCACAATGTGACATTTTCAAATGACTAACCGTACCGACGCTAAAGAATATTGTAAAATATTACGTTGGACAGAAATATACGAGTATATATGTATGTATGTAGCGAGCCTGAAACGCCACTACGTCAAACAGACACGATAAGTTGAGACGTATTACTGGGAATCAAGTCACATTTTTAAATGAAAATCAAGTGTAAAGACATATTACAAGGTAGACATACATACGTATGTAGTTTCATATATGTTTTTTCGACTATTTGACAAACACGAAATACTCACACACACACTTTAATAGCGCAACTACTGAGACGTAGGAATGGGTCAATTTAAATTTAAATAGAAACTAATTGATGGCCCGTATTTATTGAGCAAGATTTCACTGATATCTCTTAATAATCTACTCTCTTTATTCCACCCAAGTCCGTCTTCAAACAACTAGCCAGCAGTATGATTCGGTGATTGCGTTTATATTTAGTACCGAGAGGTTACCGGTTTCGATCCCGTGCTAATCTTTAATACTGCTGGCCGACTTGGATATGACTCCAAGTCGATGATTTCATTTCAGAGTTTGCCAATTTATCTGATTTAATTGTTGAAACGGTTCCTCCATCAAATTGGCAAAATCCATCCTACCGCTACGTCACAAATATCTGAATTTGATTTATCTACAATGTGTAAAAAAATATGTACAAGTCTAAATCCATAGATGTTTATGGATTAATTCATTAATTGTTAATTTTGTGTTCTTCAGCCTTTCGAAATACAGCGATTTATGTAATAAAAATGCTGCAATGTTTGTAATTAATTGTTTAGCATTGGGCCCTACCTGTTAGGCCTTTCTGGTATACATATATCTATGTAACATAAAATAAACTACTCCAGTAATACATTACAATTGGCTCATTTCATTAGTATTTGCCGTTTTTTATATTTTCATTAAACAAATTATTTTCTCTTTCTAATCTTCTTTTACTTTCCATTTTCATATCATACTATTTAGATAAATAGATGAATAGAATATTGCACTGTCATCGGAAATTCAAATGCATGTACAATTTTAAGAATATCATCTCGGTGTAATTGCGGGAAAAATGAATATAAGATTTGACCCGTACAAACAGAAATGCCAAGTAAAATAAAACCGCGTAATAATAATATATTCAAAGGTACACTTTTGGAATGCTTAGTCGCAGTGAGTATGTATGTACATACATATATATATACATATGTATGTTAAAGAGTGGAGTGCCGTATTTACAAGACGAGAAAGAAAGAGAGAGGGGAAAGGAATTAACATAAATCTGCAACCTAAAAAAAAAAGAGTAAACTTCGCGCATTACAGGAGAGGGAAGCAGTGTGCGACTAAGTTTATCTGGTTTTTCCCGAGGAAATATCGGTTACGAGCGACGCCGAAACCAGAAAGTGGAAACAAGAAAGAAACTTGCCGGGAAAGAGAGAAAGGGAAGAAGTGGGCGTACGTTAAAAGAAGAGGGGATAAATAGGGCAAAGTTTATTTTCCACGTGTGTTAATGAATATAAATTATTGCGTCGCGGCAGTTTTTCCGACGGAAAACTTCGCTCGGGACGACATTTACCGTCGGGATTGTCAACTCGGAAAATCGAACCGTACTGAACACAAATAGACGAAACAAATCTCATAATTTTTCTCAATAAGGTTTATCGCCGACAGTTTTCTCGACAACTAATATCGGACGGGTTTTTCTTCGACGGTAACACCCAGATTTACACGGGTCCATTTCGTAATGGGTGCGAATCGTCTGAAATGACAAATTTCACGCCCTAATCATACTTTTCAAATAAAACTTTATTAATACAATTAATAAACATAACATAATTTAATTAACATGTATTAATATAGTAAATAAACAACCATTTCATCAATTGCGTCCAAAGGTATTATCACCACTTAAAATGGTCCTAAAATGGTCCTCTCATATTAACCATATCGTGAACACATGTTACATACTCATTTTCGTATGTATTAAAACTTGTATTAAATTTTCTTAACTTAACTATATTATAAACAATATATAAAACTTTTATCAAACCTAAACTAGAATACGACGTTACTATATGGAATGCACATTTTAAAAAATATAGTATACTTATATATAGAAAGGGTACAAAGGAGAATTATAAAGGTGCCTTCTGAACTTAAATCACTTTCTTATAACGAAAGATTGAAAATGTCGCATACGAAAGAGTGAAAATGTCAATGAATGTCACAACGTTGGAGACGAGAATAGTAAGAGGCGACTTAATCAAAGTCTTTAAAACACTAAATAGTCCAAACTTATTACGTTTAACGGTTCAACGAAAACACTCACCTCAGAATCCAAAAAGAAAAATCTAATAAATTGATCAAAGATTCCATCTTTTCAAACATAGTTTTCAGAGGTTTCAGTTTGGAACAGTCTTCCCAATAATATTGTAATTTCTGAAAACCTTAATATCTTTAAAAACAAGTTAAATGTTTTTCTTAAACTTAAACGATTCTGTAATTCTTTTTTCCCAACATCTTTTCTATATTTTTGCTTTCTTTTATTTAATATGTTACTGTTCAAGGTTTTTTTTATTATCTATTATCTTTTTTCTTTGTATCTTTTGGTATTCTCTCTTATTTCATAATCCTTTATAGTGTTAATATTATTGTTTTATCTCATCATCCATACTAAGCCAATCCCCATGGGCCTATCGACTTTGCCGCCTTTCCCATGTATTTTAATAAATAAATAAATTTAACTAAGCCATCATACAACACTCGGTAAAGATCGCCGATATTATATACTATTTTTTAGTTTTAAAATTAATTTATTCACCACAACATTTTCTTTTCTCTATGATATGTTCTATTAATAAATATGATAAGTATGTATATGATATGTTCTATTAATAAAATTTTCAATTTTCTACAGCTCATATTATACGAAACATTAGTTCAGTTTGTACACTACGATAAAGCTTACAGCAGTCATTACACTCACGCACATTATGATCAGTTGCGGTAAAGTACACGGAAGAGCACTCACGAAAAGTAAACGTATATCCACATTTTACAAACAAGTGATCAGCAATGCGAATCACAAACGGATCAAACATACATATGTACATCAGCTTTAGCACACCGCAAAGCCAGACGTTAATTCGAGCACGTTTCAATTCAAAATTTCAATGTCGGACAGTTCGAATTCGATTGTTGGACATTGTTTAGACGTGAACGAGCACAAACTACCGATTTTGCCCACGCGATTTGCGAAGCAGATGTCCGACAGTGCTCTTTGAACTTCACATTTCAAAACGATAAGGGGAGAGAGAGAAACCCTAGCTTCATCGCCATAAGATGAATACGCTTACTTACAAAAAAAATACATACATTCATTAAACAACAAAAAACATGAATCACGTGATTCTCCGTTCAAATCGGTCAATCTCGAGATCGAATTTTCGCATGATCACCAAACTTGATACTACATACTACGCACACAAGATAAAGTTAAAAAAAAGTTGGTAGCGATAAAGTTTTGCCTCGAAAGGACGTACAAGGGTCAAATCCTCGAGGCGCGGACGCGTGAAAAATTCGCACAATAAAATATTTTCGCACAACCCACCAAATTCGACGACTTTGAAAAGTTTGCGAATATTAACGTACGGAATGGTCGCGAAAATTTCGGAAGTGAAACAGACAAAAGTTTGACTACGCCAGTATTTCCGAAAAAAATAATTTAATACGTGAATAATCACGTCCATCGGCTTTATCAAACGTTCAAATTCAGGACGTGTCAATTTACAACAGGAATGCAAATTATAACACGTTCAATACACCGTTGAAAATACGAACAAAGGAAATTTTATATTATATTAATTCACACACACACACACACAAGTTTTGTTTGCAAAAAGTTCATGAAAACGGCTACACATCAATTGACTATTAATCATGTGACAATTCATCAATTGGACGATCCATCAAACAATATAATAAAATGTTAAATAAGTGAACACGTAAAACATATTTTACAATTTGTTATTTTTGATGAACCGTCCAATTTATTTAATTTTATTTTTACAAACATATGTAAATACATACATCACATGTGCTATGACAAGAATTACCCCAAGGCACACATGTTTAGATTTGAAACAAGTTTTCAAATATCTAACATTATACGTAGAATACAATATACATATGTACTACAAATAGAGACATCAATGGGCAACATTTCGATACACAGCAAATTTGCGAGGAATATATTATGTAAGTAGCATATACATATACTCTTATAATTATGGTTCAACAAATTCGAGATTCTAAGACCCGAATTTCTGATAAACTGAGGGAGAGGATATCCATTTATTGGATCCGTCACAATAGTACAGTGGGTTATAAATAGGCACTCGATGAATTATCCGTTTGATTAGTAGTCCTTTGATGAATAATCCCACTAATATACACTCCTTTGATTAGTAATAAGTGCACGAAGAGTCCTTTTATGAAAATGCCTAGAGTTTAAATTTTAGTTCAAACAGCAGAATGAGCGTATTACCGGCAACAAGGTTCTTCAATGTATATTTCATTGATCTGACAACATATTATTTCTTCATTTCTCGAAATGAAGAAAAGTAGACTTTCGCCACTTTGAATTATAACGGCTCATACATAGCCCACAGTATGGCTCAGTGGTTGCGCCTATGTTTAACACCGAGAGGTTACCGGGTTCGATCCCGTGCTAATATTTAATGCTGTTGGTCAGACTTGGATATTTCTGACTCCAAGTCGATTGTTTCCTATCAGAGTTTGTCAATTTATCTGATTTCATTGTTGAAACGGTTCCTCCATCAAATTGGCAAAAAACATCCTACCCACTATGTCACTATGTATGTATCTGAATTTGATTTATGTACAATATGTAAAAATTTATATACTAGTCAAAATCTATAGATGTCTGTATGGATTAATTAATTGTCAATTTCGTATTCTTCAGAATCTCGAAATTCAGTGATTTATGTAATAAAAATGCTGCAATGTTTGAAATTGGCTAGGAAAGCGCATTGCGGCTAACCTGTTAGGCCTTCCCATATAAAATAAGAAATAAAATATGAGTCAAACAGAAATAGGGTTTTTGGAACTGAAAATTAGACTAACGCCACTTTTAAATATTAGCCTCGGTATTTTTATAAACATGTATGTAATTCACCAATATTACATGGCATACATACTGTTATGTACCTCGCTTATGTAGTCAACTAACCAGTAGAGATAAGACACACCATTGATTTGTGGCACACCTAATTTAATAAGACACACCATTGATTTGTGGCGCACCTAATTTAATACGACATACCATTGATTTTTGGTACACCTAATTTAATATGTAGCACCATTGATTTGTGGCACACCTAATTTAATAATAATGCATTTCATCATTTCATCAATACTCTTCTTTAAAACGTCATTGTTTTAAAGAAGAGTATATAAACTCATTACTGTTAGGATTTAAGTCAGTCATCACCATCGATACTCCGAGAGTGGTAGTCGATACCATCGAGACTCCGGGTGTAGCAGTCAACACATCAGCAGCAGAACAAAGTTAAAGTGAAACAAAGTCATTTAAATTCTCCGTTCCATAATTAAATTCTACCAACAAGATAAATGTAACGTTATAATAATAATAAAGAAATCTTTATACGTTAGATAACCAAGTAGTTTTAAAAAAAGGAAATTTTATTTAATCTTTTATTAGAACGTGACAATACGTATATGCATATCTAATTGAAAAAGAAAAACACACACGTACATACATACATACATACATACATACATACATACATAAATACACAAACAAATCCCCCAATATCGATTTGAGACCCTCCAGCGTTGACAATTCGCATCGGAAAATGTCGACATTCTCCGAGCCGATTTTGATTGAAAGCTTTCCGATGCCTTCGTCGTAGGCCGAAAAACGAACGGAAAATAAATAAAGTGAAAAAAAAGTCGAATGCCTGCATTAGTTAAACATTCGTAATACGATCTGTCAGAATTGAGGTACCTACATACATACATACATATATATACTTAGGTACCCGATGGATGAAGGACAATGGCCGAGCACAGCGAGCACTCAATGGGTACAATCATGCAATAAAGGAGAGAGAGAGGATGGTATCAAATTACCTTTCGTTTGAGCTGCTGGACCTCACCGAATGAAAGGATCCTCGCACACACATACACAAGGATATATATATAAATACATTTGGATGATGAATAGCCCCCCGGCCACGGGATGAATCGTTTATTTAGGATCATACAAAACGCGGCAAATTGACGACCCGTGGCCGTTACCAATCCAATTACGCCTAGGTATGCGCGACGCTGATCAAACACAATGCGCCACGTATAAATCGACGTGGATTTCCCATGCACCCACCCGGCCACTGTTTTATATCATACCGGTCTTTGTATACGTTATTATTATCCCGCCGTTTTGCACTTCCCTTTCAGGTCCATTATCGACAGCGGTGACACGAAAACAAGTCGACTATGAAACTGCTATCCGAGTAAATCCGAGATTATCCTTCATTTCTTCTTTGTTATTTTTTTATAATTTTTAATTATTATTATTAGTTGTTTGTGTATATATGTTTTATTTTTGTTGTCTAATTTTTTTAGTTATTATTTTGTTTCTTTTCTTTTCTGTTATACTTTTGACCATTGTGGCGCATTAGGAATTCCTGTAATGCTTCTTCTTCTAATGCCGAATCCGTATTCAGACGTAGGCGACTACCATGGGCAGACGTCGTTTATGGCCCGTGCGAATTCTTCCCTATCATGGGCAAGCCGAAATAGCTTTTCGAGACCGAGTCCCATCCATGACCTGATGTTCCGGAGCCAAGAGAGCTACTTTCTCCCAAGCCACCGTTTGCCTTATATTTTCCCTTCTATGATTGTTTGTAGAAGGCGATATTTGGGGCCGCGAATAATGTGGCCAAAGTATTCCATCTTACGGCGCTTCACCGTGTCAAGAAGCTCTCTCTTTTTATGAAGAAGCTGGAGGACTGTTTCGTTTCTTACATGCTCCTTCCACGAGATATTTAGCATCCTCCGATAACACCACATTTCAAAGGACTCTATCCTGTTCATGGATGCCACTAACAGTGTCCACGTTTCGCATCCGTAAAGCAACACCGACCAAACATAGGAGTGCAGGACTCTTAAACGCAATTTCATAGACAACCTTCGACAACATAAAACATTTTTCATGCTGCCGAAGGCATTTCTTGCTAATTCGATCCTTCTTCTTATCTCCATTTCGGAACTGACGTCCGTATTGATCATTGCTCCTACATAGGTATTTGTATTGTTCGAACTGTTCAATCATTTGTCCGCGCACACTCAGGTTTAATGGATCCGTCTTTTCTTTACATATTACCATTGATGTTGTCTTGTTGATATTAATATAGACAGACCCCATTTTTGACATGAATGATCAATTGCGATCAATAACAATTGTAGGTCTTCGGCACTCTCAGTCAATATTGCCGTATCATCAGCGAAACGGATATTATTTATAATTTCGCCACCTATTTTTACTCCTATTCGACTATCGACTGCCTGGTTGAACACCATTTCCGAATACAGATTGAAGAGCATGGGCGACAATAAACATCCCTGCCGTACCCCTCGACTAATTTCTACTTTTTCGGTTTCCAAGTCTTCAACCTTCACGACAGCAGATTGGTTCCAATATAGGTTCTTCAAAAGGGCGATATCCTTTGCATCTATACCGGTTTGGTTTAGTGCATGGAATAATTTATCATGTTCCACTCTATCAAATTCTTTTTCAAAGTCGATGAAACAGACGTATATCCTCTTTTTGAAATCCCTACACTTTTGTAGGAGTACGTTCATGCATAACAACGCTTCCCTTGTTCCCAATCCTCCTCTGAATCCAAATTGCGAATCGCTTATCATTCTTGAGGGATTTTACAATGCTACAATGGTCTAAACATTAAATAAATGACAAAAAAAACATAGATAAAGTAATAAACTTGTAGATATGAAATTTCAGATCAATAAATCAAAAGGTTTCCGAGATAAAGTACTACTTCCGGTTCAGGTAAAAATATTTAAAAAATATTAGGGTATGAAATTTTTTTTTTTTTTTTTTCTATTACATGTGAAAAAAATTCCGTCTGATTCAGTTAGCGGTTTGGCAGATAATTGAATTCAAAACCTTAAAAAGAAGAGGACACCTATAAGAGGAGGTACCATTTCCGGTCGACTTAAAAATTTCAAAAAAAATTTACGTCCTATCGATAAGAATTTCAGTAACCGATTCTAAGTTTCAGTTGGATAGGACTAACGGTGTTCAAAAAATCCCCAAAAATACGCACACACACACACTTTTTCTAGATCATGAAAATGTGATCAGTGATCGATTCCAAGTTCGAATCACTTAAAATCTCGAATTCGAATTTTCGCATGATCACAAAACTTCATCTATCGTTACTACGTACATAGATAAAGAAACAAGCTGGTAGAGCTGAACATCAGTGAACTTCAAATCAAGCCGTAGGCCAGAATTTTATATCATCATCATCAACTACAGCCATTCCCTATCCACTGCTGGATCTCTGTTTTGCGCAACTCCCATTCATCTCATCCCACATATTATCCTAATGTTGTTCTTATATATGTACATATATTGCAGCTAACAGCCCCACATAGGGTTCCGGCACTCCCTGCGTAGAGCGTTAAAAACTGCATTATGATTGACTGTGTTGAAGGCTTTCTGGTAGTCGACGAAACCTAGGCACAATGGCCGTTGATATTCGTTGGCACGCTCGATTAGTTCGCTGACTACTTGGAGATGGTCCATTGTGCTGAAATTTGCCCTAAACCCTGCCTGCTCGATAGGTTGGTTTCCATCGAGGATATTCTCCAATCTTTCTGTGAATAGCTATAAACCGCTGACAATAGACTGATGGGTCGGTAGTTCTTGATGTCGAATTTTGTATAAAAGAGGGTAATTGAACGTAAAAAACTATTGTTAATTTCATGACGTCCACAAAGAAAATGTACGAGACAATAGTGACAAAGATGAAATAAATGAACCTTTGTAAAAAATAACATCAACTCTAGTATTTTCTTTTTTTTTAATGTCTGATGACTACGACCATTGTTGTCGTTGAGTGGCCACTCCGACGACCTCGTCAACTGTTGCGGTCTTGGACTTCTTATTCCACTACGACTCTCTAACTAGGCGATTGCAGTAATTGGCGACAACAACAGTGGGACAATAAACAGGACCACTTGCGAAAATTGTATTACGTGTGAAACGAAAAACAACAATCCGTTTCAGCTTATCGCGTCTGGAGGAGGGAGAAGAAGATTTCAAGTTTGGGTCGAGATAAAAATAATCCAATTTGGATTTCAATAAGATAAATTCATATAAAATATAGATAGCTCCACAAGATTTTAAAACAGTTTTGTTTATACGTTGATCAAAATGGCAAAACAAATTCGAAGGCCTACCCAAAATTACACAATCTAAAATTACATACATACTTCTGTGATGTGATGGAATGAACTTCGTAAATGGAACGACCTCCGCATTTCCCACAAATACATATGTGTATATTATATATTTTTATATACTCTTTTCTTCCTCGTTTGCTCAATGCTGAGCGTCTTGGTCATTCATGGCATATATAATTTGATAGACTATTCGCCTTCATTCCTCCCGGTTCTGTCAAGTTGAAGTCAGGTCAGTCAGATCTTTGTTTTGGTCTGACCATATCTTGGGAGACCGTCCTCTCGCTTGCCTTCCCTCCCGCGTTCCGGTTACTAACCAGCCTCTCCAGACTCTCCACATTCTTCCTGGCAATATGGCCGTATTAGAAAATTGCCCTTTTCCTACATCTTGTGAAGAGTCTCTCTGAAACTGTCAGTTCTTTGATGGTGCTGTAACTTGCGGTCCATGGGATGCGCAGCATCCGTCTCCAACACCACATTTCGAATGCATCTAGCACGTCCCTTTCTCTCTTTTTCAGGGTCCATGTCTCGACTACATATACATTGAAATGGAAAATACCAGAGATCGCAACAGACGGATTTTTTTTCTTCTCATAATAAAGCGGTTCTTCCAAATCTGTATCGGACTGAACATCGCCATTTTTGCCATTCTTTGGGGTTTTCCGATTGGCATCCTCCTTCCCTTAAGATCAAGGCACCTAAGTAGGTAGATGAAGTCTTCAACTTCATCATAGTCTTTTAAATCGTTGGACATTATGAGTCACGAATTGTATATACAAATATACATAGATATTGTACATCAAAACCAAATTTAAATTTCAACTAGCAAATACACTTAGATAGACATTACTTACATTAGGTACAAACTACATACATACATCACTAACGATAAACATACAAACATACATCAATTGAGAATCCCATTTAACATTCAAAAATCAGTTTGGCCTTGATCGATTTATCATTGTGTGGTTGATTCGAGCTTTTTTCGGCCACTTGATTGATTTTTGCACTACAGTGACTGAAACTTTTTCAACGCATTAATTCATTCAAGTACTCCATTTAGACGCAAAACATTATGTATGATTTTATAACCGAAAGGGAATTTATTTGACGCGTAATAAGTCATATAGTACATATCTATGTATATGAAGTATTATAAATATAATAATACTACGAGACAGACCAAAATTTTGCAAATTTTCATATGTACAGCGAGAAACTAGATCGTACATCGATCGATGTACTTTTTCCCCTCATATAAAACAGAATATTTATAGGCGGGTAACGGTTAATAAAATATTTAGCACTTTCATGAATCGAAGAGGGTGAAATAAAAAATAATAGAAAAAGAAGAAAAAAAACAACAAGCGGAAAGCTACCGTAGATCGTGATAAATGTCCAACCGATATATACGGCGAATTGTGGGTGCCGAAAGTCTGGCGCGAACCATTGTTCTTTGTTACGCGCCGCCTACGTACATATGTATGTAGACACTTACTTTGTATGTAGATACATATGTACATATATCGCAAACCACACAAACGTACCGTGCACACACATTTCTGGCAATATTTTAAATAACGGCAAGTAAAATATTGATTTATGATAATGTACGCCGGGAGTTATAAGGTTAGACCATAAAAATACCTCCGGGATGCGGACGCACGCCAAAGGAGAATATTTTGTTTTTACTTTTGGCGTGAAAGTACACACACACACAGAGAAGTGAAAATATATTATATTTTATAAAAATAACATATGTCGGTGTGTGTGTGTGTGTGTGTGTGCATAAACTGTTATCAACTTCCGGCGACGGCGGAAGTTCCGCATCGCTTCCGGAACTTGGATAAATAATTAATTCCACTTTTCACGGCGAACTTTCGACGGATAGAGCTTTTTGTTGATTGATGGTTATAATTCGGCGAATAATTATTATTAACCTCGATCGATGACAGCCGATCCCACGATGGCCGAATTAATGGCGGCCGTTGCGCGGGTCGGCAATAATAAATTCAAACTCAACCAACTACGAATCGTATATAATGTGTACTAATATTCAACCATATTGCATACGATCAAAACTTTCTTGATGCACTGTTGTACATACATATTATAATACTTTTAAAAGAGGAGAGCTCGCGAAAGGTTAGGAAAATTAGCATAGCATTTACGACTCGTCGGCGGTAAAATGGTAATATTTTAACGAGTTTTCTTTCTCTTTGAAAGAAATTTTCGACGCATTAATCGATTCTTAGAAGCGAATTTTCCGTCCACTTACTTATGTGGCAAAACAAGCTGAAAGATGGCTTCGCTCGCTTATTGGGCACTTCAAATTGAAAGCTCGAACACGTTTCATAACCGAACAAAAATACATTATGCCAGTCAAAGGATCACAGGTTGACGTTAATATGTATCCTAAGCGAAACGTTCAGGTGTATAATCAAATAATTCAATAGGCTTCTTTAGAATTGTATACAGCGATGGGAGAGCATTGTGTAATTAGCTTGCATGCCTACGTGTATTATACATACGAGATGAAATATATTTTTTGAATACATATATAATATGTATGTACATATATACATACGAAATTAAATTTTAGAACCTAACGATTAAATATCAAAGATGAATAATTTTTTGAATCTGCGTAAAATCGCATATTTTTACCGCACTGAATGTCTCCAGGTGCATGTAGTCTTATGAATGAAATTATTTTATAATAATCATTATATACATATATACCTATAATAATATGCACATAAATTGGTAAAAAGAAGAATAAAAACTATAAAGAATAAGGAAACGTACATAATAAAGTAACGAAACGTGACAAGTGTGTACTACAATAGTTCCACGGCATTAGTGTTATCGAAGTAAAAATATGATAGTTTTCATTAATATGAAAATCATGATTTCATGATAGTAGCAGTAATCAAGAGAAAAGAGTTGCTTCCGGTTGTCGAATTTTATTAATTTTTTTTATTGCTTAACATTGCTATAAATATTATAAACATAAAATATCAAGAAGATATGTATGTAAAAGGTCAAATAATGAAATATTGTTTAAAAAAAACACTATTTGCGTTTTACAAATTCGTATTAAAAACCTTATCAACTCTAGTACCTACCCATACATAAATGATACCAATGTAAATTTTCAGTTTGATACGTTCAGTGGTGTGGAAAAATCGTGTGATCATTTTCTAAGGGGAAGAAAAACCACTTCCGGTTTAATAAACTTAATGATATTTTTCATGACATTGATACAATGATTATAATTGAATTTTCTCGCGAAGAGTATACATATTTAAAGGTCGAAAAAATTAGTGGAAGAAAAATTCAACAACAGTAAACTGCCACTTCCGGTTGATGGGTGTTCACTAAATTCTATATATATATATATATATATATATATATAACTTGTTATTATGCTTAAACTTCTACATATGAGATTTTAGTTCAATACACTGCAAGGTTTCTGAAAAAAACATAAAAGGCTCGATTCTCTGAAGTACGTACTATGTACTATAAAAAGTAAAGTTAAATATTAGGTCTAAAATTTATAATTTCTGTTACATTTAAAAAAAAGTTTCAGTCTGATCTGTTGCGCGGTTTGAAGATAATTGGATCAAAAAAAAATAATAATTCACCTTCACATGTATAAGGGGAGGTACTTATTCCGTTCAACTTAAAAATTTACGTCGTATCGATAAGAATTTCAGAAACAAGATACTTAGTTTCAGTTCGATAGAACTAACAAAGTTCGAAAAATCCCTAAAATACACAGACACAACACATTTTTTCTAAATCAAGTGATCGATTCTGAGTTTGATCGAGTTTGAGTTTTCGTATGATCACAAAACTTTACCTATTGTTACTACGTACATAGATAATGTAAAAAATATCATACATAAACATATTCATACATATGTACATACATATATCATTTATTGACTATTGGAAAACACCAAACACGAATGTTGATTAATTGATATGATAACCAAGGACACGGATACTATTTTCCAATATATATGTATGTAAATATCACTATTCGTAACGATTTAAAGCCATTCGAAATCATTTTTTTGAGAGCACATCAACTCAATTTTTGTGGATCATAAATTGATACAAAAGCGAAAGCATATCTGGCTACAGTGTCATATTGGGGTGACCTGTGAAGACACTGGAATATACTTGTGTATTAAAAATAAATAAATAAATATGAGGGTTGTAAAAATACATTGTCAAGATAAATAAAACCGTGTAAACATTTATAATACTTAGATACAAAACTGAAATTATGCACATTTTCGGTATCCATAACACTTCAATGCTAATTAGCTCAACATGCTAAAATTTGACCACGAAAACCGTGCAACTAATTCCCACCCCGAGTAACTTCCCAGTGTATTATATGGGGTACAAGTCACTTTTTGGTAACGCGTTTAACCCTAATGGGCGAAACGGGACTCAACCCTCAAAACGGAACGGGGCAGAGGAGAGGATTGAATAAAAGCGGGGAAAGGTGGGGGGAAGCGAAGGGAATAGGGGTAGAAGTAGGGGTAGTTCTGGGCGCCAAAATTGAGTTTCGACCCGAATCGATTCCCTTATTACATCAGCGACGAGTGAAAGCCTACAGCGAAAACTACTCGCGTCGCTTTGTTTCGAATAGATAAGGAAGAGGAGGCTTTCACGCCGACTTGTTAGCAATTTTCAACCCCCCTCCCTCACCGCCAGTCTCCAAACCCTCGCTTTCTTGATGCTTCTTTAAAAGGGCCGTCCCTAGACTTCGTTTCATTCGAAACGGAGAGGGCGTAAGCGAGGCGACCTAATGATTCGGTACAAATCCCATTTTCCGCGAGATTGACCCACGCTCATTATCGACCCGGTCGAAAAATAAAAAGCTGATAAAATCATAAAAGAAGCGATCCGATCCGATTCGATAAGCATTGTATAGATTGCGTCGGATGAAAATTCAACATGGCGGTCTCTATGTACATACATATGTAGGAAAGGAAAAATGAACTAATGCATTATTTGATCGAGTACTTACTGCAGGTCGGTGTTGTATTTCATCTCGGTAGATGAATGTTATGTAAATCATATGCAACGAACCTGAAGGGTGTAGATTTCTGCAGGGTTCGTAAAAAACTCTTGATACCGTGGAATGTGTAATACTTATGAAAATTTTCAGTGGATAAATGTCATTTGTTTTGTTTTTTTATTTGAATTGAAATATTTGAGTTTGTTATTTTTGTATTGAAAAATTTGCTAGCGTAAGTAAAATATTATGGATTATTTCAAAATTAACACATATTTAAGGTCGTATATTGTATAAATTACATATTATAGTATTACGTACAAATTTGTGGCGAAAATATTGTATTTATAATTGGTCGTTGGTCGTTGTAGATGAATATCAGTTTTAAAATATGAAATTTAACAAACGAACCGTTAAAAATTTTATTTAATATATTATTTAGCAATTAAAATTACAACATACTACATACAATATATGTACATATGTATATATGTATGTATAAATTTTTTTTAGCCGTTTTAGTAATATATCGGAAACGTGGGTTAAATATAATTTAGAAGTATAGATTTTTAAGCATACTTATTAAATTAATTTTATATTCAAAAATGATTTACGTTCAATATTTCTTATTTTATTTTTGAACACAAACAGTTCATATAATTTTATGTACATATATTTAAATGTATGTATGTATATTTTCACAAGTTTTTTTCCCATTTTGTTAAAGTTTAATGCGATACATACATACTACATATATATAACACGATGTTTTACTGAAAAAACATTAGTTCATTGATTCTGAATTTGAACTGGGGCATCCTTTGCATATTTCCCACCAAAAAATATTATTCAAATTTGATTTAAGCTCATTAATAAAGAATTTTCCGATTTAAGGTTTGATGAATTTATTTACGTAGATATTTAAAATTTTGATAGTATGCTAGTAACTACAGAGAAATGTAAACAAACTCAGTCGTAAAAAGTAGCGTGTAAACATTGCGTATAGTATTATTGTACTTTACTACGAAGAATCGAAATAAGCCGAGGTCAAAGGGGAAGAGTTAGGGGTTGGAGAAATAGGGGAGGTAAAAATTCAAAAACGGTGTATCATTAACGTTTTATCGCCTATAAAACATAATAACGGACCAACTTGTGAAAATTTGTGAAACACGAAACGATTTATGAGCACGGAAACGGAAAAGTAGAGATTAAAACGCGAAATGTCATTTTCCTGCGATAATAACTTCGAATCGATAATTTTACGTCCGTCAAAAGTATATTAAAAAAAATTGTAATAAAAAATGAAAACAAATAAACACGGAATTACAAAAAGCGTTCGTACTTATTAACTATGGATGTTATTATAAACGGTGTGAATTTTGAACGTTTGTGTTTCATTATATATGTATAAAAGAACGGAATGAAACGTTTTGCGTGAGAAGAAGGACGATATTGTTCTTTGGCGAAGTTTTATTCGAATATAAATCAGGGAAAATTACACTTTTGGGAGTAATTAGCTCCAGATTGAGAACCGCTAAACTGGCCGCGAAACAACGGCCGGAAGATTTTAACTTATCTTTCGTTTTAAATTAATTTTATTACCGTGACGCTGCGCAAGTTTTCCTCGTACATCATGTATACCGAAACCTGTACGACGCCGGAAAATTCTGTCCATCTGAGCCTCCGCAATTTCAGAAAGCTCCAACTTTATATAGAGACGTTTCAGAAATGGGGTACCTGCGTAAAAAGTACGTGATACACATCGGTTCTCCAAAATATACTGTCAATAAAGAAACTGAATCAACATACATATTTTTCCTTACTAAATATGCCGAACTCAAAGTTTTCAATAAAATATAAACAACAATCAGTATTATTGATGATAAATTCATACGTTGATTCATAGAAATAAATTTTTAGAGAAGAAATATGTACATAAGTATATACATACGTATATGACTCGTTAGAAATGCGATTTCAAAAAAATTGATAACTTAATTGAGTTGTTCAGACACGAAAGGACTTTTATTTATATTTTCACTTAAAATAAATGGAAAAAAACTCAAATTTTAGACAAACTTAACCTTTATTCGGATAGTTAGTTTAAGTTTCAGTAGAGTCTGTTCAAGAAACGAAATGGTCACCGAAACGGGTGACAGTATTAGTGTATATACATGCAGTGGTCATTAGTTTCGCTTCAGCGTTCGATGTGGGAGGACGTATCTTCGCTTTTTCATACACGGTGGTTACAAAGTTCCCAACACATAAGTAAAATAAAAAAAATTGTTAGTTATTTTTTTCAACAATGTAAAAGTATAGGTATAATACAGTCGTGCATGATGTAGTGGTGCGGCATGTGCGCTCCGGTATTTCCCTCCGCCAAAACCAGATAATAATCCAAAAAAAACCAAAAAAAATATTTTTATTTGTATTTGTTTTTGTACTTTTTTATATTACGTAATATAGATATAAATAAATTTAGATAACAAAAAAGTTCCCTTTGTTTCATTTTTGAGAAAAACTTAAAAAAATTAATATATATTGTACATACATATGTATATGCGTAACGCATACTTTGCAGTCAACCGGTAGTTACGGTTAACACTGTCAACCAGGTCGCTCGTTTCTTGAACAGACTCTACCATAAGATAGATATAAAATTTTGTGGTTCTATATTGAATAATATATGTACATATATCTGCGTATCTACATAATTATAATAATATATAAGCCAACAGATGTCTTAATACATATGTATATATTCGTAGATAAGAAAATAATGTACAAATATCCATGATAATTAGATTCCACACTTAATTTACATAAATAATGTCAAACTATAATACTAGTCCTCACAATAATCAATTTAAATTGACTTTCTGCGTATATAATTATGAGACAATTTAATTGGAAGGTTTCCTCTATCAATTAATATTATGTTAAGATTCTTCCATTTATTATAAATATTATAATGATACGAGATTGTATTGAATTCGTTCTTATGTATACTAAAAATCTTCAAATAAATAATATTATTCAGGATCAAAAATTAATAATACAGTACTGTAATTTTACTGTTGAATCAATCAATGGTTTATTATTAAGTTTAAACAGCACATGTTTGGAGTTACGAGTATACACAAAAAAATTTTCCATTCGGAAAATGTTGCAGACCTGTCACAAGAGTACATATTCGATCGAGTGTTGGGTTGGTTTGAGTGATGGCCAGATAGGGCTTTAGGGCCAGGCGTAGTCTCACATGACGGGTGTATCTTTTAGAAAGCTCGTTACTCTTTCGAATTTGCAAAAGTAGGCGAAACGTAAAATCGAGACGCGAGAGCGCGGGGCATTCTATTCTGAATTTCCACAATAAAACGGGGGCGTTTCAGTGCGGTCCCTTTGTTTTTACAGCAAAAGGACGTGCCCTTACCTCGCTTTTTGCCCATTCCAACCCGTCCCATCCCACCTCCTCTTATTTCCTTCACCTAGCGGGTGCACATACACACAACGCTTTTGTTTATTTACGAGTTCACCTTCGAATCCGCGCTTTCGGCACGGCTAAAGGGGAGTGTCGGGTGGCCATTTATTATTCAAAAAATAAAGTTCAGCGCCTGCCAGATGTAGAAACGCTGCGCTGAAACATTTAAGAAGGCGCGCCTGAAAATTTGCCGTTGAAAGCGACTCGCTTGCGCATAAATTACATTCGTCATTATTGTCATTCGTCTGAAACAATTCACAGGTAAGAAGAATCCAAAATCATACATGCAATATACATATAAAAGCTAGAATTGTACTCGTTGATTTATAAATAGGTGGTTTTAAAAACGAATTCCAATATATGTATGTACATACATAAAACATTTCAATCCAGACTCTTTTTTCAAGACCGCTAGTTTGTCTCATCGCAGAAGGGTTTCTGATTTGTTACTTTTATACAAGATTGCTAATGGTATTTGTTTTGAACGAAATTAATTTTAACGTTAATGCCCGATTCACCAGTTGTAGAAATCTGTTCTATACACCAATTTTTAATAACAACACTTCATTTAATATTACAATCGCACGTACATATATTATATGCCTTCTTTACGATAGTATGGATTATTGTACCGACTTTTTTGCTGACTCTTTCAGTATTTTTAGGGCGAAGGTGAAGCTGAGAATCTGTGCTTGATTTGCTTCTTCACTTTCATTGTCATTCGTTGTTTATTAATTTTAATACGTTTTTGTAATTTTTCTTTTTTGTTTACATTATATTACTATGTGGTGCTCACTGTACATGGAATATAATATTTTCATTTATATTTGTATATTTTTAGTGTCAATGTATTGCTTCTTTTTTATATTTATTCTATATGTGTGCCAATTTAAATGAAATAAATAAATCAAATACAAGTCATAGACGTGGCGGAAGTCCAATTTTCAGTTTCAAAAACACTATTTCTGTTTGATTTAATTCACAAATTGTTATCACTTATTTTAATTCGACATGTCCAGAATCTCGGAACAGCAAAATAAACATATTACAGGCCACCAGTATTTTTAAATATTGTTAAACGCAAAATATTATATTTGGCGAATATTATATTTATATTCTCGAAATGAAGAAAAAAAGGCTTATGACAGTTTCAATTATGTATATCAGCAAAATAAAAAATTAATACTATCCCGACCTCTAAAGATTTACATATAGATGGCATTTTACGCATATATATGTATATGTCTGTACAGTATGTTAGGTACTGATTATATTTGGGAGAGCTTTTTATTATTAACAATAAAAACAAATAAAGATTGGCTACTAATAAAGTTTTCTATAAAATTTTGATGAAACGTATTTTAGTAAAAACATGTTTTCCAAAATTCAGGCTTATTGTTTTTGACGAAGCACACAAAAACTGAACCTATCCGGCTTAGGCCTTCTCCGTTATAAAAACAAACACGTATAATATATGTATGTGTATGTGTATATGCTTAATAAAATAATAAAAAATTAAAATGATTTAATAAATCATTTAATTCATTACGTTGAAAAACACCATAGTTTGATGAAATGCAAAATTTTATCAATGACAAAATTTTGCATATTATCAAATTTCGCCAATTCTAAAAATTTGATTGCATTTTAACATAAAAGCCCAAATCGATCAATTTTCTTTTTCAATTGCTTGCATCTTAGTTTAGACATTTATAAATTGCTCTTCAAAGCAATTACAATAAATTTCAGTACCTATGTATAGGTATATATTAAAAAGTTAACACTTAAAAAATCTATACCGTTGTTATTTATTAATAAGACTTAATTTATCAAAAATTGTTATACTTCGAACACATTTACTATAAAAAATGAAAATTTTAAATAAATTAATCAGCGAAACGAAGAAAGTTCATACTTAGTTGGAAAGTTTTCAAAACTCACCAGAAAAGTTTCAGTGACAGAATTTTATTCACAAATTAAAATTAAGATGTATCGATGCCGTTTTTCTTCAATAAACTCTATAAAAAAATTAGCTCCAATAAGAGAGAGCGTTAAAATTCGATTAGTCTGAGAGGGAGTGCCCTCTAATGTCACTCTGAAAATATTCAAGAGTCGAACAAAAGTGAACCAAGTAACGTAATCACTTAAGTAAGTAACGACGACGATTTAGAAATGGCACAGACCAGATATCACGTAAAACCAATTAAGTCTAATGAAAATACAAATATTTTCTACCCTCAACTTTTTAAAAGAATATCTTATAGAAACTTTTCAAGTCAAGTAGGGCTTTCGGTTGGTAAATATCGATTATATATGTTATGTGTGCGAAATTCAAATTAGGACGATGTTCTATTTAGCAGCTCTCGTTTATGTGACATAGCATAAGCCGTGTTTATATTTTGAAATTGGATGGAAATGTTTCGATCTAAGGGAATAAAATGATTTGTGTACATATGTAAATAAGGTTGTTAGCGGTAATTAATTGCGCATTGGAACGATGGATCAATATTTGATAATCAAAATGGCATATTTGGTTATCCACACTAGACGATTAAATCAACCGTTCAATGGAAATTGAACAATCCGATTGAATATGTATGTGCGAGTTTGATTTTGTCAAGTGTTTTAGTTTGATTGAAATTCTAATGTTTATTATTAAAGACGATTTATTTATTTTATAGCAGAAGTATACGGTAGGTAATTTTATAAAAAAATGAAATAATATCCAAGACAATAACTAAGATAATAGAGGGAAATAAAATATGATTCATGAATTGGAAATATAGTGGAGTTTATACAATTTAGATGTGAAGGAGAATAAAAAGTTAAAATAGGTCAGTGGGGACAGGATGTTATTAAATAAAGAGCAGGATCTGTGTAGGAAAGTTTTAAATTCATAACTTGGTATATTATAAATTGAAAATGATAACAAGACTATCGGAAGAAACGAGCGTTGCCTTCAGTGTTCATTTATATAATTTTATTGGTTACAAATTTCAGCGGAAACAAAAAACCTAATTAAGCATAAAAGGAATTTAGATAGGGATAATAATAAGCCAGAATACAATCTAGTAAATAAGGAAATTAAAAAGAGAATAGTCAGGGATGTCAGGGATTTTAACAGCAAGCTAATAGAAAATACCATTAAGAATAACCGTAGCCTGAAAAAGTGCAAACAGGATATTTTCTTAGGCAAAAACCAAATGATCGCAATCAGATCAGAGAGCGGAGTAATAATTAGGAATAGAGAAGAAATCATAGACAGAGTTTACACGTTCTATGCAAAACTATACGAGAACAACAACGGTCAATTCCCCGCTCTGGAATCGACACACGGCCAAAGGGTTCCTGCAGTATTGCCTAGCGAAGTAGAGGCCGCGCTAAAAACTGCAAAGAACGGTAAAACTCCAGGGGAAGATAATATTCCCATTGACTTACTAAAATGTGGCGGCTCCCCCCTAAATAATATCTTAGCTAGGCTTTTCAGCAAATGCATCCAGAACCAAGCTATACCAGAAGGATGGAATAATGCAACTATCATCTTAATACACAAAAAAGGTGATAAAAGCGATATCAAGAACTACCGACCCATTAGTTTACTTTCAGCGGTCTACAAGCTTTTCACGAAGGTTATTACAGAAAGGCTGAAGAATATCCTCGACGAGAACCAACCTATAGAACAGGCAGGATTTAGGGCAAATTTCAGCACAATGGACCACCTCCAAGTAGTTGGCGAACTAATCGAACGCGCCAACGAATATCAACGGCCATTGTGCCTAGGTTTCGTCGATTATGAGAAAGCCTTCGATACAGTTAGCCACAATGCAGTACTTAACGCTCTACAAACACAGGGAGTACCGGAACCCTATGTGGGGCTGTTAGCTGCAATATATAAGAATGCCACAGCTTCGGTTAAAATTTTTTCAGGTACAGATAGATTTAGCATAGGAAAAGGAGTAAGACAAGGAGATACAATCTCGCCCAAGTTATTCAATGCGGTGCTTGAGGGAGTTTTCAGGAACTTGGAGTGGGACACAGCCGGAGTAAGCATCAACGGTCGTTTCTTGAGTCACCTTCGGTTCGCAGACGATATAGTTTTAATAGCTCGTGATTCAGCTGAACTACTTAACAGACTAACACAGCTGGACAGGGAAAGTAGAAAAGTAGGATTAAAAATTAACGTAGATAAGACCAAACTAATGTTCAATAGTTATTGCATGCCTGATAGCATCCCATTAGATGATAAACCAGTAGAAGTAGTAAATAATTATTTATATTTAGGTCAAATAATTGACATGTCTGGTAGTAAAGATGAAGAGATAAAGAGACGTATGAAATTAGGATGGAGTGCATTTGGACGGATGAATGCTGTTTTTAAATCAAAAATGCCACTCTGCCTGAAGAAAAATATCTTTGATCAATGCGTTTTGCCAGTGATGACGTATGGATGTGAAACTTGGACACTGAACACCAAGATGCTACATAAAATCCAATGCACTCAAAGAAGTATGGAGCGCTGTATGCTTGGCATAACGAGGAAATACAGAAAGCGGAACACGTGGGTGAGAAGTATGACAAGAGTAGTGGACATAGTGGATAGAGTGAAGAGATTGAAATGGCAATGGGCGGGTCACGTAGCTAGGAGGAAGGACGAAAGGTGGACAAAAGAAGTGCTTGAATGGTACCCGAGAGAATGCAAAAGGGTAAAAGGAAGACCGCAAGGAAGATGGGTGAACGAAATTAGGAAAATGTGCGGGGTGAGATGGATGAGTGTTGCGCAAAACAGAGACGAGTGGAAGCGTGTTGGAGAGGCCTTCATCCGGCAGTGGATGGCGAATGGCTGTAAATGATGATTGGTTACAAACTTTTAACTTTTTTAACGTCTATATAATATATATGTATCTATTTCATTTATTCTGAAAGAAAGAAAGAGCTGGTCGTGTAATCGTTACCCTTTTTCGTCTCATAAAAAAAAACAAAATTGCCCAAAATATAGCAGGAATCACAATTGCTCAGAAATCCATTGGCATCACATATAAAAGAAGGTATCGAATATTCGTATATGATTATGGTGGATTAATGGTCTTCTTACAAGGCTTTTCTATGTTTGACTTCGCAAACGATTTAGCTAGATTTCCTATAGTCCTCCGATCGTTTTGAAACTGCCATTTTGCGCGGTTTGGTCAACGATGGAAATTTCGAATTTGGTCAACGATGGATTTTTATAGTTCGATGGTGAAAAATAATCGTATAAACACTTGTAAATTTGTGCAATTTTTGAAGACGGTGACGTTTAATAGCTAGTAGGCTTATATGTTTGACTTTCTGATACCCACTCGTCTCGTCAGATTTAATTTTTTAAACGCCTATAACTTTATATTTTTCACACTATATCTTATAAAATTTGCATTATTCTCATACATATGTATATATTTTTAGTTCATTCATAGGTTATATATTGAATGTTAAAATGTTTATATTATAATGGTGATTCGATATGCTTGTTGTGGCCAAATATCTCAGGATCAACTGTCATTGTGACATTTGAGCTTGTTTATAATATAATCTTCTAACTTTTGACTTTAGTAGTATTTTTAGATTTCAAGAATCTAATAAAATGATTGAAAATCGCATGCACAGTTCACGTCATCTTTCAAAGCGCAAAATCTATGATTAATTGGATCGAAACACAAAAATTACAAAAAAACATCCGAGAGATTCGATCTACCTGGAATGCTATCATACATAACGTGACCACACGTCCAGTTTAAAACGGGACTGTCCCGTTTTTAGGTAGCCTATCCCGCTGTCTCCAAGCACAGCTTCGGGACGTTGAAATGTCCCATTTTGAAAAAGAGAGCAACCCACGGTAACAATTTTTATGCCTGCCCGGCACTAATGAACCCATAGAAAGGGTCTTTTATCTTATGAATAAGTTGTGGATAAGCGAAACACAGTTGCAAGTCGCAGTTCTTAAAGCAATGCTAATAAGAAATCCTGTCAAGAGTTTCATTATTATTTGAAATCAACACCAAAAATACTTTAGCAAATTTGTTCCTCGGAAAAATATAAGACCACATAAATTATTTATTTTCACATGTTCATTCCTGTTCTTTTCATTAATAATTAAAAACTATGAAAAAATATGCGTTTTCTTGAATACATATATTATGTCCGTACATAACTGAAAATTGGTACATGTCCTGTTTTGAGGAAAAAAATAAATGATCACGTTAATAATACAAGTATGTACAGCAAAAGAGACCAAATATATTTGTACGATTCCATTATTACCGAATGGAAAACTCGACAATTGCGAAGAAATTCGTGCAAGGATGCACCGGTGAAATTCGCTCATTTGCATTTAAACGAGATGCGATTTGATTCGAAAGCTCCGAAAGCTTCCGAGTCTGTGTGTGTTATGTATGGTGACCCCTAATTATTTACAAAAGCCGCACACGTGCCTCATGCACGTGCGCCAATGTTTCGTTTTGCATGAAAAATGGCGTTTGCTAAAAGAAAAATCGCATCAATTTACATTATTCTTTTTTTCGCGTTTTTGCGTTCGTTTCGTTTCTGTTTCGCTGATTCAGCAATATTTTTCGAAAATGTGCGTCGGTTATTTTTGCGACTCGCTTGTTGTTACCTGTACAATCATGAATGTGTAACATAACTCTGAACATTATGTATCGAGGTGAGTTCCAGTTCATTGGAGATGCTGCTTTGACAATTATCACTCTATCGCCTTATGATGTGATCAGTGTAGCGTCAATTCAAGTTCACGTGCGAGTTGTGCATATTTTATAATATAAATATTATGTTTATGAAACTGTTGGATTTTATAATAGAACCGTGGGACGGAAATGGTCGACTGCAATCGATTGGTCAATCTTTGAGTAATCTTTGATCGATCGTAATGCGTTCAGTTTGCGGTCGGATGAGTATCTTGATGGATGGAATATGCAAACAGAGATGGAAAGATAGAGCTCTCATATAAAAGATTTTGGAATACGTATGGTATAAAAAAGTTATGTGAAAGCTTTATAATATGGTCTAAAAATAAGTTACGCTGTCGTGATAAAAGTTTCCAATGCCATTGAAGAAAAATTGATATATTAAATGCCAATATTCGGTTGATATGAAAGTAAAAGCAATTATATAAAGGGCCTGTGTTTGATTAGTCGAAGACATTGTTTGATTTGATTCATAAATTATATCGTTGGTAATTTAATGCTTGATTTGCAACTTATTGTTTAACTTTTAGTTCTTGCACAGGTTATTTTATTTTATTTTTAATTTATACCAGGAAGGCCCAAAAGGTAACCCCAATGCGTCTTCCTGGTGATAAACATTGTACATTTGTTACAAATATTATTAGTATTATACAAAGTACATAAATACATATCAATTAATATCCACAAAGACATACATATATGGTCAAATTTGTAAATTTGAAGCATTTTAAACAATTCAAAGAAATTCAGTAAATACATATCAATTATTTACTGATAATTTCAATGAAAATCAGATAAATTGGCAAACTCTGATAGGAAACGATCGACCTAGAGTCACAAATTCAAGGTCTGGTCAGCAGATACCAGTGGGATTTGAACCCATTATATGCTAATCACTAGTCTATTCTGCTGGTTATATTCTATATTTCAGAATTTCCATATAATTAGTTAATTATTTACAATATACAAAATTATCACTAGTTTGATAATGAATCCAATAATTAAACCAATTAATCAAAGTTCAACTCAACAGTATTTAAAATTAATGTATTGTGTATAAAACATTCCCCAACTATGTATAATATTTAACAGTTCATAATATAAACACATGTAAATTAAGTTGGCAGTATTAAAACTTGTCCCGTTCGAAGAATAGCTAACCGAGTTTTGATTGAGTTTATCCTAGCACATTCTTATTCATGTACGTCGGGTTTAAATATGCAATGTTTATTTAGCGAGTGCCACATCGAAGTTTGACACCGGGGCGAATTAAAAAACTTGTTGAATATGAACGACGCGAAATATTGAAAGGTATTTTTATTTACGATCGCTGAGAGAGGCTTTTCTATTGGTGGTGTAAATTTGGCTGGCGAACCGAGGTGGAGAAAGTTGACATTTTCCTTAATTGTGTTATAAAGTATGCGACTGAAGGTGTTGTTGATGAGTTAATTCCCCGAGCCAGGGTTGGCAGGCGTATTTCCGCATTTTCGGTGGAAAAATCTTATAACCTTTTGATTTGTTACCCTCCGTCGCCTTTCATTGTTGACAGTGAAGGAAAAAGGGCAAGGAAAGCGCGGAATAAGAACGTTCTGTTTGCCAAGGTACGGACTGGTACCTACAAGTGGCAGGAAATGTAAGCTTAAATCCAGTATGTAGATATATATGTGGGTATAAAAATCTTTTGACATATGGCTAGAGCGAAAAAATCGAATTTTGGATTTCCCACGGATCCATTGAAAAAATAATGGACCTACGGGCAATTTTTGTTTTAAAATAAAGATAAATACCACAGGAAACTATCGACAGCTTTTATTATCAAAATAATTTCCGAGATATGAATGAAAATTGACCATTTTATAAATAAAATCTTTAAAAAACCGCTTCTTCCTATAAATGGCCGTCGTAGCGTGGCGCACTTTGCATGGGAGTTTCTGGCAAAATGGCCACTTTGAATTCTCATTAATCACATATTCATATATAGCTCGGTAGTTATTTTAATGTTAACCACCAAGAGGTTCCTGGGTCAAAGCCCTAGATTGACTCAATTGAAGACAATTTATTCGGAGCATTTCTGCATTACTGCTGGTCATACTTGGATATTTGTGACTCCAAGTCAGTCGTTTCCTATCAGAGTTTGCCGATGTATCTGATTTTATTGTTGAAACGGTCCCTCATCAATTTGGCAAGACCATCCTACCTACTATTTGTCACCACTATGTGAATATGATTTCAAATTTATGATCTACAATTTTATATACATACATATGTATATACAATTTGGTGTCGCTCAGGTGTAAAACCGTAATAGCAACATGGTAAAGTACAATTAAAAAACTGCAATAGAGGGCTATTGAGTTTTTATTTAATAGAAAAAAAATAGAAACTATCTTGAAAATAATAAATATGTATATAAAAAACCAGTTTTTCAAAATTTTTGTCGAATACGATTGATAAAGGAATTGTTTTAAATCGATGAATTTTTTTACAAATTTATAATATTGTAGAGTGGAAGTGAGGAGGAGTTTCCGAGATCGGAGTGAAAGACGCAGTGGTTGTGGTTGAGGTAGTTTATTGTCGACTAGGCAGCTCCAAATGAATCACGGAACAAATGCGCCGAATATGAATATACTTGAATGAATATATTGTGTTTACTCTCAGCACAGAGAGATCATTAGTCGCGACACCTTATTGGCAGGTAGTTTTTACCATTTGTTATTCATATTAAACAATTAAATATAAATATTAACCTTTTCTGAATAAAAAGTTTAATATTTTCAAAATATGTACTTTATATTTATAATATGTACTTTATGTACATATTATATTATTTTTATTTATTTCAATTAATCATGCACACTCGCCTAACAGATTGCTCCAAAGCGGCGAGTGTGCTAAACAGATTAAGAGAAATTATACATTACATATATTAAATACATACACATGTAAATCGGAACAACACCTGACATCTATGGTCAGACATTACAAACATCGTAAACAATACGATCAATAACATTATTCATGTAACAATACGAATTTTTACATTCAATAATCATCCACAGAGACATCTATGGAGAGAAATCTGGCGAAACCTGAGATATTAAAATAGCTCAAGGTTTGCAATCGGATAAGAAAAGCCAATTTTACAGGAACCTTTTCAATGAAAATGAGAAAAATTGGCAAATTCTGATAAGAAACTATCGACCTCGACAAACCAAGGTCTGGCCAACAACGAGACTCTAGTGGGAATTGAACCGGTGACACCTTGCACGAAATAATACAACACTCGCCACTAGACCACGCTGCTGGTTACGTATGAAGGTCAACTTTTGTCAATTACGTATGAAGGTCAACTTTTGTGTAAATTTACAAACTTCAACGGACAATAAAAGCAATTGAATGTTCTTGAAACGAACTGGCCTTTTCATTGCGTGTTCTCAAAGAAAAATCCAAAAGCCACTTGAGGGTTTATTAAATTTTTATTTAAAAAAATAAAAAAAATCAAAACTCAACATCAACCATTCAAACGCAAATACGGAAGTGAACAGAAAAAATCTTAAAAATTATAACAAAATGATACACAGTTAAAAATACACGCTCGGGCCATTACGGGGCGAAAGCAGCTCTGGAAACGATGCCTCGGTAGGGACATCCTTCAAAATATACAAATTGGTCGAAATTAACACAACACGGCCGGCTCTAGCGTGTGCACCGGGCGTGCGATAAATTTTATTTGGGGCCGTTCGTTCGCTCGTTCGGACCGAGTTCGTCCATAAAAATTTCAGGTCGAATTCCCAGCAAGAATTGGCCTAAATACACACACACACACACACCCATACACACCCCTCAGCTCCCATGAAAATATAAAAAAGTGCACCCAGCACGCTCGTAAAGAACGCGAATTTATCTGAAAGGAGACTTGCAGCGCTTGGGAATAAGCTGGAGCTTCCTCTCATCGCAGAGCTTTCGCTCGAAAAGCTCCCGAAGTTACCTGGAAGAACGAGTCCTAGCGAAAGCGGTGCATGTGTGCACAAATACCGAACAAATTAAAAAATCGTACATTCAAAAAAATATAAATATATATATGAGTGTGAATGCTGATGCTGAAGCAAAGCTGAAGTTGTAATATTTATGTTTTGCTTTCAGTTTTCCCCGCTAGTATTTACAAAGATGATGCTATTCCGGATTGCTAGGTAGGAAGCGTCAAAGAAACGTAAACAAATTGGAAAACGAAGGAAAAATGTTCTCCAAATACATTACTCAATATTTATATTTCATGGAAATGTGTGTACAGCAGAAGTAGGTAACATTGCTAATTTTCACGTGTATGGAATATATTATGAGTGTCATGTTTTCGGTTATTTACCCAGGAAAATTGCTTCAACATTAATAATATACATATGTACATATATGTAGTATTTAGATCCACATATACATATGTATATGTAGTATCTAGATCCTGAGAATGTTTGTCCGTCATGAAAATCTAGTCTAGAATCAAATTGTATGTACTGAATCTCATGGAACTCAATATAAGACTAAACTACAACATTTCCTGAAATAAACAATTAAATCAATTGATTCAGCGAGTATAATTTTGACGTTTTTTTAGAATATATGTATGTATTTATTTTCAGTAAATAATGGTTTCGTATCTCTGATTTGATTTATTCCTTTATCATATACGTATAATATTTTATTGGCATCTAGAAACAGGCTTTTACAAAATTCATTTACATATAAATAAATTATTTCTGGATAAATTAAAAAACAATATTTGTTTATTATTTAAAAATTTCATTCAAGAATTCCTTTTAAAATTTTAGCATATTGTAATTAAAATAAACAAATCCCATGTACTTTCAGCAAAATAAAAGTATGAAGGGAAAATGTTAAGAAAAATACGGATTTGCTATAATTTATAACAATTACATACATACGTCAGGTAAGATCGAAATTTTTACAATAAATATTTCAATATTTTAGTTTCGGTTCGATCAAGTAGAGCAGGACAGTTTTAAATAATCAGAAATCAAACCAGGAGTTATATTAAAGTTCATATTATCATATAAAAACAAACCAGGAGTTATAAAGTTCATATTAAATGCATTTCAGTTAGAAATGCATTTAATATGAACCTATTTACACATTATGATTATTTAATCACCATGGACTACTTACATACATATTATGCTGTGCATTAACATTAAAATAAGATATTACTTGAAATATACAAAAAAAAATGTAAAATACATATAAAATGACGACTAAATCAGTAACTTATAATATGTAGACCGAGATATATTGTGAATATCTTTCCGTTGTGAAAAGTCTTTCAAGATAAAATTAAAATCACAATGGTCTACCCAAATAAGAATTATTTAACAGGTTTATATGTATATAAATATGTACATATTTATTGTATGTATGTATGTATATGTATATTAAAATATAATGGACAAGGAAGATTATAAACTGCCGGCAGCATGTACAATATATGTATATGAATTAAATATAGATTTTACGTACATATTGTAGTGAAAATGGGTCGAGTTCAACCTGACATTTCGGCTCATTGATTACTCAATTAGATGTGATATTTTAGGTGGACTTGGTTCACTGTTGAGTCGAAGGTTCCGCGTTGCAGGTCTGTGATATGTTTATATTAGAAACGTTAACACAGTGCGCTGGCGATAAATCAAGTTACTTTTGACAATCCGAATTTCGCCCGAAAGGACTATATTTTATATTTCCATTTTTTCAGCTTAACCTCATTATGTGAATACGCGTGCATACACGCATATAGAAACACCCACACACTCAAAGAGAATGAAAAAGACGTGCTGAAAAGGGACCATTAGTATAGAAACAATTTTTTTTTTGTGGGCGAAGTACAGTTTCAAGGATACACTGACATATCTGCGCTGGCGTGCTTAAATGTTATTTCTCTTCGCATTGTCGAACCTCTTTGAGAAAACAACTAGGAAAATAGCGGTAATGGCATAGGAAAAATTGCTTCGATGATAAATTTGTATGTGTGTGCTATGAAGAAAATTTATAACCCAAGTATAAACGAAAAGCAGCGTCGTAGCATTAGAATGATAAAAAAGGGATGCGGAAGAATAAGATTAAGTGAGATGTATCTTCAAAGTAAAACTGGGTTGGGGGCAGTACAGTTGGACAACTTAATTAAACTAATTTCAAAGCAAAAATTGAGATGAATTAGCAAGCCCGGTTGAAGTTTACCGAAATTTTTAACTGCGAGATGTAAACGGTCGAGTTTATTTATTTTATTTTATTTATTTCGATTAATAAACATGACGCGGCGCGTTCCATACTTGAATTGATCGAATTATTGAGATGGTTGAATCATCGCTTCGTCCTCGTCTCGAGCAGATGCACCCAATTGACCAAAAGTGCATTCATATTCTTGACCCTGTGTATTCGCTCCCGTCAATTGGGATGCGGGCGCAGTCGGGAAAATAAACAATGATTTTATTACACGAGACGAAAATGTGACAGACGAAATTGCTCCAAGCGAATCACTGATCGTGTCCCATTCGATCAAATTGATCGAAAGCTCAGCGGTTTCCAAGAGGAATTTATGTCGTGAATCGAATTTGACACTAATGAATGTGACAAGTAAAATCTTTCTTTGCCTAGACACATCACTGTCGCTTCCTTTGAAAATTTCAGTCTACAATGGACAAACTTTATCTTGGCAACCATGTCTCGTACCACCAAGCTACAAACCCTTCAAATGACCACATGAGACAGTAAAGCAAGTTGGTGGTTCTAAATTGGAAACTGTAGATTTAGCTGACACCAAAAAAAACATTAATTTCTAAAAACTTTTCAAAAAGCATTCTCTTACTAATCCAATCTGCGGTCTATGTTAGGGTATGATTAAAATCATCAAATTTGGTATATTACATAAGTTGAAAGTCACGAATTTGCATAGTGGACAAATATGGATGTATCATCAACAGCCATTCACCATAGATTGCTGGATGAAGGCCTCTCCAACACGCTTCAACTCGTCTCGGTTTTGCGCAACTCTCATCCATCTCACATTACAATTTTTCATAATTTCATCTACCCATCTTCCCTGTGGTCTTCTTTTTACCCTTTTGCATTTTATCGAGAATCATTCTAGCACTTATTTTGTCGACTTTTCATCCATCCTTCTAGCCACGTGGCTCACCCATTTCACCGATTTCAATCTCTTAACTATATCCGCTATATCCACTACCCTTGTCATACTTCTCACCCACGTATTCCGTTTCCTGTCTTTCCTTGTTATACGAAGCATACTTCTTTGGTATAACAAGGCAATGGACTATGTGTAGCATCTTGGCGCTCAATGTCCAAGTTTCACATCCATATAGAAACATTCATTGGATATACTGTAAAATAGTGGTCACGGGTTCAAATCCCACAGTTCTCTGGTGGCCATACCTAGGATTTGTGAATCCAAGTCGATCGTTACCTATCAGAGTTTGTCAATTTATCTGATTTTCATTGAAACGGTTCCAACAAATTGGCAACCTTTCAAAATTTCGCAAATTCTTGAATTTTCAGCAATCTCGAATTTCGCTGAATTGTATAAAATGCGGCAAATTTACAAATCCGACCATTAATGTATCTTTGAATGTCAATTGATATATTTATAAATGTATATATGTATTTACTGAATTTCGCTGAATTGTTTAAAAATGCTGCAATTTTACATATTTGACCGTAGATGTCTCTGTGGATGTTTGATATGTATTTACTTTGTACAATACTTGTATCAAATGTACAATGTTTCCGGCCAGGAAGGCGCATTGGGGTTACCTGTTTGGTAATCCTTCCTAGTATAGGTTAAAAATAAATAATAATATATACGTAGATGTACATATGAAGATAGATATATTATATCTTGTTTGAGTTATGGGGGTCAAAATTTGTTAAATGTTACGATTGAAAACTTAATATAATGTAAAACAAACGTACACAAAGTGATTTCGTTATTTATTAAGGACTATTAATACAGAACCGGACGCGAATTTCGGGTCAAGTTCCCACTTAAAGCAAATATTTGTGTAAGGAAATTCGGCCTGAAACTCGGACATACATATGTATGTATATCAACACCCCTTTACGCGATTAGATTTGATTTCGGAAGCAAGCAGGAAACATCGAATCCAATCGCCGTTTTAAGTGCTGCGTTATCAATTGAAAACGGCGTGTAGCTCTAGAGAGGGAGATTCCGGTGGAAATTGGCAACGGGGCAATATCCATATACAAGAGGTAAACAACACTGGAGTAAAACGAAAACAAGAGGCTACTAAAAAAAGAGGAAAAAGAGATGAGTGGGGGTAGGGGGTGGAAGTGGAAAAACCACTCAAGGGTTTATGCGCCTGCGGAGACACGCCAAGGGGCCATACCCCGTTCCCCTTAATGTACCAGTAATGTGAGAACGGCCGCGTCAACTGGACCCGCGGCGACAATTTCACACTGAAATTGTTAAGTTCACACGCATTTAATATTGATTTTTGACTCCAGAGCCTGTGGTAGTGGACCGCTGACCCAGCCGCCCACCCACCCCCCGAATCTCCACCCACAGTGACATTCTGTGAATTATTCAGTGGCCAGTTGTACGATATGGGTTCCCGCAACGGGAACGCGAAACTGTACATTTTTATAACGAGAAGATTTCGAGCGTGTCGCAGCGTATCCCATTTCAGCGGGAACGTACCCAAATTTGGGATAATTGAGTAACAAATCAAACAACATCGAGATGAATATGTAATATAAGTACTTCCACGCATAAAGTTGATCAACGCATTTTTATAGAGCGCCCCATTAACCACATATAAATATGATAATACATACAATTCAAAGATGGGTATGTGATCTTCGATTGCGTATCTATAGGTATGATAAATTCCATAGGGTTATGATGAAAGCTGTTTTTAAAAGTTTGGAAAACTACAATTCATGTACATATGTATACATATATATTTAATAAAAGAGGAAGAGCAGATTAACTTTGTGTGCTGACGTCTTTTCTGATGAAAGCCCGCTACGATGAAAATTTCGCCAACATTTCCAACTAGAATTATTTAGAAATCCAATAGAAAGCAAGTATAAAAATTGTAGCTAGTCAAAACAAACTAGATTTTCCAGTTTTGTAAAGGTGTGTTTAGACTCTCTAATATATCTTGCCACAATATAAAATAAACAAAAGAAGTCTATCGATGAATGTATTTTTCCAAAACTAGTTACATCTTCTTCACTGTAGTTAAAATGTAATGCTCACAATCTAAATGCCAAGCCACAATCTAAAATACTCAGCAGTTAGGGATTTCCATCGGGAAATTCTGCTCAATGCATTTTCATTCTTGTTTACTTTGTACATACTCAAAATACAACGCCTATCGTTGATTTTCAGGCCCATGAACTTGTTGATAAAACGCCGATCGGCGTTGGTCGGCATTCAAAGGGTTAAGAAACGGATGAAATTGCATGAATGTTGTTTTTAAATCAATGATTTTTTCAGTAATGACTTGTGGTTCTGAAACTTAGGCATTGAATGGCAAAATGTTGCACTTAGTGTGTACATTGTTTCAAAAATAGATGGCGAAAGAGATGGGCTAGAAAGACTAGAATAGCTGACATTGTAGATAGAATATACATAGATGTTGAAAGGGCAATGTGGCGATAAGAGCAGGTATAAAAGATGATTTTGCAAAGAAGATAACTAGTCAGATGTTTAGACATAGGAATGTGTGTGGAGTTGCATTGATGAATTTTGCTTTAAACATAAAAGGATGAAAGCGTACTGTAAAAGCCTTCATCCAGCATCAACCATTTCTATAAAGTGCTAATTTAATTCACAAATGGTCTCGATTTGTTTTACAAGTATACACTTTATTATTTCTTTATTCTTTATGAAATGTAGTAATGAAAAAAAAATAGCATTTAAAGCCGTTTTCTTTTGCCGAATAATTTTTAGTGACTTTCAGTAAAGATCTTAGAAAATTAATCAATAATGTAATTTATAAGTTCAATCGCCTTTGGAATACATTCATATAAAGAAAGTTTAATCCTGCTTTTAATAATAAATTCAAACGTAATCTCTCACCCGGTATTAGCGAGTTTTTGGGTAAGCACCTATCTCACAATTTCGACCTTATCGCACGTATAATTTCAATAGTCCATTCACTAAAGAGTTTGGCTGGTTTTGAATTCAATTTTCTTTCGTTTGCTGTATAGAGAGCGAGAAAGGGGTAACGCTTTTGCGTTGAGAAAACTTTGCGTTTTAGAGTTATGAATTTATTAAGATTATCTTCGGTTAAGTTTGTTAGCTTTAATGGCGTTTCATACGCCCTTTGTGAGAGGCCGGCTTCTGACGATGTACTTTAGTAAGCCTTTTATCAGTCCGAATGCGTTCAAAATAAATAATGAATGATTTAAAATGAATTAGCCGTGCTCAAAAGGCTTCTCTGTAGTCTTTATGCTTCATAGAGACAATAAATAACGACAAAATACGAGAACGGCCGAGCCGCAAATATCCAATCAATTAATTATACATTTTGAAAGAAAGCTTAGATTAAAATATAAACTCACTTACGTTTTCAATATTTATGAACAATATATATGTACATACATATGTATATGAAGAGCTCACCTGAAACAAACAAAGAATAAGAATGTAAATACATATGTTTTAATATACATATATTAGTTAAAAACATTTTTTTAATATGTATAATAGATTGATTGAAAAACAAAAATAAATAAACTGTTGAGGCTCATTAAAGAGTCATTTAAATAAATATTAAATTTTATCATTTTTAAGTGCGAATTATTTTTAATTTTTTTTACAAATATTATATTAATAGTAGCTCGAATTTAGTAAAATGCATTTATATATAAAATAGAATTATATATATAAAATAAACTATATTCCATATCTATGATGATAATATATATTGACAAGGAGAAGGGCTGTGTGAAGTTTGATACACCAATTTGCTTCAGGGCCAGGTATAAAATTGGAGATGGGGGTAAAATAGTCCGTGAAAACCGTGGAAAATCCGGTTAGCCCTCCTAAAATCGCATATATAAATGCTTCAAGACACGCGAATGCAGACTGATATTGTCTCTCGTCACGAAAAGGTTCATAGCCGCTGGCCTAAAAGCGGCTACTCGGATTTCCCAACTCGCGCCATTAAGAGCAGATAGACATATTCAAGATAAGTCAATGTCGATGAGTAATAATCGATTGTTGGAAGTTATTTTTGAAAGGTACTACATACATACATACATACATATGAATAGCAATATGGTGTGAAATGTAATCGACAATTTATATGCAGAAAACACCTTTGTTTTTTCGCATCAAAATGTAGACTTTATTTAGGAGGTAGGCAGGCCAGGCCGCACTTTACGCAAATGCGGTTTATTTTCATTTATTTTGCTTGTTTCAAAAGTTGTCGAAAGAAAATGAGTGTGAGTTTATTCGGAAAACTTCACCTATTACCGATGCCGACACAATAGCGAGGCAAAGAAAAAACTCCCGAGGCGTAGGCGGAAAAACTCAGTCAAAGGTCAACGAAGCGTAATTTTCATCTGGGAAAGTTACGACGCGGAGGCAATTTCTGCCAATAAGCGACCGCAAAAAAGGAAAACTAATTGAAATTCAAATTATTTGGTGTTGGGCTGATAAAAAAAATATTTACGCAACATTATATGATACAACTTGGAGCCCGATATTTGCAAGGAAGTTAATTAAAAGTTTGTATTCTTATTACTTATAATTTAAGTTATGTCAAGTTTAAGTTTGGACCATTGTGGTGTTACAGGAATCCCTAATGCACCACAATGGTCGAAAAAAATACACAGAGAATACATTATGTTTTTACCTACTAAAGTTTTCAGTTTAGACTATCCGAAGGTAATATTTTGTGCTTTTTTTTAAGACATTACCAGCTTGAAAAAACGCCAGGTATGGTAATTCGGCTGGATGTTTTTATAAATGTATGCAATGAAACTTAAACCATCAACTTTTTTCATATATTTACCATCAATTTGTTATTTTTTTATATCGGAAGGAAGTGATACAATATCGTTGATTTCTCTATCCTTCAGGAAACATTCGAATTCTTCATACAACTTTGTTTGACGGACTACAGATATTCGAAATGATCTGTACAAAAACTTCTGATTAAAAAGTTGTACCTTATTTCATATCTGCCACTACATTTCATCAGATGTAAATCTTCTTATGAACAATGAATTATATAAATTTTATGTCTAATATATAAAGAAAAACTATTTCCATGTATGTACGAGTATAACTATAAGACAGCATAAGCAAAGCGCGAATAAACATTTCCGATACTAAAAATTCGAAAGGTTTTTCCCGAGGAAAGCCTTTTCTTCACAGCTGTGAATACACATGCGCACTAAAATCGAAATGACTATCGTGGGATTTCGATTGATCTCGACGTGTCGAATCATTCCAGTGGGTGTCGTCGTGCAGAATTCCCACGGAAAAGACTATTTATAGATTCAATGGTATTTTCTTCTTATTGTTTTATTCGCACGTCGTTAAGTAAATGAAAAGAGCATTGAGTGAGTTTGCAACTTTGAAGTCGTAAAACTGATTTTCACATCCGGTCTGCAAGTTGAAGAGATGAGGAATATTTTATCCGAGGTCGGTTGACTCCAGGGGTTGTTCAAATTGTTTGTCTGGATTGCGTTGCGAGTCGTTTTCTTCGGTCTTTTTAAGCTCAGACGCTAATCCGTTTAGACTCCGAGCAAACTTTTCCGTTTGACAATCTTCTCGTAGATATGATCAAATTTTAGAAGAATGAAGTTGACGACTTTGCTCGTACCTACACTACTTTAGTTTAGCTTGGATGACAATGAGAGGTCGTTGCGCACACTATTTCAACTACTTTGAATTCATTTCGCTGATATTCCTTCGCTAAAATGAATGCTCAAGTGTGAGAAAGCATCAGACTAGTTATTTAGAACAAAATAAATATTTTATTTTATTTGTATCACGTTCTAGGTATAAGTTTGAGAAACACAGAAATAAATATACACCAAATAGATACTGATATAAGGTCTGAAAGAAAAAAAATAATTTGATCACACATAAAATAGCTTTTAAATTATATTTACACGGAATCAATACACAAATTAAATTATTTGTGTTTTTTGTATCTGTACACTTTTTTGATTGACTTTAACGGATATAAAAATTCATATTTTGAAAACACGTCTTTTCCGCTATTGATTATAATCGAAAAATACTTGATTCTATAGTATGTAGTATTAGATTTCAATTTTGACGAAATAAAATAGCGTGTAAGTAAAAATTAAATTAGCTTTTTAATCAGAAACGCATTATCATTTTTTTTTAATATTTGTATGTATTTATTTATATTTACCTACATTTATAATTGAAATTAAAAAGCGACACGAGGCCCAAAAAAAGCTCCCGACGTAGCTCATTACGATTTAACCCCTAAGCTGCGAGCAAGACAGGGGTGGATTTAATTCATCATCATCAAAAATGTATCAGGGAAGATTAAAAAAATGACCTGAATCGAGACAGGTCGGGATTTAGCAAAAGAGCTTTCATATCGTTTTGCGGGCTGAGAAATTTGCATTGTTCGGAATATACGCGACAAAAATAATTAAATTCGTTTAATGATTTTTTTGCACGAAAACAATCCCATGTAATTACATGGAAAAATAATATACGCAAATAAAAGCCTTGCAAATATATTGCAGATGGAAACAATAGAGCTGATCGAAATCTAATAATACGTTCCACGTTTTATTCCTTGTAAAATCGGCGTTAGAATATGTTCCTAATACAATTTACCATGAAAAACCGGGTGATTCGAAAACAGGATAATCCCGTGTATAAAAAGGGAGGTGAGCATCGATCCTTTGACGGATTACGTTCCGGTGTAATAATAAAAATTCTAGACGCTTCGTTCGGGGGAAAATTTCAATTAACCGAAACGCGTGATTCAAATATGAAGTCGAAACATTGTGCGATAAATAAACGCAAATAATTTTCGCAAGGAAAAGTTTGATTCGGGTCGATTTTCCGAATACAATTTCATTCCAATCACTTAAAAGTTGAGGGTTAAGGACGTAGTGGCAGGCCTTCTAGAGCTTGTAACAGGAAAGAGAGGATAAAAAGTCGTATCTTTTACGATGGCGCGCTTTTCCGGACCGGATCAAGAAAATGAGAAGTTCACTGAGACGGAATTCTTTATTTTGGGTTTTTTGACATATTTTTAATATAAATTTGATATACTTACATATATCAAATACCAAAAAATGGACGAATTTGATGTTTGAATTGCACCAACATCGTTGTCTGACTGGTGCAAACAAATACCAAAAATTTAATATAGGTATATATGTATGTACTTATATCAGAATCTGATGTAGGGGATTTTCGAGACCTATCGATCTGAAGTTTAATAATAAACCGAAGGACCGACCATCCGCTCCGGGCAATTTTTGCACCGAGTTTGTGCGGATTGGCGCGAATCCCGCGGGAATAATCGACCCGGGATTATGTACGCTCGACAGGCATCGTAAACCAGTCAGGACTGTTCGTGGCAGCAGCAGGTATCCTTAAAGGCGCATCCCCGAGGCGCCAAAACGACGACGACGAAGACGGCGAGATTTGGCATCCTCTGGAGAAATGATCCTGAGTGCTTCGGACGGCAAAAGCGACCCCTATAAGAAACCACTAATAGTCGTATTTATTGCTCATGTACGTATGTGTACCATGCCAGGTCAGGAAAACTTACTTTTGATACGGTCGCTTTGTTTGGAAAAATGTGGAAAATTGACAGTGAAATGTATCGACTCCGGTTTATTTTAAGTTGCTTTGTTAAGTCAAACTGAAATAGAATGCTGAGGATATGGTATACAAATGTATATGATAGGTTGATAGGAATGATAGGAATCCATATAAATACCGAATATTTTTTCTAGATGCACATATGTATCTAATATATAATTTCGAAAGAGACTTTATTTGTAAATATGTGTATGTATATGTATGTAACTATTATTGGTTCGTAAATTCGTGACGTCATCGAAAAAATGAACATTCAAATATTTTTAAATAAAATAAAACTATTCAAATATTTTTAATAAAATGTTTACTATTAGACTTGCCATGTTTAAGCGTAATATATAATTTCTCCTTTTCGAGAAATAATGGAAACAGGAAAATAATTGCACATTTTTAGCTTTATTGCATTTTATATATATATACGAATATATATATATATATATATATATATATATATATATATATATATATATATATATATATATATATATATATATATATATATATATATATACATATATATATATATATATATATATATATATATATATATATATATATATATATATATATATATATATATATATATATGTATCATGTTAGACAGCTCATGAACTGTATTACTTATTAACTACATATAATCACAGATTTCTTTGAATAAAAAAAATATTCTCATCTGCCAATTTGATGATAATTTGTATTTTTTTTAAATTTAGAAAGCCGAAAATAATTATAAATCCTTGAACAATGACTTTCAATAGTTGCTTTACAAAAAAATATCAATCAAAAAGCGAAGGAAAAAGCTCCGTTTTATTGAAGATTTTTTTTGAAAACTACGCTCTATTTTCTACTAGTCACAATTTACGCCTTTGTTCCTTTATTCCTTTAAAGCGACAAGAAACTAGTGGAAAGTGTTTCTTAGTTTTGGATTTCATTTAATATGTGTAATATAAAATGTAGATAATTTTTTAAGATCCAATACATATTTAAATCCAGGGCTGGTGAATCGGAGTAGTAAAAAATCAACCGACTTCGAATCCATTTTATTATTTTTTTTAATTAATAGTATTACGGTATGCGTCAACCCAGTTTCTAATTTTATTGAATTGACTAATAAATTGAAATTTAATATTTTTTTATAATAATCATGAATTTTGGCCAAACCGATGTTTCCTCCGTCTCATATTTATTTTTATTTTCAGTTTTTTATTAAATTGATTTATTCGTGTATGAAATTCATAAACGTTCATACATATATGAATGTACTTACTTTTTACATACCTCCTTTACGTTTTTACTTATACCTATTTCATTACCAATAATTCAAGAAATTGATTTGTATGTCAATTTTTAGTGAGTTTTTAAATTATTTTATTTCTTTTTATATTTTGAAAATCCCTATAATTTTTTATATATTGAAAATCTCTATAATTTTAATTACTAATAATTTTATACGTTAGCAAGAAAAGTCCATCTTACTAAAATCACTCAAATTGGTGTCGGAGCCGGAGTCGAATCATAAAATAAAGCCGTATCATAAAAGAGTCGTAGTCGGAGTACATAGGTAAATTTTGATCTGACTCCACAGCCCTACTTAAATCTTTTATAAAGAAGAAATTAATATTTAATATTAATATTTTTTTTTCTTAAAACATTCTCAAGGCGATAGAAAAGTATTCTTCCCACACATTATTACTATGTATGATAAACATAATAAGATATTATAGCATATGCAGATTTAGAAGAAGTGTTTAATATCGTGTGTGGGCATCACATGTACGCTATTATATTGCATTATACAATTTCGTCCTCGCGATTTATTGACATAGAAACAATCATACGGATTGTGTCAATTTGGTCAACAGGTCATATTTAACCGTTCATTTATGACGGGACAAATAAAACATTTATACGAGTATTACGAACGCGTGGTGACAAGAGGATTTGATAAATCAAAGCTTCGCCGGACGCGATTCGCTCGTAAAGCTCGAAAGCTCTCATTGCGCTTCGATGACGATTAATCATTTAATATCTCAATATTTAGGATGGGATCGGTGCAATAATTTAAATATGGATGCAATACGAATTGCGCCATAAAACGGAAACAGGAAGTGGACGACGTGATAAATACTTGAATCAAATTATCTACCTAGAACAGTGACTTTCAACATTGCCTGGTATGGTTGAACAATTTTATTTATTTATCTTAAATAATGTTCTTATATTTCATTATCTGCTATGCAAATCTACAGTTACCAATTTAAAACCGTAATATTTTGTGATATACATACATATATCAAGGCACTCTTTTACTTTTTTCTGTTTTATTATTTAGTTTCTCACACGCCCGAGTAGCGAAATGCGATTCGTCTAGTACAATTTAAACGTATTGATATTAATAGTATATTTATTGAATCGTAGGGTAAATATTTCAACGTTTAATGATGAAATTCTACAGTTAATACGGCGGTTTCGAAAGAATCTTTCGAAAGACAGTAGAAATCGTTCCAGGTTGTGCGCAATTATTCTTGAAGATTCGTGAATAGAAAACAATGAACGAAGGACTCAATCCACGTCCGGAAAAACCGGGTGGAAAATTCAAAGGGCACGGGCTTGAAGTGTCATATTTAATTCACGGAATTTCCACTCCGGTACTGCGTAATGTGTCTGAGCGGGCGCCAAAAATATTTTTTATTGTCAAAGGAGCCGTGACTCTGTTTACTTTTAACACAATAGTAAATTATTTCGGCTTTAAGTCAAAGCGCAGAGGACGAGCAAGGTTTTCCGAAAAGGAAAGGTTTTCATTTTCATAATGGAACGAATAAATTAGGTGCGAAGAAAACGCCTCGCTCTTCCCAAAGAGAACAGTCGGGAAAAACGAAGAAAAAGCGAACAAACGTGGCCGGCGATCACGCAGATGTGTAAGGCGGTGGTTTTCCGACGGGAAAACTGGAGGAAGGGAAGGGGATTCGGGGTTGAAAAAAAGTCAAAGAAAGTACGCGGGGAGAAGGGACAAAAAAAGTGACTTAGCGGCGTCGGAAAGAACCAGGTGTTTTGCGACTTCGTACTCGTGTGCGATATGTATCAAAAGTGAGACTTAATAAATAAAAACATGAATGAAAATGAAAAGACACACATAATATAAAGAAAATACAACTGCTTCGTGCGAAAATGAAAAAAAAAGTCAAATTCGAATTCCTTAATCGGTAGAAATGTATTCAAATTTCATCAAATGATTCAAACATTGAAACAAGCTTCTACCAATGGTAATAAAACCTCTATACGTTCCCCAGTTAGTTATTATATGAGAAAAACATTGATCAAACAAAGACAGACCATATACAAACAAATACTAGTTACCGAAAATACCTACATAATAATATAGTAATTAATAACATAAATTCATAAACGAACAGTAATTAAATTAAGTAAACTATGAAATAATTTATTATAAACAATATGGAGCTATGTATAATAAATTTAAGATTAAAACGTTGCTCATAACTGTACCAGTGTAAAATGAATTCAATATATTTTTTACTTTTTGTATTTCCATTCATATTATATTAAAATAATAAAAAGCAAATGTGGGTTTTTGTTAATTAATTTTATTTAATTTAAATACCGACTGTTTAAATTGGCATTTGAATATTTATACAGACGTACATATTTACTGACCAACTTGATGCATAGTCAAATTCCATAAGTACGAACTTTCATTATGAAAGTTCGTACTTATATACTTCATTCCGATTAGTTATCCACATCGGTTAACTAATCGGAATCATATTAAGCTGTGATCTATAGGTACCTCAAATTGATGGAGTATTACTGTTAATGGTTTTTATTTAGGTTTTGATTCATTTTTTATACTGAAAAATTTATACCGGAGTGAAGCTGGGAATTTCGAACGATTAATTGTAGAGTAAAGCCCCGATTTAATTGAGGAAGCGAAGAATTAACCCGTTGACATTCGGCGGTGAATCAAATCCGACAAGAAAATTCGGTTAAATATTTTTTCCTCCCGATTGAACACGGTTAAGTTGTTCGTGGAGAGATTGCCCACCTGTCGCTGTTTGCCAAAGAGCAAACGGTCCATAGCATTTTATCTTTCACGCCAGTTTTGCCCGCCCTTCAAAGCGCCAAGAGTAAACGGACTGGATGGCGTACAAAGACTCAACTTTCAGCCCTGGTTAATTCAGTGGTTTCGGAAACTTTCACGTCACCGTCAACCTACCAAACTCGCGCTCTCGCATCGGAAAACTCACACAAGTTAGCATATTGATGGTAATGATGATATAATAAAAAGTCGCATCGGCGATGGAAAGTTTGTGTAGCAGATTCATGTTTGTTCTTTATATCTATGTATACATATATGTAGGTATACGTAAAATAAATTCTAATATAGAAAATTATCAGATCGTTCAGTATATATTGATATCTATAATATGACACTTTATTAAGATGTTTCTTAGACTTATAATACAATATTATATGTACATATATTTATATTTATTTTTCTTTTTTCTTTTATTAGACATTCCCTTCTTCGTTGTTTTTGCTAACCTCTTATACGTTTCACATGGTTTTCGTGTAAGCGGTCATTTTTTATATCCCTTATCTCTTATCCGATCGTTTTCATACTTTGCTCATTTTGGTCATCAATATAAGTTAAGGTATCATCCGCAATTATGATGGTGAAAAAATATCGTATTAGACACGTTTGAAAATACTGCATCGTATTACACGGTGACGTTTACCTGTCACATTCATCATTCACATCGGTAGTTTCATTACTTTTCGCCCTGTCATCTCGCTGTCAAATTTTAATTATTTAAACGCCTATAACTTTTTCTTTTTTCACTTTATATTTTATAAAATTTGCTTTATTTAGACATTCCCTTCTTCGTTGTTTTTTTATTATTTGTAATTATTATTATTATCCGCTATTATTTTTATTATTATTTTTATGATTGTGTTAAATGTGTTGTTTGTGTATATACTTTTTATATTTTTTGTTTTTGTCATGTCTAATTTCTTTAGATATTATAATATTGTGTTTCTTTTCTGTTATATTTTTGACCATTGTGGCGCTTTAGTTCCTGTAATGCTACAATGGTCCAACATTAAATAAATAAATAACCAGCAGCATAGACCAATGGTCAGCGTGTAATGCTTTAAATTGTGTGGTCACGAGTTCATTTCCTGGCTGTGCTGCTGGCCATACCTTGGATATGTGGATCCAAGATCGACCCTTTCCTATCAGAGTTTGCAAATTTATCTGATTTCATTAAAACGGTTCCAAAAAATTGGCAACCCTGTCCTATTTCTCGCAAAATTCAAGTTTACAGCATCTCGTAATTCAACGATTTACATATATAGAAAAAAACTTCAATAATGCAAATTTATCAAAATTTTTCCATAGATATCTCTATGATATTCTGTAAAATTACTATATAAATTGTTTATTGATGGTTGTAATTGGCGTATTCAGGCCTTTCTGGTATATACATATATGTACATATATGCAGTGGTGTAGTGCCAGGCCTTCCTGGTATATATACATAAATATATGCAGTGGTGTATAAGAACCAGGGCGGTGTTTAATTTTTACGAGCCCCCCCCCCCCCCCCCGCCGCTTTTTTCCTTAATTAAAAAATATTTATCCTAATATTGTAGTTCAAATATTTATAAAAAAAATCAAATGCTAATTAACAAATATTCTTACTTTTTGAAATTATGACGTTTTTTTTTATATTTCATAAAAACTTCCACACTGTATCATCTTCAACATCTTTGATTTTGCAAACCCATGTTTGTGTGTCAACAGCAACAATTGCTTTTAGCAATGCTAAAACCATATACATATGTATATATCGAAAAACTATCAAATTTTAACGATTTGGAGATGACTATTTATTTAATCTGAGTTCCCTTATTTTGTCTATCCTCAAGTGCGTATGGTCAATAGTTCAAAAAATATTTTCTTTCGAAGTTTTGGGTGGTTTTAGATAAAAAAGCCCATACATTTCATTAAACGTCTTTTAAGTTTTGAATATGCTCAGATTACTATTCGGTACACATGTACATGTGTAAGATTTAGTAAGCGCACAAATGCGTCCACCAAGTCACTAATAATATAATAATAATTCATACTAATATAATTTTTGACAACTTGACTGTATGCTAAAGATTCTTATTGAAAAGAATTCTACATATATTAATAAATTTACAATTGTAATTAATTTATAATTTGTTAATTAATTATAATTTGCGTGTATGGATGGAGTCACTTGCCGTAAGGCTTGTCCGAAATTAAGACGTACCAATAAACACTTTGGACACCTGCATCCAGTACATATGTAAAGAATTAACATTTAATTATTTTGTAAATTTTAAAGGACATACATACATAGTATAATAATTAAATTCTAGGCGAATCTGAGCTTATACTGCAATTTAGTCAAATGTATGAAACAAACGATTGTAGTTGTCGGCCTACCTGTCTTCAATCATTGTAGAGGTACTTTATATAGGTATAATTTTGCGATTCTAACCGCTTATTTGAAATTTTAGTCGGTTACAATACAAAATGTCTACTGTCTAATGGCGACCAAAAATCCGTTCAATCAAGTTTTTAACTAAATCATTTCTTACATTAATATTGTGAAATAGATTGTATCAGATAGAAAGACTCAAACATATTTGGAATATTCCTCGAATATTTAAAAACTATAAAAAGAATAATTTGAACACCAAAAAGTATTGTATTATTACATTATAATATATTGTATAATATTAGGTATTATACATATATGCAATACATGTGTACGAAAGGTTCGCCACCTTCTCATAGCCAATTAAGTTTTCATATTTACGACTTTAGGTAAGTCTGCCAAAAGGCCAATATTCGATTGTATACATTATGAGTTCGGACGCTTTAATAATACAAACTTATCGACTATGTTGGCATTTGCTGGCGACCGCCGATAAATATTAATAGCAGACCAATATTTCCACCTACGAGTGTAAACATTTAACAATACCCCGCTATTTCGACCCTAAATAGATATAATTGTATATACACGTTTCGAATTAGATAAATTATAATAGCGCATAAAAAGCAGTTTTGCACACAATTAAACCAACAAACTTCACTCCCCATTAGCGAACGTTAGAAATGCATTTCGCGCCATAATAGCAGAGTCAAACGTTGCACATGAAATTTAGTAGCGTACGTGTCACGTATAATAATACCGAACCATGCCTTCCTTGTGTTATCGCTATAATTCGATCTGAGAATATAACATTAGAGGGAAACATACCTCAGCATTATTTTGTGGGTATATATTGTTAATTGATGTTTAAGAGCTTTCGTCAAGTATGACAAGAAATCGATCGCGTAATCTTGTTTGAGTAAAGCGAGTGTATATGTATGTATATAAGAGTATATACATAGATAGACTTTAGTATTACGTAGTCCTTGAAAGCTTCAAGATTTCCTACGACGATGGAATACGTGATGGATGAGATGAAAAATATACAAGGTTTTTTCCGTGTATATAAAATAAATCTGATTTGTCGGGTATACATATGTATGTATTATACAATATGTATATTTGATTTTTTCATTTTGTAGAATTAGACCGTGCTTTGTATGGTAAATGGCGGTTCATTTAATCGATCTGAAAATAAAGAAAGAATTAAGCATTGAAATTTATTTGAGCGTGATGTGGATTACAACGATTTTCCGAAGTAAGCGCAGATTTCGTTCAGATATTTCGCAATCTCGATTCGGCGAACGGTGTTAGTTTTGCAACTTTGTTTTTTTTTCTATATAATATAAAGAAAGTTTTTTCGGGTGACGTCTTTTGAATTTTTATAAGTTTTCAAAGTGTCGATCGTTAAAGCTGTGAAAGACATACAACGTGCGCATGTCTGAAGTGTTCATATCTTATGTCGTGATTTGGAATCAACCAAATTCAAAGCTGATTTAAAGCATCACAATTGGTGCTAATTAAATTTAGATACGATAAAAGATTAATATTGATGCAAAGCTTAGTCGATGAACTTAAAAATGGCACTTAAGTTTAATTTAAAAGCAGTATTTCTGAAATAATAAGAATAGATTGAAAGGGAACACTCAAAGAAGCGGATACAGTGGAATAGGATAAAAATGTATATATGTATATACATACATACATACATACATATGTAGTGACAGTAAAAGGGACATGTGGCGAGAAGAATAAACAGGGCATTGAGAAAGGAAGTGACTATCGTGGGTGCTTTTAAGTTTGTAAAGACTTGAAGATGAAGCTTAAAGTATGGATAAAAAAATATTGGTTCGAAATTATATATGTATGTAGAATTGTGTTGATGATTCATCCCTTCAGTTTTCGTGAGGTAGAAGAAGAACTCCCAATAATGATTTTGGCATTTTTAATATTGTAGGTACCTCTAATTAAATGAAATTTGACAGTAAATTGCAATCCCTAGATACATTTCATTTCATTCATCATTATTACGATTCAATCTAGGTAAACGTTGATAGGCAAAGTAACCACATACAGTAAGGTAATCCACGAAAAAAAAATCATTTACCGGTAAATCCCGATATACCGGTAGTAAGAAAAATAATTTACAGTTCGCCGGTATATGAAATTTGACGGCAAATTGCAATCCCTAGCCACATTCCATTTCATTCATCATTATTACGATTCAATCTAGGTAATCGTATTTAGGCAAAGTAACTACATACAGTAAGGTAATCCACGAAAAAACATCATTTATCGATAAATCCCGGTATACCGGTATTAAGAAAAATAATTTTCAGTTCACCGGTATATGAAATTTGACGGCAAATTGCAATCCCTAGCCACATTCCATTTCATTTATCATTATTACGATTCAATCTAGGTAATCGTATTTAGGCAAAGTTACCACATACAGTAAGGTAATCCACGAAAAAACATCATTTACCGGTAAATCCCGGTATACCGGTAGTAAGAAAAATAATTTACAGTTCGCCGGTATATGAAATTTGACGGCAAATTGCACCGTTTTCAGTTCACCGGTATATGAAATTTGACGGCAAATTGCAATCCCTAGCCACATTCCATTTCATTTATCATTATTACGATTCAATCTAGGTAATCGTATTTAGGCAAAGTTACCACATACAGTAAGGTAATCCACGAAAAAACATCATTTACCGGTAAATCCCGATATACCGGTAGTAAGAAAAATAATTTACAGTTCGCCGGTATATGAAATTTGACGGCAAATTGCAATCCCTAGCCACATTCCATTTCATTCATCATTATTACGATTCAATCTAGGTAATCGTATTAAGGCAAAGTAACCACATACAGTAAGGTAATCAACGAAAAAAAATCATTTACCGGTAAATCTTGATACCGGTAGTAAGAAAAATAATTTACAGTTCGCCGGTATATGAAATTTGACGGTAAATTGCAATATCTAGCCACATTCCATTTCATTCATCATTATTACGATTCAATCAAGTAATCGTATTTAGGCAAAGTAACCACATACAGTAATCCACGAAAAAACAGCATTTTCCGATAATTCCCGGTATACCGGTATTAAGAAAAATAATTTTCAGTTCACCGGTTTATGAAATTTGATGATATATTGCAATCCCTAGCCACATTCCATTTCATTCATCGCATTCAGATATTATTTTCAAAAAAAAATAAGGAAATAATTTGAATATAAAATTATACTATACCAAGCGATGCCAAGTTGGTGACCGATACTGTATGGAACGAGCAAAGTCCTCGTACAAAATTAAAGCAGTTTTATTTGGGTGAATGAAACGTACGTACGTACGGTGCTAAAAAGTAAGTCAAAGAAGGGATAGTCGAAATTCAACAGAGGGTTAAGGATATTGCAAGGATCCTGAAGGCAGCAGCTGTTGTGCACCCTCCTCTTCTCTTTTACGGCTATTAACGAACTTACGGCCTTATTGGGAAGGTGGCAGAAGAAGGGGGGAGGGTCTCAGACATCCCTAGTTCGGATCATCTGCCTCTTGTCAACCCTGTCACGTCCTCGATTTATTACCGTCAAGTGGCGACGCGTACACATCTCTCGATGGCAAAAAATTGTTTTACGTTCCCGTTTACGGCCATTATGGAGACGTTATTTTTCGTTTCGTAAGGGCCAATTTGGCACAGCCCAATGACCGAAGTTGGTTGCGAGACGTTCCGCGTTTTGTTGTCGGCACGGACGTGACGGACGCAGCACGGCCGTGTCGTCGCTAACGACTTTATCGCACTTTTCCAGCGATTTTGGTCTGCGAATAACAACAAAGAAATCGCATAAAAGAGTCGACTCTTCCCGATGACAATTCCATTCGTATTCTATTTATTATTACGCCGAAAGCTCGTGGCGTTATCGAACCTGCCAGATGCGGGGCTTTCACTTTTTTTGTGTATATACGTATATAATACAGAAAATCCTATCCATACGTACACAACGGCAACGTAAGATTTTGCGGATAATGTGAGCATTTCGGAAGTAAATCTAAAAATATACTTTTGGATATCTAAGAGAATGTATCATACAGTGGTGTAGTGCTAAATAAAAAAGCACCAGGGCGGTGTTTAATTTTTACGACCCGCCCCCCCCCCCTTCCCGCTTTTTTCGTTACTTAAAAAATATGTATCCTAATATTGATAGTACAAATATTTATAAAAAAAATCAAATGGTAATTAACTTGAAAAGTCAATCAAAATGGTCTGTGTAAGGCTTATTATTTTTTGCAATATAATATACAGTTCTGAAAATTTTGTTTGATGATTCGATTTCGGCATCACTCAAAGTATCTATAATTTTTTCAATGGTTTGATATTTAAAAATAGATTTTATGCACATACCAGACCAGTTTCCATCTTTGTTGCAAAGTTTCCGTACTATACATATGTACATACATACATATAAGGTGGTTAATTAATTTTACTTCTTGTACTCGAACGCGCGTCCATTCGATGCCTATTTTTGGAAGTTGAAAAGAACTCTCGTTGCGCAACAATTCTACAAGATGTGTAAGACGAAACGATGCATAGTAAAACGAGGTTTATTTAGGACACATTGTCACTCTTTTATGATCATGTTCCGATTGTAAAGACGACACCTGGTGAACGCTCTCACGTTTTCACCTTTGACACCTGTGACTTGCCCAGTTCGAACACACCTAATCTGAAGCGACCAACACCTACCATTTTCAACGTAATATGATTTTACTAGGGTTATTATTCTTAGTTGCATATAATGCATATTGCATTTTAATAAACTCACTATGTATGTTTCTACAATTGTAATTTCACGTTTATTTAAAACTGTTTAACTGAATATTTAATCATCATCTGCTAAATTTAAGTCACTTGTCTTCTCTACCATTCTAGCCTGCACAAATTTAATTCAAAGAGACGGTCGTAGTTAATCTGAATTTCAAAGCAGTTTTTTCACAGATTTAGTCGATTTTATTTTCGTTGATACTACATACATATATTACTTCTAGTGAAATGATTTAAGTAGAGATTATTGCTTATATTTTTATCACAGTCAGCAACGGCTGATCTCTTTGTTGCTGAACATTATTCGGATAACTTGTTGCGGAAGATTTTTAGATCATATTGAAAAAATAAACTTTCGTTAACTTTAACTTCTGGTTCATGGTTAAATGATATGTTAAGTGTTTGAAAGACTTGCTAAATATGTATGTATATTATGTATGAGCCGTTATATTTTAAATTGGCGGAAGTCCAATTTTCAGTTCCAAAAACACCATTTCTGTTTGACTTAATGACTTATTTTAATTCGATATGTCCAGAGTCTCGGAAAAACAGAATAAACGTATTACAGGCCACCAGTATTTTTAAATGTTGTTCAACGCAAAACATTATATTTATTTTTCTGCGACATATTTCTCGAAATGAAGAATAGTTGACTACTGCCACTTTCAAATATAACAGCTCATATAATAGTTTCCAAGATTGTCGCTAAGACAAATTGTCCATCTGACTGTTCAACAAATTGTTAATTTAAAAAAATACGTGGATTTACATATTTATTTATTCCAATTTTGATAGTTCGTCACTATGGCTAAACAAAAAGAGAAAAAAAGTATACAATAAGATGAAAATAATATGCATCTTTCAAATATGTATATATATGTACATATTTTCACTTCTGCCAAGTTTATGAACCCAAGACCGGAGGAGTACAGGAAACGATCAACCCTCTGAGCTGTCTTTGTGGCTTATATATAACATCAAAATTGGCGTGGGTGTGTAACATGAGGTTCTGTTACAGGATAATATACCCCTGAGGCGCAATTGAAACCGAAGCGTGTCGAAATGTCGTAAGTCGCGCATCAAAAGCTGCGTTTGGCTCGAGCTTCTTAATTTTTCCGGAGATGCCTAAGATGGAGGTCGCTTTTAAAATTTCGTTTAATTTAAAACACAGAGCGAGGTGCTATTAGTTCTCGTTAAAAGTTTGAATCAAGAACACCAGTCGTAAATTTCGACTAAGAAGAGCGGCGGGGCACTTGTTTTTAGCGCGACGCTGGCGTTTTCTTACTTTTAAATTAAAATTTCATGACGCAACGGTACGTCATGCTAAGCGCGTAAAGTAATTAAGCTTTTATTCCCAAACAGACAATCGTACACTTGCCTGGATGTTTTTCGAAATTCTATGAGATTGATAGCGATTTCCCGCGGACTCAAGTCGAAATTTACCCCCTCGTGCACCCAGTCTTATATAAGGTTAATTGAGTCAAAGAGGTTCTTAATGACCAACATATGTTGATGAATATATTATATGAAACATTTTCAAATGAAAGAAGAAAAATTTAGAATAATTTGACTGAACGAACTTAAATTGTGTTTATGTATGTAATACTTGTATACTTCAAACATTTTGGAAATAGCATAGAAGCCACTAGCGGATCCAGAAAATGGTCAATGGCACTTAGAAATTGATATTGGCTTAATTGAACATAATAAATTTAAAAAATATATGTGATTTAATATTAACATTGTTATGATAATAACATAGTAAACATGATAAACATGATACTCTTTAAAAAATACCCAAATATACTTAGGTATTTTTTAAAGATTTTAACTCTTGTAAACTTGGTGTAAAACTCTTTTCAAAAAAAAAGTATTATAATAATAAATTAGAAGAATGTGGAATTTTAATGAAAAGAAATGTTTCATCGTGTAAAAAATTTCATTGATTTTAAACAATGTCTTGTGCCTCCAACTAATCGTTTCACCTCGACAAAAATTTCGAAAAAGTAAGTTTTTTTCATATATCTCTTTTTCCAGAAAAGTTTTGATTTTTTTACTAACCTCTTCTTAGTTCATTACTATTTTAAAAGAAGATAAACACTTAATACTCACTTATTGAAGTTTATTTGGATCGATTATTATAAGTTTTGACTGATAAACGAGAATTCACCGTTTCGCTAAGAAGTCCCCATACAAAGCGTGCCGGGCTCGCAATGGGTGTTCGTATTGTTTTGTTTTTGTTGTTTATTGTTTTGTGTAGCATTGTTTTCAGAAAATCGTAATTTTTTTATGTTTCCGTGATTATTTTAAAAATTAGTAGTTGAGAGCTTTCTTGGGTTATAAACCTTTAAATTGAATGGAAAAAATACCCAACAAATTTACGAATTTTATGAAATATAAGGAGGATAAAATGACCTACTTTGACGCAAAAATTTCTTGTTTAACGTTAAAACTCGAATGCAAGAAATGCTCAATAAATAAAATCAAGTGTATGTATGTACATATGTAGATAGATAAGCATTGACGAATGTTCATTTTGAATAGTAAAGACGAGAAGAAAAAACAAAGCGGCAGATACTAACATATGTATGTACATACATATGCAAAGTTTTATGTGGAAAGGGTGGAATATGTTGCGAATGAGCAAAAAACGTGTTCTAATAGCACCCGAAAGGATGTAGAAGAAATCAAGAAAAGCCGAGAAAGTAGGACGATTGAACTGGATAAAGTGTGTGGAACAAAGTGGAGGAAATTGGAGAGGATTAGTGGAGACTAGTGAAAAGCTGACTATGAAGTAATGGTGATGAAGAAAGTATCGGTTAATCTCACGCATGAGAGGCTTGCGGATAATTGCTCCCGTATTTATGTGACTTTGAATATAAATTCTTCAACCGATAAATAAATACATAAATTATGAGAAAAAAATGATCTCCTTTTACAAACTAGAAACTCCAACTTAAAAAGTCCAAAATTGATACATAAATCACGCTCAATAATAATAAAACTCTTTTCAAAACAAAATAGCGACTTTCAACTTGACCTTAAACATCTTTTCACTCAACACAAAGTCTCGAATTTAGACTTACATAGATAACATCGACAAGTTGAGCACGATTAGTAACTAGCCAATGATTGCTTCTCTCCTAAAGAAATACACACACACACACACACATATATATAGGTACACTGAAACGATATCGATCGCAGTTTCTCCACAACCTTTCAGAAGAAGGTTTATATATCTATACTACGTGCCATTCGAGAGAGAGAGAAAGAGAGAGACCATAAATCCGATCTTGATAAGGTCCAGTCGTGAAGAAGTTACAATGACCGTCTCGGAACGGTCTCGAAACCGACTCATGGTGTCTTCTGGTTAAATTAAAACTTTCCACCGTTACGTGTGATCGTGACCGCCGACCTCACCATTGTTACCGAAGAGACACATTTTCGTGACAAAACGACGTGTAAGTGATCTATCCGGCACCTAGAGGGTTAACTCGATAGATCTACTGACTACATACGGGTGCACGAGAGTTGTATACGCGAGTAACGACTTGCAAATCGGACAAAGCCGTACTGAATTTTATCATTGATGGTAGGTTAAATTAACCGTAACGGTTAATTAACAACAATATGCACCTCGTTTTGTACACAAATAGTTTTCAATCGAAACTCCATCTATATGCTAATGCGAATTGAAAAATCTCATCTCGCTTCAGCGAGAACGTTAATAGTCTGTTGTATACGTGTAATAGTGGAAGTATATAGGGATCATAATGGTCATTCTACTAAACTAGATACTGATCTAAATCGGTATGCATCTGGTTTGATCGTTAATAGAGTCAGATCTATTGTTACTGATACACATTATTATAGGTAGTTAAAGCAATATACACCTCTGATGTAAGCGAAAATCTACTGAAGAATGTTGCGCTTATTTTAAAGTTAAATAAATATATCTGTATGTAAAATATCAGAAATTATGTTCAAAATTAGCATACTTGAATGTCATTCAAATCATAGTACAAAGTATACATATACTTTAAACTTACATAAATACGCTATTTATATTCAAATTTAAAAAATTAACAAAAGAGAAGATTTTCATAAATACATTGTGGGAAGTAAAGGTCAATTAGGCAATTACATCGTAATTGATTTTATATAATCACTAAAAAGAAAAACTTAATCAATATAGAAAAACAAATATTAAATATAAAAAAATACATTATTGTTAAAAAAAAGTGAATATCATAACGAGAATGATTTGTATGGGCCTAAATTCCCTTTTTTACTATGAGCATAAGGAAGATGTCAAAGTAACACAAAATAAATTAATTCTAAGACTTATATTGTTGACAGTCTATTTTATTTTATTTTATTTTACATAGATATACATACATATACCAGGAAGGCCTCAATGCGCCTTCCTATTACAATTAATTACAAATGCAGCATTTTTATTACATATAAATAAATAGCTGTATTTCGAGAGGCTAAAGAGCACGAAACTAACAATTAATTAATTAATGATTAATTCATAGAGACATATATGGATTTAGACTTGTATATAAACTGTTACATATTTCACATAAATCAAATTAAGATATTTGTGACATAGCGGGTAGGATGATTTTCACCAATTTGATGGAGGAATCGTTACAATAATGAAATCAGATAAATTGGCAATCATAAATATCCAAGTCTGACCAGCAGTATTAAAGATTAGCACGGAATCTAACCCCGTAACTTTTCGGTGCCAAACATAAACGCAACCACCGAGCCATACTGCTGACTATATGTAAGATTGATACGAAATAGTCGATAAATAATTAAAAATTAAAAATTGACACCACTTGTCGGCAATTCTAAAATACATACAATGGCGCAACGATTGCAGAAAAAATGTCACCACGAGCCGCCATCGTCGGCAAAAATAAAAACGAAAAGACAACCAGACTTCGAATGCTTTACCTTAAAAGGTCGGCAAATTGCGTTACCATCGCGGGACGGACTATTAGACACATAACCGAGTACCGAGAACGAACGAGGAAAACGCGCTTGTAAAATTGAGCTACCAAATTTCGCTAACTTTGGTTTTTGCGAATTAGCCGAGAGCTCATCTATAATTTATTGCTGAGATTATAAGTTTGAAATGTGCGGCTTTCACAGGGGAACTCAACCTTCGGAGACTCCACGGGGATGAATAATACGGTGAATAAAAAACAAGGGCCAAAGTGAACGTACGAGGTCTTATCCATACGGCAATTTCACATTTTATTAATCATCACTGTTATAAAGCGTCATTCTTGTTCTATTAAAAATATATATGTATGTATGTATTGTTAACAATGTACCTCGCTTATCAATGTAGTCGACTAACCAATAGGGATAAGACACACCATTGATTTGTGGCACACCTAATTTAATAAGTAACACCATTGATTTATAGCACACCTTAAACACTGACTAACCAAAACTGTATGACACGTGTCTTCAATACTTAATTGTTTTAAAGACGAGTATATAAACTCATTACTGTTAGAATTTAAGTTAGTCATCACCATCAATTCCGTGAGTGACAGTTATCACCATCGAGACTCCGAGAGTGGTAGTCGATACCATCGAGACTCCGAGTGTAGCAGTCAACACAACAGCAGCGGAAGAAAGTTAAATAGTGAAGCAAAGTTAAAGTGAAACAGTTCTACGTATCTCATTTAAATTCTTCGTTCCGTAATTAAATTCTACCAATAAGATAAATGTAAAGTTTTAATAATAATAAAGAAATCTTGGTTAGTTGACCAAGTAGTGTTAAAAAAGAAAAAATATTTAATCTTTCATTGGAACGTGACAGTATGTAGAAGTAGTATTGCTATGCGAAAGATAATTTTGGATTTAAAACGATTTTAAAGGTGATAAAGCCTTCGAGGCATCATAGTTCCAACTCAATGATATCGTCTAATATATATATTTACATGCCGGTATGGGTTGAAATATGTACTCCACGCCTCTTATTTATTACACAATCTAGTTGAAATTTGTCTTTAATGTTATCGCCGTGAATTGATAGTGTAGTAAGTAGTAAGTAGGCAGTGAAATACTAATTTTAGTTACGGTGACAATTTAATAAACTTGTACGGCGAGCTTCCGAGTTGGGGGGTGTCCTTGCGGAATTGGGGTTATTAATTCGATCAAACTATGCGATGGTATCCTGAGGATGTAACGGGCGACGTTCACTGTAATTTATGCCGAATTTACTATGTATAATCAACACTGTTTACAGTTCGCTCAAGCTACGTTTTCGTCGAAAATGAAAATTAACAACGAAATTAGTCGATCGCACAAAATTTCGCCCCGAAAAACATTACGATAATATAGGTATTTGGCAACAAGTAGAATTTCAAAAATTATTCGAATGAAATACTTCATTTGTTGTGTTCAATTTAAAGCGCAACCTGTTGTTTAAATTCGATCGCATTATATTTCTTTTCCGATACTGTATTGAGTTACACCACTGAGACTAAAAAAAATGATTCCAATACTCACTTTTGACTGCAAAAGTCAAAAAATTGTCGAAATTGCGCATTTGTTAAGCGGTCATATCGCATAAACGATATGACCGCTTAACGAAAAATCCCTGTCATATTCTAATTAAGTGGGTCAAACTAAGTAAAGAATGATGTCTCCGCTCCGGTAAGTAAAAAACGTGATTTTTTGGTGCTTAGTGTTATTAATGCTAAAAATTTAACCTATCAAATGTATGATATTATGTATATCATAATGCATATGTATGTATACACCAAAAATATAAAGAAAGATATAGAAAACTACACACCACATATATTTATAAGTATTATCTACAAATTTGAAGATGAAAATGAATATAAATGTAGAAGTAACTATATTAAAACTCTATTCTTAAAGGATTATACATACATAGATGAATAAGCTTAATAATTTTTTTATATCAAATTTTGTAACGCAATGATTTAGGATGTCGAATTTTTAAATGTATTTCTGTCATACTTTGGGCGTGGTTTAATTAGTTAATTAAAAAAATACATACATACGATGTGATAAAATAAATGTATCATTTTAAGTATAAAATGAATGTAAATTTCAAGCAAAATATTCTAAAAAATATTACAGTAGATGTTTTGTATTGAAAATCGTATTTAATTTTAATATTCAAAAGATTAATTAATTAAAAAATTGATCTTTTTTATGAATAATAATTCATTAATTTATTTATTTCTAAATATGTAATTTCAGACAAGCGAAAATTGGCATTTTTAGCGAATAAAAATATCTAAGAATTAAAATGTACTACATTTAAATGAACTCTCACAATCTTACATTTAATTTTACGGTAAGGAGATATCCCATGCTGCGCAGTCCAGATTTGACTCAATAAAACCCTTGCTTAAGAATCGGGAAACCTTAGCCCTTTTAACAAGCCGTCACCGTATACCCGAAAATCGGTTAATGAAAATACAGGTCGGATATTTGCGAGCTTCGAGCGAGAATATCGAACGTTACCAGTTGGCGGAGGCTAGTATGACAAAAGGACACGAACGAAATTAAATAATCCAATCAAAATAGGTAACAAAGGTCCTTTGTTCGACGCTAAATGAGATCCGAAACGGGACAAGCCCCCGTCTAATACAAAGTGTATGGAAATTGCCGTTGCATTACAATGTGCCTTGTTATTTAGATCAATTTCATCAAATTGAATATTACACAAATCCCGCTAAGATTATTTCATTCGTTTTTCCGTATACTTGTATATTGGATATTTTGCCGGGTCATGTTAGGTCCTTTGCACGTCTTTTCTGGGTCTCGACAGTAGCACTTAGAACTTTGGTTATTTTCAAGGGTCGTGTAATAAAGATGTTGTTAGTCTGAAAGTTAAGTCTTCCACCATAGTTTAAAACGTTTCGTAAAATCGCGTGCTAAATACATTGAATCTAGAAGCGTTTCTGTTGATATCAAATATATACAGAGCGATTAAAAGTTTGTTGTACGAATTAAAAGTTTGGTGTGCTCTCTTTCGATTAAAAAAAATATATTATCGCATATATATATGTACCTACTCATGAAATGTTCAAGAAATTATTAAAGAGAAGCACAACGTAGAGATGTAATGGAATTAAAAAAATATTAAATAATTGTCAAATTATTTAAATCCAAAATAGCGCAATTGACAAAAATATTCCATATTCGGAATGAATCAAGAGTGACAATTCATTTTGGGAATTGAAAAATGTAAAAATATAATTAAATATTTCGGTTGTCATTCATACCTGAACCTAATTATTGAAAACTAAATTCACATACATACATACATACAAACATTTCAAGATTTTTATTTCAAGAATCAATGTGAAATAAAAATTCAATTAGTTTCAAGTCACTTCAAGCTAATAAAATGGTCCTCAAAGTTGGAATGTGAAAATTAGAGCTCTTTTTACATTATTTGACGATCTGAAAGTATAGATAAATAAATATACCTACTATGTATGAAAGATTTAAATGTAATAAATTCCATAAACGAATTCCAATGTCGTCTTTTCGTCCTAGATGCCTATAAAACACATACTGAGATGCGTAGGAAATGAAATTTTAATTTAATCCATATTGTAATTACATTAAAGAGACTACGAACAATACACAAGTGCGAAGGCTAAACATGTAAATAATTTAAGATATATGAAATAATAACCGACTTACGATCAGGCAGCTTTTAAGGTCTCAGCCCCGTCTCTCTCGGCAAGGTACCTAATCCGCAGCATCATTTTTTTAATTTTCCATCCATTCCGCCAGTCATAATCATGAATACAAATGCGGGGCGAAAGTTGTTATCGCGCTGAGAGAAGTAATCGAAATTCTCCTTCTCAGAGATATTGTTGTACGACCCGAGCAATAATCCTTCAAAATTGAGGGCACGGATTTGTGCCACTGTTTGTGTGGGTTTTGTATATCCAAACAGGAGACAGATTCCGAAAGTAGGAAGGGGGGGGGGCTTTGAAATAAATTCAACACATTTGTGACGTATTAAAATCCTTCAGTAGAGGAGGGGTCCTCGCAAGTCTTCGTAATCCCGGGAAATCCCGTGCTACTTTCGAGGACCCTCCACCTCCTTCGCTCCCTTCAGATACCCCTCCCTCCCAGCTTCCCTCCCTTCGGGCTGTCTTTGTGTTTGTCTTAATCCCGCGAGACAGAGGAGGGCACGGATTTGAGCACGACACCCGTGTCATTAACTCCGGGATGGGGAGAAGAAGCTCATAACATTCACTCCAACTGCCACCGTTCGCATGGAATGTCTAATTATAAAAGCTCCACATAGTTTTTCGCCCCTAAAGCGTCCCCTGCCAGTCCCGATAAACTTTTCACAGCCTAAATAGCGCCCCCGGAAGCCAACCCTCTCAAGCTAGAGAGGCTGGTCATAACAAATCTACGTTACAAAGTTACATAGTTTCATTCTATGTAGGGGTAATTCCGCCAAGGATCCCACTGTTGAATTAATGTCTTGGATTCTAAAAAAGAATCATCAAGATGAAAGTGAAATGGACTTTTAAGAATGCATACTGATTAGTGTTTTAATTAAACTTAAGTTCAGACTTGGTCAGCCATACGGTATAACCAGGCGGTATAAGAAACTACATTGATGTCGAAATTTGCAAAAATGAAAAATTGCAAAAAACTAAAATAAAAAGATATTAACGCCCTGCAAACTCCATTCCTTTATAATAATCTCAAAAACCTAATTTGTTACTTACTTGGTGTGTAGTAGGTATTATGTAAGAAAGTTTTACTTCAATAGTGTGTAATATAAATCGTGGACTTTTTTTTGCAATTTTTGAAATGGTTTTATTCCCCTGCATCATATTCCATGTAAATCATCCGCAAATTACCTGGAAAGATAAGAAAATATTACGATTAATAAATTTATCTTTATTTACACACTATGTATCTTCATATACTATATGTATGTATAGGATGAGCGATTATGAGATCGTTGACAAATACTAATATTTATCTATACAAAATGTCGGCGTTGGACCTTTAGTGAAATTGTATCACAAAGTAAGTTTGAACAGGCCGAAAAATATATTTGTACAGTTTTGACATATTTACGAGATGAGATAGAAAGTAGACCGTGTCAATCAACACACTTGATAAACTGAATAAATAATTCGATGAATAAAAAAAAACCCATACCAAAACATTAATTAAAATAACACATTGATACATCTCAATTGAATTGAATTATTCGTTATTGATATTTAATATACACAAACAAACACGAAACAATAGTGTATTATAGTAGAATTGAATTCATACGAAGAGATGGAGCAAGTAGGTTACATAAACACGGACCATTATTAATTTTCATTATAAATCCGACGTCAAAACCGATTTAAAAGCTTTTACTACGAATATTAATTATCCCGGTTTTTCAGTCACAAATATTATGAAGCTTTTAATATATACAAATATATGTATACACTAAAAGCTTCACCTCCTAAGATAACAATAACCGAAACACTTCTGACTAAAGTATATTGAGATGTTTGCTGATTTATGTATGTATGTATGTCATTCGTGAACACGTCATGAAAAAATATGAAAAATGACATGTACATAAATATTTCAGCGTGTATATGTGACCTAATTTTTCTTATACAGAACCGACGAACATACAGTCAAAAATCCATATGAATAGTTCTGATGAAAGCCTTTGGGATTGAAAAGATTTTGGTAAATTTCCAACGACCGAAAGAGCCGCTAGTTTGCCTCTTTTGAACGAGCAGTGATCTAACTTTAGATCTCTACAAATAAATACATATTGTATACCTCAAAAAAAAAAAAACGTAATAAAAGTGATGAAAACATGTCACGAATTTATATTTTATTTTTATTAAAAGGGAACTGTTCGATGTCCATTCGGCGGATTATCGTCATGCAAAAGTGTCATAAAATTAATTTTAAAGGAGCGCGCGTGTCTAAACGATGATGAAGGTATTTGGTAGCAACCTGACCTGTCAATTAAGAAGTTAAACTTCCATCTCATACATATTCATCGCATATTTAACATGCATCAATTCGATTATCCTAACCCACGCGGACGCGTACACACTTCCGTGATTGCGCACGCCCTAATTGAATACGTCGAAATTTCCCCCCTCGTCACGGGTTCATAATTCGATTCTTTTTTTCAACGACAAATTCATTTTCCATAAATTTTCCGCTCTCTGTCCTCCTTTTCCACGGCGTCCTTCAAAATCACAAGTGTCCAAAAAGAGGGACACAGTGTGTTGCGGCGCGTTTTATATCGCGTCACTCAACTTCACTTTGTGGCCGGCCGAAATTGCATTACGTACGTTTTCGATGCATTTTTAGCAATATATTAAAAGTCAACCTATGCAATAGCTCACCTCGCCTAGCTGCTTATAATTCCAATCACATATTAAAAATAAATCACTTTCCCTGACTGCCTCAATTAAAAATTTTGCCAGACTTTGTTGCATATTTGCTTCATTTATCTATAAACACACTCAACAATTATGGTATTTGATCCCCAAAACTCTTTAAATATACATAACATTCAGACGAAAAAGTCGAAATCAGATAATGGATTGAAACTATCCAAGAGGATTATAATGATATTTTTGTACCAAAATACAATGCAGTCAGTATAACTACAAAAAGTAAGACATTGAAATGACTTACAAGAGTATTGCGTCTAATTCTAATTTTTTTTACGTTCAAGTATAATATGTTTCTAGCATAGATTTTTTTTTAGTTTAGTATTATACATAAACGTCGTTTTATCTAACGCACACTTTCATCGGAATGGTATCTTCAAATTTTTCATTCATTCTATTCATGCGATACTTGTGAAAGGAGCAAAAATTGTAAAGCCTTTTTTAAAATGTGTAACGATGAATCGTCCTTCGAGCAACGTACGAAAAATACATACTCGTCTCTATATACATACAACTCGTACTGATATTCATGCATCTTATTATTATAATATGAATATTCATGGATACAATATGGCTTATACGATCCCATTAACCTTATAATAATTAATTTTGGAATATGTTAGTAACTATCACAGGGGAAATATCAGTTCGTATATAAACGAACTAGTGACTGAATTTTAAATTTCCCCACAACATATTGTCAAGAGTTAAGTCTCTAGGGAGGGAAAACTGTAATGCCAATTTTGTACGAAGCGACCCGAGTCTCTCACTATCGTTACGAATATTTTTTTACATTTTGCTTGAAATGAAGCATAATTCAGAAGTAATCTCTACATTGAGGTATTCATTATCTAATATACGCATATGTATATGTAATAAGCGGATCTAATTCGTAATCTAATTAAAAAAAAGGATATAGTGAGTTTTATGACATTAAATCTGCCCTTAAAAACTAATATACATACATACATATACAGTGGTTAATAAAAGACAGTGCTAAGTTAAAAAAAATGATGTAGTTATGTAGTTCAAGACAAGAAGCGTGCAAACAAGAGCTCAAATGATATTACAGAAAACACGGATAATGGTAGTGAAATTCCGGCTTACATTTTCCTGGTATAATTTTCGCACATACATGCAATTTATTTATTTTATTATTATATAGATATATACCAGAAAGGCCTAACAGGTAAACCCCAATGCTCCTTCCTAGACAATTAATTACAAACATTGCAGCATTTTTTATTACATAAATCGCTGTATTTCGAAAGGCTGAGGACACGAAGTTAACAATCAATTAATTAATGAATTAATAAATAGAGACATCTATGGATTTAAACTTGTACATACATTAATCAAATTAAAATATTTGTGACATAGTAGGTAGGATGGTTTATGCCATTTTTTTTATAGAGGAACCGTTTTAACAATGAAATCAGATAGCTTGGCAAACTCTGAAAGGAATCGATCGATTTGGAGTCACAAATATCCGAGTCTGGCCAGCAATATTAAAGATTAGCACGGGATCGAACCCGGTAACCTCTCGGTGCCAAACTTAAACGCAACCACCGAGCCATAAAAAGTATAATAAGTTAGGTAAAAACCTAACTTGTTATACATTTCGTTATTAAGTTACATCAATTATTTCATTTTTACAAATTATTGTTACAAAAGTAGTTCTAAAAGAGCTTTTGTTTCACCGTGTAAAATAAATTCATAAATACTATCGAGTAGATCGAGAAAATTTCTAAGCACTGTCTTAATATTTACAAAGGACGACCGCATACGAAATGTGTGTCATCGGAGCGATGCGAAATGCGTATTATGACAGCTGTAAGATTCCAAAAGCCCTCGACGCCGAAAGGGTCAACATCAGTGGTCAATTTCCCATGTCGGTCGGTTGACTATCAAGAGCAATATTGATGGTGAATTTGCATGAAGTCAAGGCTGCGTCGCGGTTGGTCGCCCCTGAGTCTCTGAGATGGACACGCCATAATGGCCACAAACCATGGTCTGCATTGTGTCTGTATTTACCTGTATACCTGTGCATGCGTATTGTACGTTTGTGTATATTCAGTTACCATCACCTGCCTCTGCGGCCCAACAACCGGTTCTGGTCGGTCAGAACCATGTAGTCGGCGCCTCGTCAGATGATCGGCGAAAGGAATGCGAAGCACATAATACGTATCTACAACCGATTTTAAATCCTCGTTTTCGATTAGTCATTCGTTTTATTAACCGCTTCATTACCATCTGCCATTGTCTCGGCAGCTTCTTAGGTGTTCCCGGCGGGACTAGATTCATTAGCGCCAGTCAAAAGCTTTGAAATGTTTCTGTCTTCTTAGATGCATCTTGATTTAATGCCTTGTCTGGTCGGCTTTGACAAACGTTTTGAAATCATGGTGATGATTTAGATTGATAACAATCTTATGAGAATGAACGAACAAAATTAAATGGAATGAAAGCTTTTGAAAATGTGTAGTCAATATGGCAAAATATCGATGGAAAAAAAAATTCGTGACAGCAAATTTATATGTTACCAAACATATAAGTTACTACACAAAGTCACATACACTCAAAGAAGTATAGAAATAAATACAGTGGTTAATCGAATTTGTCATAAGTTCGTAGATATTTTCCTTCTTACAAACATATATACAATATGAGCTGTTGCCCGAAGAAAAAGATATTCGATCAATGCGTTTTTCCAGTGATGACGTATGGATTTGAAACTTGGATATTGAACGCCAAGTTGCTACACAAAGTCACATACACTCAAAGAAGTATTGAAAGCTGTATGCTTGGTATAACGAGGAAAGACAGGAAGCGGAATACGTGGGTGAGAAGTATGACAAGGGTTGTGAATATAGTGTATAGAGTGAAAGATTGAAATAGCAATAGGCGGGCCACGTGGCTAGAAGAATGGACGAAAGGTGGACAAAATAACTGCTAGAATGGTACCTGAGAGAATGCAAAGGGGTAAAAGGAAGACCGCAGGGAAGATGGGTGGAAGAAATTAGGAAAATGTATGGGTTCAGATGGGTGAGAGTGGCGCATTAGAGAGGCCTTAATCCAGCAATGGATGTTGAATGGCTGTAGATGACGATGCTGTTATGTAGGTACACAATATTTATATAATAAATCATAAAATATTATAATACATATGTATGTACATATATGAGAACACAAAATACACAATTTACCAAAATATTTGTCCATTTTGCTAAAAAGGTCTCAGGTTCACGTGTAATCTCATTCCCATCCCTTTGCCTTTCTACTACACCCCTTCGTTTTTGATATAGAAAAAGATTATATTACAAATACATATATTCGATCTGAAATTTGTGTAGAAATTTAATTGGAGGTAACTTAAGCTTTGGTTTGGGAATACATATTTATAAATGTATGTTGTTATGAATGAAGAATTTTCTTTAAGTGGCATAATTTATCTCAAACATGACTAATTAAAATCATATATTAAAAAAAAATCCAGCAATACCTTGTACATACATATGTTGTATACGAAAAGCATAAATCATATATACAACGAAATTACATATTTATGTATTTAACTATTCTGATCTGCAATCGAACTATAAACGTCGCATTTAGGAATAAGCTAAGCTCACCGAGCTGTGCTTCGCATACATAAATCGTACTGCACGTGCGATAATAAACACTCCATGTGCGAAAAATACATATAATTTCAGTACTGTTGGTAAGCTAATGAATATTTCAAATACATACATATATGTAATATATTCGGCGTGCGACGAAGACCTCAATAGGAATATTAGAATCGAGGAAAGAAAATGTTTCTGTGTGCAAAGGTTCGACATCGGATATGGGGAAAGTGCGGTATGGGGTTGAGTTTTGTAAACGAGAGCGGGAGAACTTCACTAAGGATGAATATATGAATTGAAGATTTAATATGTAGGCGTTTCATATGTAGGCGTTTTCGAGAGGGGTGACCGTTAAATGGTTAAAATATGAGGAAAGGCGTAAGCCAAATTAAACCGTCGAAATTAGCTCTCGTCTATGCGCGTTTGAATGGCGAAATTGAAACATGCGTTATTTGTGAATTTTGGATTCGTACGCATTACCTACAAATGTATTATATATAATTTAAGACCGTAATTATAAAATATAGAGTGAAAAAAGAAAAAAGTTGTAGGCGTTTAAACAATTAAAATCTGACATAGCGAGAGGTTGGCGGAAAGGGAAAAAACGATCGAAATAGTGTGGATAAATCCGGCAATGTGGACAATAGACGTCACCGAGAAAGATCATGGAGTATTTTCAAACGTGTCTATTACTTGTCTATTCTATGACTTGATTTCCACATATATTGATGACCAAACCGAGCAAAATGGCAAAGTTTGAAAACGATCAAATAAGGACCCAAATTACATCAGACGAAAAAATCGAAAGCGAAGTAAGAAGAAGCTAGTAAAAAAAACCTTGTAAAAAGGAGTCTCATGTACTGGCAATTACATTTTAATTCGCTTTAATTGGTTTGGTTCAGCGAAAATTGAACGACTGCTACGGAATTGCAATTCGCCGAACTCGTAACCGGTTGTATGTATGTATAATTCGCCAAAAATCAAGTGAACACTTCAAGGTCGCTTACATGTAAAAATTATGTATCTTTTTAGTTAGATTTTTCACAATTGTATATCAAAAAAGGTTTCAAATCCTAGAAAAGTGTTTATTTTCGATGAATTTCAAAAGTGTAATTATGTATTATAAATGAGGACCACGATCAGTGTTGGAATAAGTTACTGGGATATTGAGGGAAATCTTTACGATACCTTCGAGGTCAGACTTTTGTCATTTCCGTGGATAGGAGTCTGCAAGGTGTCAAGTTAGTGCATTCCGGATATTTGGATCACTTCCGGTCGACCATGCATCACTGTCATAGGCTTCATCCGCGGTCTTTCTTTCCTAATCGGAATTCAACGTTCGTTCCGTCACTTAACATATAAATATACTGTTGACCGCGAGAATCCACACGTACCGGACAATACACGGTGAGCCATAAACGTGATAAGATTGCATACGCCACGGTCTAATGGTGGGCGACAGGTGTGCTCAACATTTTCGATGAGACCATATGGGCGACCTTGAAAAACTTTTACATGGCCTTGAATCACCTTACAACTATTAAACTTTAAATTGCGTAATATGTCAAATTAAAATATTATCGATTTTATTTAGTCTAAATGATTGAGGAACCATGAACATAATCAAAACATCATTATGATAAGACAAACATTATGCTGACTAAGTGTTATGTATGTATGTTCATATGTAAACATTGAAGTATAATGTATAGAATAGTCATTCCTAACAAAAGTATCGCTTAAAAGCGAGCCATCGAAGAGAGAGACGGAAAGTCAGAAGAGAGACAAAAGAGTGAGGGAAAAAAATTCGTGGAAGTGATCGTCCCTTATCGTCCCTTGACGTTCAGGGATGCACGGGCACATACAGATGTTCGGACTTTGTCGATCTAATACTACCACACAATTTCACTAGTAGAGCCTATTTCAAAGAGATCCTACTGCTACAGAGTTTAACAATCAACTGAGCAAAACAGCCGAAATCTCCGTTTGCACGGAGTTTTTGTAGCAACATTTTTGGAAGCTAAGAGCGCTTCTACCTATTCTACTTCAATGTATGTATGATAAATTCACTGTCAATTAGTACGAAAATATAGGAATGTCAATTGGAAAATTTGTATGACTGTCAAAAAAATCAGCAAATTTTGGCAGAAACCGAATCAAATGAATCATATTATTATCTTACACTGTGCCAAGAAAATTTATAGAAACAGATATGGTTTTAGACCAAAACTGCATCTAAAGATTTAGCATATGTGTTTTGGAACTAAATTAACTTAAAACGAAACTATTTCTGTATTTATTTATTTATATAATACATACTTGGGAATTACCGATGGATCCAATTTTTTTATACTTTCCCATGACGCCGTTTTCTAATTGCCCCTGAACGATATATTTGGGATTAAACTTGTACATACATAAATTTTAAAATAATAAATTAGATTATTATTTTTTTAAATGTCTTTAAATTATGGTGTTTGCCAATTTGATGAGGAACCGTTTCAACAATAAAAATCAAATATTTATCAATATCAAAAAAATATTTATCAATATCAAAAAAATATTTATCAATATCAAAAAAATATTTATCAATATCAATAAAATCAATATCAAAAAATCAAAGTCTAACCAGCAGTACTACAGATAATATTCGGAATAAATTCTTTTCAATCGAGGTCAACCCACGGGATTGAACCCGGGAACCTCTCGGTGGTTATGCTGTCACCAAACTATGCTGTTGCCTAATAAATGCATTTAAATATGATATCAGGGAGATTTAGTTCAATTTTCATTTCTTGTATATACATATGTATATTTCCGTTCAACCGAATTCAACCGTTTAATTATTTTCATACAATAGTAAAAATGGTCCTTTTATCAATACAACAATGAAACATTTAGATTAAAAAATAAATAATATCGCAGATTAGCTATTCTGACTCATTTTGTATTGTAAGGCGAATCCTTATATAATATTATACTTGCTATTGGTATTACTAAAATATATCATTGCATGCCAAAATGATAACCTTGTATTGAAAATTCGCTCTGTACATTAATAAACACTACAACAATATGAATAAAATTTTTGTAAACTGAAATCTCACAAGCCGGCATGTGTCAAATAATTCTCTCGCAATGCGTGGGAAGTCAAAGTCGTTAAACCTTGAACTTGGACTGATGTTTATCCTGAGGGGCAGACGGTACAGAAATAAATTCATTTGGCGCAAGATGCAACGCACGATGCATCTTTGGAAATAGCCCGACCGGTGCAATGGACACTGATTTAAAATTATACTTCGAAGCCAGACTTACATACTTGCAAGCCTAATTTTATCCAAATCGCAAAATCCGATAAGAAATAGGACGATCGCAGAAAAAAGGTTTAAGATCGCGTCTAAGCTTCTAATGGCTAGTGATAAATCGTCGGCGACGAGACGTGCGCATACTTTGGAAGGATAGAATTTTTTCGACGTGTTCCTTTTGTGGTGGAAATATTTGAAAAATGCACCAAAAATACGTATTAAATGGAGCGATCGGCCACTTTGTACCCCTATAGATTTCGTTCCACGTTTTAAGACATCCCATCGCTCTTCCGAACCATACGTTGAAATGTTCAAATACAAAATGTACGTGTAAGAATTGGAAGAGTTTGAAAGTTACATTGGAATTGTATTATTCACAACAATACATAGATATAATATTCATTGTAGAGAAGCGACAAATCAAATAAACAATCTCACTATTCAATACTTACAAATACGATGTCAAATATTTTTCCGTTTGCATATTTATGCACATATCAGATGTTCGAGTAATATGTATATGTACTTGGTACACAACTATGTATGTATATTGGACCTTGAAAGTTGTATGCAAACGCTAAGATTGTCGTAAATTGATTAGTTTATAAACGAGCGGATGTTGAAACCAATTAAAACTTCTTGCATTAAGATAAGGTAATATTTTTCGCTTATGTTATTTTTTTCATATACTAATTACACATTTGTATGCTCATACATAAAGACGATAAACAAAAGCTTATCAAAAGCTTAATAATAGGTATTTGTAGTGAAGAAAAAATCAAATATACATACTCTTGGAAGGTTTTAATCAATACGTTTGGCAGTTATCACGTATGAGTGCGAAACTCAATGCACCAAAAAAAAAGCATGGAAAGCTGTATTCTAGTCATTACAAAGAATAGAAAGCAAAACATATTTTTTATTTTTATTTTACATAGATATACATATACCAGGAAGGCCAAACAGGTAAACCAAATGCGCCTCTTAGACAATTAATTATTAACATAGCATTTTTTTATTACATAAATCGCTTTATTTCGAGAGGCTGAAGAACACGAACTTACATATATACAAGTCTAAATCCATAGACATCTATGGATTTAGACTTGTATATAAATTTTTACATATTGTACATAAATCAAATTCAGATATTTGTGATATAGTGGGTAGGATGATTATCGCCAATTTGATGGAGGAACCGTTTCAACAATGAAATCAGATAAATTGTCAAACTCCGAAAGGTAATGAACGATTTGGAGTCACAAATTTCCATGTCTGACCGTAATATTAAATATTAGCACAGGATCGAACCCGGTAACCTCTCGGTGCTAAACATACACTCACCCACATAGGTGAAAGTTACGAAAGACGGACAAGAGAATGTCTCAAATGGTACCCAGGAGAGTTTTAAGGGTCGCAAAGAAGACCATTAGTGAAACGGTGGGAAACAGCAATGAAAATATGCGTTTAGTAATTACGAGTGAGTGGAAAGACTTGTGTATGTATAATACATTCAACGTGGATATTGACATAAGAAACGTATGAGTAGCAATATTGAAAATCAATATAGCCAGACCAATCGCTAAATAGATTACAATCCACATTTCAAAGAGCGGAACACTCGTATACTGCGAACCCAATAGACAAAACGTAACAGTGGAACGTCACCGAGTGTAAAATTGATCGATCAATTTGTGAAAACACACCAATGAACGTCAAAATCGAATCGAAGATATATCGCCGAACGGGGAATCATCGACTCGGCCACTCAACCCTTTCTCCCCCGATCGGTCAATATCAATTACGAGCAAATATATACAAGTACATATAATATATAGCGAGCCAGAGCGGCGGTATTTGATTAATAGTCACGTTAATGTCCATCGCGTCCGATTCGGGTCAATGTATTTGAACTCGGTGCGATACCACGTATCGACAAAGTGCTCTCCCACATATGTGTTGTGTGTGTGTATGTATTATGTACATGATGAGAGTACACGCTGAATTTTAATACGGAAACGTATTACGCTATAAATAGAGAAATAACCGCAATTACGTAGTGTATGGAGAGCGGGGCGCGGCAGAGATACGGGCGATTACGACGATGATGATTTCACACACGTCATAATGTAAAAGACGGTTGAATTGTTGGATGCAGAATTGTAAAAGTGTTGCGTGCAATTCTAGGCTTTTCGAATCGTCAGTAATGTAGATTTGACACGAGAAATAAATACTGAGAGCGTGACGGGCATGGATCGAGTATATACCCAGACTTAAGGCGCACAATGCAAGTATGATAGATATGTCAAGCTGATAGTTTGTATGTCAAGTTGAAAGTTAAAGTTTGAAAACACACGCATACAAGTTCATGCAAGGATCCATTTACTTAATGGTTGATGATATTTATTTACTTAATTAAGCATCCACACATTTGCATGTAACTTTGATAAGGAAAATTTTACGTTCAACTACGTGGATTATTAGGTGCAACTATTTCCACTTCAATACGCTTTCAATATTGTGTCACATTTCTTGTCAAATTCATCAGCCAACTGATTTGTCTGTTACTTTGATTCCTTCTGTATTATCTTGGTTACCACTCGAATATACCACAACTGAATGTAATTCTGTATTTTCACTTTGAGGTTAGCAAAATAACGAATTTTCATGCTAGTGCATGACATACACTACATAATGCTTATGATTAAGAATAATAAAAATAAACATAAACTCTGGTAAGAAATCGTTAATAGAAGTAATGATGTGAGGATGAAGTAAATTTTTTTTATATTAAAAAAATGATATTTTACCATGATGTCATTACGTGTTATACCTCTGAGAAACACATATAGTATTAAACTTGTATATACATATGTAAATACATTTGAAAAAATATTCAAATAGTAGCTAAGATGATCTTGTTAATTTTATGAGCAACCGTTTCAACAATGAAATCAGATAAATTGGCAAAAACTCTGATAGAAAGTCACAAATGTCAAAATCTGGCCAGCACTACAGAAATACTCCAAATAAATTACCAGGGCTAAAACTAAGGAACCTCTCGGTGGTTAGCATTGACGCAACCATCGGCTATACTGCTGGCTATTTTGAAGAAGACAACGTCATTCAATAATACTATATATAAAAACGGACTGTCGCTAAATATATTTGTATATTTGTATATTTGTATATTTGTATATTTGTATATTTGTATATTTGTATATTTGTATATTTGTATATTTGTATATTTGTATATTTGTATGTGACGGACGATCAACCATCAACCAGTATGGGGAACAAATTTTTTTTTTTTTCATATTTTTCAGTTTTTTAATTTTTTTCATTTTTTCAGTTTTTTCATTTTTTTCATTTTTTCAGTTTTTTCATTTTTTCAGTTTTTTCATTTTTTTCATTTTTTTCATTTTTTCAGTTTTTTCATTTTTTTCATTTTTTCAGTTTTTTCATTTTTTTCATTTTTTTCATTTTTTCAGTTTTTTCATTTTTTTCATTTTTTCAGTTTTTTCATTTTTTTCATTTTTTTCATTTTTTCAGTTTTTTCATTTTTTTCATTTTTTCAGTTTTTTCATTTTTTTCATTTTTTCAGTTTTTTCATTTTTTTCATTTTTTTCATTTTTTCAGTTTTTTCATTTTTTTCATTTTTTCAGTTTTTCATTTTTTTCATTTTTTCAGTTTTTTCATTGCCGGGGGCGCTGGCGGCGCTGGGGGCGAAGCCCCCGGGGTGCCAAAGGCATCGGGGCGCTGGGGGCGCTGGGGGCGCCGGAGGCGTCGGCGGCGCCGGGGGCGAAGCCCACGGGATGCCGAAGGCATCGGGGACGCTGGGGGCGAAGCCCCCGGGGTGCCGAAGGCATCGGGGGGGCTGGGGGCGACGGGATGCCGAAGGCATCGGGGACGCTGGGGGCGAAGCCCCCGGGGTGCCGAAGGCATCGGGGGGGCTGGGGGCGCCGGAGGCGTCGGCGGCGCTGGGGGCGAAGCCCCCGGGGTGCCGAAGGCATCGGGGGTGCTGGGGGCGCCGGAGGCGTCGGCGGCGCTGGGGGCGAAGCCCCCGGGGTGCCGAAGGCGTCGGGGGCGCCGGAGGCGTCGGCGGCGCTGGGGCCGAAGGCCCCGGAGCGACGGAGGCATCGGGGGCAAAGGCGTCAGGAGGTCGGCGATGCACAAAACGTAGTTCGTAATTCGTAATCACTTCGTAATTCGTGCATCAATTTCTTTCCGAAACCAGTCGATTCAATATCTTTAACTTTATTTTTATTCGAGTTTCAATTCCTTTTCGAAACCACCCGTTGAAATCAACGGGTCCAACACTAGTATATAATAAAATGATAATTTTGATAATAAGGACTGATCCAATTTTCTCGTGAACATGTAATACCCAAGTTATGGATGTGAAACTGAATGATGAATTATAAGTGCAATAAATTAATTACAGTGTAGAGAAGGATACTATAATATGCATTAATGAAACATTAGGTATGTAAACATATGTACATATGTATACAATGTGTTATATGAATTCTGTATTTAAAATTCAGAAGGGATTCAAAATGGTCCTCGCCTCCGTCTCAAATATTGACTAATATTAACGATGCACTTGTGCGAAGGTATAATAGGTGAATGGCTACAAATGGTAGCGCAAGGGTTGGTATTATATATTAACAACCCACCCTCGTTAAGCCATTGTTCACAATGCACGAGTGGTAGTAAGCAGGATGGGAATGTCGCAAATTTGAACGCGGTATGAGAATGATCGTTAAATTCTTCTCCAGACTGCGACAAAATGAAAGACCAGACGACAGATCCACCCTCGATATTTCAATAAGCTGAGAGACAAGAGCCAAAATCATGTCTGTCTTTTCATCGCGGATTATGTCTACCGTCTAGGCGACATTCGAGGGGATGGAACTACGGGGGGAGTTGAAACTCGTTCAAACCCACGTTCAAAGTAATTTTATAAGTGGTTCTGTACAATGGAACAGAACGATTCTAACTGTAATATATGTACATATATTTACACTTAGATGTGAACAAAATTATATTTAATGAATTTCGGGTGGCAAGTTTGTGGAAAGAGCTTGTTCATGAATTGTTGGAATAACATTCAAACGATTCAAATAAGGACACGTGGATGAGAAGGGTATGAAACGTAACTTTGAAAATACAAAATGAGATGGGCGAAATAAGTGCTGGAATGTAAAAGAAAGCAGAATGGATATGGAGCAGCTGAACCAAGGATAAAAGTTACATAATATAAACAAGAATGGAGGAGATTTAATGAGGTCTTCATCTAACAAAGAAGGGTAAAATGCTGATTATGATATTTTTGGGCCTAGTGTGTACGTATGGTTAGCGAAAAATAACAAATACCAATTTTGGGTCGGACCTTTGATGCTTCAAGAACACTCACCCCGTAGATCATCTCATTATATAATATAAATATTCGTAGCTTTCTATTTGAGAAGATTTATTGAAATCTTTTGAAACATTTTTTCGAAGAATTTACATATCAGTGCAAGCCACAAGATGGCTTAACTTGAGTCTGGATCTGCTTACATTTCTATCGGTTTTGGTCTTCTCTAAACAATAATGATTAAGAACATAATACTGTAACCTCACCTTTACTCTCAATGTAAGCCCAATCCCAATTCGAGAACATTTAAGACATAAATTGTGTATGAACGTTAATCCGCTCTCGGACAGTAGGTATACGGCCATTTATAAGAGCGAATTGGATATCTTACAATAGTCATCAGATAAGGCAAGATGAAGATCTTGAACATTAATCTTCAGTTAATTCTTACAAATCCACAATATCCTGAGCAAAATTTGAAATCGATTAGCCATTAATTTGAAACGAAAATTCAATGCAATTACATTTACTTAAAATATTTCAATATGTAAAATACATACATACATGTAAAGTTCGATAGGTTTTACATTTAATCTACTACATCTTCAGCTAGGACTGCCGAGCACTTAAAGATTATCATAATGAGTTCTAAATATATTAGAGACCAAGTTCGTGTCCCTGTATAATAAACAACGATAAAAAGACATTACAAAGTATTCAACCGAGCAAGCTTTTTATGGCCGAACTAAAAATCAAACAAAACACCGCAAAGGACATCATCATAGCAACCAGGTGTTCCACGAGAACGTAAAAAACTTTGAGAATCACCCCTACGAGTAGGTACCTCATCTCGTACAATGCTCTCCTTAAAATTGAAAACGTGTAACTATTACATGTATGTACTTTGCGAACGCATTTGGGACTGGGGCCAGTGTAAAAACGTAAAGCGTACATACGAACCTTTCCCCACACATTCCCTTAAGTTACTCAATATTATTGCACTTATTTTAAGTGCATCCACTGATGAATAATAAAGCGCTGGGGATATTTATTGCCGAGCGTAAAAATGAAAGCGTTCAAACCGTCACCTCCCCCGGTATTAAACACTCTTATCCCTCGCGTAAAAATTGCGGTATTGAATATTAAACTGGGAGAGAGCAAAAAATAAGGGAAAGGTCCTGCGGCGACTGTATAAATTCGTTACACTTGATGTAATTCGTTCCCAAACTTCATCTTCTCCCGGTGAGCGTTTGTCAAGGGAGGAGGGGGTGTTCAACCTTTTCCCGACTAGGGGCTTTGTTCGCGGATTGATATTCGCGGAATTATTTTCAGAAGTGTGACAATGGCGAGTGTCACCAGCAGCCGCCCCGTTAGGATATTCGAGGGTTCCAATTACAAGAGCTGCTAAGCCGGGGTTGGGGAGTATTGTGTTTGAGACGTAGTCGAAGTCCCGATCTCGAGACAGGAGAAGTGGGCCAGACAACTGGGTCAAATGATATCTTAAACTGATCAAGGATTGATATTGATATGATTATATATTCACTATTTCCAAAAATGTCTTCAATAACCTCTTTACAAATGGTGTAGCAGTAAAATTAAGCATTATATTTTTGCACCAACATTTTATAAATGATGACCTCATACTTTTTTGACGTGTTAATACCGTTGAAAAGCAAAATTAAGCTTTCACAGCTGAAGTTTCAATTTTAGAACTACATACTATTTTAAACTTTTTAAAACACTGTATCATCATCATCATTATTATTTCCAGCAATTAATTCACCATTCACTTCTGGATGAAGACCTCAAAACGCTTCCATTAATCTCTGTTTTGCGCAACTCTAATCCATCTCATCCTATACATTTTTCTTATTTTATCTACCCATCATCCTTGCGACTTTTATGCTCATTAACATTCTCTCAGATACCGTTCTAGCACTTCATTTTGTCCACCTTTCGTCCATTATTCTAACCCACCCATTGCCATTTCAATCTCTTCACTCTATCCACTGTATCCACAAACCTTGTCATACTTTTCACCCACGTATTTCGTTTTCTGTCTTTCCTCGTTATGCCCAACATACAGCGTTCCATACTTCTTTGAGTGCATTGAACTTTGCGTAGAAACTTGGTGTTCAATGTCCAAGTTTCATATCCATATATCATCACTGGCAAAGCTCATTGATCGAAGATCTTTTTCTTATTTTATCTACCCATCACCTCTTTAATATTCCCTTAGGTACTATTCTAGCACTTATTTTCTCCACCTTTCGTCCATTCTCATTTATTTATTTATTTACTTAAGTTTTAAGTTTGGACCATTGTGGCATCACAGAAATGACTAATGCACCAAAACGGTCGAAAAAAATACAGAGATGAGAAAAATAAAAATGTATACATACATATGTATACACAAACAAAAATACATTTCAACACAATCATAAAAAAACTAAAGCATTATTATAGTAGCGGATAAATACAAATATATAATTGAAGTAATAAAATACAACGTAGGAAATGTGTTGCACCTTCAGCCAGCTCCTATAAACAAGAACCAGCTACAAATACAAAATATCCAGGCTAGGCTACCAGACAAATAGGTTAGAATAATATCCGATAATTTATGCTCACTAAGATATTCGCGCTCATAGCTACACACACGACTAGCCCATTGCCATTGCACTACTCTATTTTGCATTCTCTCCTCATTATGCCGAGCATACAGCGTTCTACACTTCTTTGAGTGCTTTAGACTTTGTGAAACATCATACGTCATCACCGGCACATTGATCGAAGGCAAAATCTGTACATATGAATAGTAATGATAGCATGATTAAATTAAACACATCGAAATCATTGTTTACTAATATGTCCACCTTTCTGTCAATACAATATTATCGAATTTAATTGCATCAATATTAAAATAATAAAGCAAAAAAAAGCAATTTCAATTTCATGCACAGTTTGAAAGATAGTGAATATGGTTTTCAAATAGTGAATAGCGAACTATTGAAATCGAGTAGACCACTTTGAAAAGATAAATATTTCGAAAACGCTTCAACGATCCTCAATAGCGAAAGTGGAAGTACTTAATAGGAATCAGATCGGTGAATTAACTAGCTACAGAGAAGCTGGCTGGATAGCCTCTCGCGACATTACGTACACATCACATTGTACCGAACAACGACAGCGGACGCATTTATTTTTATAACTGTCATCAAAAATACATTTAGGGTAACGCCATTACGGGACTGGGGAGGGGTGCAAGACACCCATGGGTCGATATTAAACAAATCTGCCTTATTTACGAACATCTGTCCCCGCCACGGCAACATCTGATATCTGGAGCACACTCGGAGCAAATTTCCGAGATGAATTTCACCTAAGCATTTTAAGGTCAACGTACCAAAGCCCACCTTTCGCCGATTTGTCCCTCACTGTTTAGTATTCCACGGCTGCGAACAATCGCAATGCGCGTGCTTCAAACCCAGCTTCACAGAATTAGCCGCCAGGACGAATTCCCGACATTCATTCATACTTCTTCGACCCCCTCTCTCTCCTCCTTTGCCACTGACGAAACTTTTTTACGTCGAAGATTTTGAGCGGTACGACTTTTGTCTAATTCACCAGATGTTGAGTAATTTGTGAACGCCCACAGTTGTGCTCCACTTCTGGGGCTTAATTGCCGCTACGGTTTCATCCATGCACATCCGTTGGCCGGACATTTTTTGGCGACGTCATGTCTGGTGGGCGGTGGTCCACTGCGCAAATTGGATTAATTTGTGTAATGGTCAATTTAAAACGTGCCCTTCTGATGTAATACGTTCCGGCGGACACTGGAGCGGGTGCCGAATTCAACGATCCGGGACTTTCGTCTTTTGCCCACTGCGTTCATCCTGCATTTAGTATCGAATTTCTGAAACTTTCCACATCAATAAATCCCGAATGAAGCACGAGCTCCAGAGCAGACGAATTAAGGTCACATTCCAAAGAATGTTTCAGCTTCGATGCCGGAATTGGTAGTCATTTACAATTCATTGGATTATTAATAATAAGCGAAGTAAAATTGACATCATAAAGCACCTTTACTATATGAAGAAATATGTTAGTTACAAATAAAATAAATATTCATCATTAAACATTCTCAAATAAAAAAAGCCCTATACTAGCAACTTGCGGAACACCACCCATGTAAAATTTATACTTAACAGTAAAATTAGTCAAGTCATTAATAAATGGATTTCAGCATTTATGCATGTAATTAGATGAAAGTCAGTGCTGTTTATATCAAGATGAAACAAACTCTAGAATTTTGGACACATAAATATACATAAGATACGATTAAATATCATAGATAAGTCAAATCTTGATAAAACTTGATATTTTTTTTTTGTAATTTACACATTTTATAAGGTGAAATATTGAAAAGTTTCGCCGATGACTTTCATGTTCGACGTATTCTACATAATAAGATAAAGTGACATACATAGCCAGCATTATGGCTCGGTGGTTGCGTTTATTTTTAGCACCGAAAGGCTACCGGGTTCAATCCCGTGCTAATCTTTAATGCTGCTGGTCAATCTTGGATATTTGTGATTCCAAGTCGATCGTTTCCTATCAGAGTTTCCCAATTTATCTCATTTCATTGTTGAAACGGTTCCGCCATCAAATTGGCATAAACCATCCAATGTACAACAATGTAAAACTTGTATGTACATACAAGTATAAATCCATAGGTGTCTCTATTGATTAATTCATTTATTAATTAATAGTTAATTTCGTGTTCTTCAGAATCTCGAAATTCAGCGATTTATGTAATAAAAAATAATGGAATATTTGTAATTAATTGACTAGGAAGGCGCATGGGGTTTACAAGTAGGCCTTCCTAGTATCTATTTAACCTATTTATTTAAAAATAAAAAATAAAAATATTGGCGGATAAAACAAAAACGAACGTACAATGAAGCGAATCTAACTCCATGTTTTTCTATGTATATTTGTTAGTAGATATAAACGAAATACTTCCAGAAATAAGGCGAAGGTAGTGATTTGCAGACTGAAATTGTAATTGTAATTGAGCTTTGAGAAATTTTGACAGTGATGTACGAAAATGTTTAACTTTGCTAAAGCGAGATAATGTTGTGTTGCGAATTTTCATACTCTATAAATATATACTTCCAACAAAAACTTTGACAGGCACTGTTCTGTATAATCGAGGACGGGGACTTCAACTTGGCCGTCGATTTATCAGCGAACGATCCGAGGAGGCAAGTATACATTTTTGATCGTCTCGTCTTATATAATATTCTTATGCTTTTATCGGGCGATACTACCCTCGAACGAGCCTTTTCGTTTTGTGCCATCCAAAGTAAACCTTTGATCCTTTTAAGAAGAGGGAATAATCGGTCGTTCAGGACAAAATACAGATCTCAACTGGTGATGGGAAAATTTCTTTGCGGGATGAAAGCGGGTGCTCGTCCTGCAAGAGAGGATCATCTGATAAGACACGCCTGCGTCAGTTACGCTCTTGGCCTAATGTGTCACTCTTTATTCTTGGTTTCACCACTTTGAAAGATCGTCCAGATTAACCTCTAAAAACTCGACAGTGCCTTAGGGACGTCTTATGATTTATTTGAGAACGATATAACGACAAGTTTTCGACGGAAGAGCGTATGATACAAGTATATGTACGTAGCTTACTTCATAATCACAAAGCACGATGCCAACCTTTGAAAGCTACATAGTAGATACATCTCGAACTAAGAATGCTAAATGCTTATTGTGTATTACAATTTTCAGCGGTAATATATTGCGGTTGATATACATACAACATACATGTATGATAATTATGCGACGACCCTAAAAAATATATCCATTAGTGACAGATTGACCCTTATGAGTGATTGAGCGATGGAATTGAAGTTGTCCAAGCGTTGACACAATCCTTCGGAACTGATTGATGTATTTGTTCCTTTTGAATTGAACGGGCGTGTCTTAACGGGCACAGGAGACCTATCATTAACGAATCTTTAAAAATGATAAACGTTGAACGTGAGGTATCAGAAAGGTCAAGTTTTTAACGAGCGTCACAAAGACGTCGCTTTTAATATTATGTATATAATATTTGCATGAGAATGGTATGTTTTTTCCCCTCCATGTGCGTGTATGTACATTAAAGTGATGCTTTTCATTTATAGTTCTATTGTATAGGTATAGGAACGTTCAATTAAATGAAATTCGTATTCATACAACACACACGCTTAAGAAGTTTACGGCTGTTTGCATTCAGTTATAGTCAATTACGCGAGACTATAAACCTAAATTGAAAGGGACCAATAATAAAACTTATTCTGAAGTGTACCTTATATACATATTATGTATGTATAATATATAGTAGGTACATATATGAAAATAATAGACTTCAAAATTTCATATACATAATGCATATTCTAAGTTATTATAAACATAATATGTATATAATAAAATTTTTGCCTATATTGCGGATTTAATTTATATATTATTGAGAATAATGCAAAACGTTCAATTAAAAAAGTAAGTTGTAAGTTAAAATAATGTAAAATTTACGAGGTTAATTACTATAATTAGACATAAAAATCATTTTATCATATATTAAACGTCGAATAATATAAAATAAGCACAAGAAACGAAAAATATAACGGCTGAATCAGAGCAATCATTCCAAGGCGGATATCATTCTCAAACTGTCTGTTGAGCGCGGCGAATTTCCCCACTCTGTCGTATCTGTGAGGCACGTGTACAAGAGGCTTTCCACGAAAATAATGATTTCTGTTTATATTGATCCATATATTTATTTCGTAATGACATAATTCGAATCATATAGGTTTTGATGAAGAATGCCTAAAAAAATGAAGACCCTTTTATTACAAATCAGTACGTCAAATTTGAAACCTAACATTATAAAAATTAGTTTCTCAAAAAAAAAAGCGCAAACGTTGCACTAATTAAAATCTTAACATATTTTCGCATCTGGATGCGAATATATCCATATATAATCCAGATGTATATATGCATCTGGATGTAATTTATGCAAATTTGTTTGAATTGAATTTTAACCTTTGAAGGACGGAGCGTCGAGATAGAACGAGTGTCCCGAACCGGGGTCAAGTAAGACCCCAGTATTTTTAAAGCAAAATACAGCTTTTCTCAATACAAATGGGTTCAATATATATCTTATTAATCATTTTATACATCAACATAAAAAAGTTTTAGTCGTATAGCATGTTTTTGACTATTTTTGTATTAAAAAATAACGACAAGCATCAACACGCAAACGCACATAGGTAAGGCCAACAGGCGACTGCATGACTCAATAGCCACGCGCCAAAAGCGACGAAAACAATAGCTTACGAAAATATAGCTGTCTCTTTCTCTCGCATTGATTCATCCATCAACAAGAATATGCAAGCGAACAGTCAAAACATGACTTATCGCTACCGCCTTTAAATCATACTTTGGAACGTAGAAATGTATTTTTTTTACGATGTACCACTTTTCTAAATCATACAAAATCTATTAAAATAATTTTTTTGTTGTTCATTCTAGTAATATAAGAAATATAGGGTGTATTGCTTTGAAAACCACATAGTTATTACGAAAAACGTAAAAATTGAGGCACTTGCATACCCCACTTCGATGAGGGCGGGTAAATAAGATTTTTTTCTTCCGGCCCTCCATACATTTCAAAATTCTGAATCGGCCCATTTCCCAAAAAGGTTGGAGACCTCTGCTCTAGAGACTCGAAATCGACAATTTTTATTAGCGAACCTTAAATCTCTCTTAATGACGTGCTCGGAACGTCCGTATCGGTAATGAGGCAAAACGAGGAGTAGGAGGAACGAATGGTCCAGAGGAGAATTTGCAGACCGGTTTCGACATTTTTCCTTGTGGCAAAAAGCTGGAAACTTGTGGGAGTGAAGGTGAGGCGAGAAGGTGGTAAACCGACGCTAGTCAATTATGCATAGAGCCGAGCCGAACGGAAACAAGCAGGAAGACAAGGATTCACCGAGATCTGGATTAAAGGGAAGAGAAGCAAACAGCGCCGACAATACAATTCAATTACGAACATCTAAGCAACTTATTTGCTGTTCGCGAACGGAAACATTTAAACGTATACACCGACGTCGCTTTCACGCAATCGACAAATCGTTATGTCGCAATTTGCACACAACACGTATGAACATATACTTATGTACAAATATGTGTATGTATACTCAGGCCAAGGATATTCATTTTGTCAGCTTCCTGTCCTTATAGATGCACAGGTGTTACTTTAAATATTCCTGATTTGCAACTTCCCAATGCCGTTGAATGTCTGTCTACCTGTGAATTTGATTACATACAAATTGACTCATGCAAACATTTCAAAATATACAAAAACCGAGCTAAATAAATCACTTCTCTATATAAAGTACGGCATATAAAACGAATTATTTGGTTGCATGTAAAGCTGATTTATTTCCAAAGCGTGACATACATACGTAATGGCATTTCTTAGAATGCATCGGGTTTGAACAGACATGTTTAACAAAGCATTTAAATTTAAGATGTGAATTTACTTGAAATGTCTAATAATTCTTGGTAGTTTCTAGTTACATACATATGAATGAAGTACTTCAAAGAATTGTTCTGCAAACCGCAATTCAAGATATTTAAGTATATAAATATAAAAAAAATCATACAAGTTGTTTGACAACTGAGAAGCATTTTCAGCCATATTTCAATCAAATGTTATAAAATGAAAGCTACATAAGAGGATGATGAATGATTCTAATAATGTTCTAATATTATTCGTACAAGTATAAAAACGACCCGAAAACAAGCTACAACCATTTATTTAGGAATGAAAAAAATATGAATAGTACATGGTCATTCATCACAGTGATTTGTTTTCCTTTTCGTATATATTCCAGATTTTCCCTACATGTCCGCGGAAAATACATATTCGAAACATACACACGTTTTCAACGTCGTAATGTACATTCATATAAATATAAAACATTATAGTACATCGAATAAAGAAATAGGAAAGGGGTCATACAAATTGCGTTTGCCCTTTGCGGATTGTGCCGCAAAACCCTTCGATCAGTTATCGGAAATATTTCACAGACGGGTCAAGAAGCCGGCCGATCATGAAAGGTAAATCTCCGAAAGGCTCACAACAACATCAATCGAACATTGATCTTGCATAAAAATCTAAAATCCATACACGTATCCATTCCGACTGCGGGGGTTCAGAGTCTGCGAGCCGCAGTTTGACGTTCGGCGCGAACGCTACGTAGTACATATACAGAGTGTTTGGAAAGTCGCAGCACGTCCAGGTCAACCGGTCATTTTTTATTCAGGAGAACCAACCCCTACCGTCCTCCCCTAAACCCCTGGTAGGCGTCACGTCGATACTTAGGGTTGGCACTCACGACCCATGCGGGGTAGGGTCGCTGCTAGGGACCTCGCCTCTGAGACGACGCTGAATTCTCAATTATTCATAGATTTATTCCGAAATCACAACTACGAAACGCATCGTGAAAAAATCCACTATGCGAAATTGGCTGATAGGTATCCACATATGGTCGTAAAATGTAGGCTGCGAACGCGACCTTGCGCAACGGTGTCTATCATCAATTTATCGGATACTTGCGATGAAAATTTCACGAAAATTCGATAACTGGAAGCTAAATCTCTCATTTTGAATCGAACTAGTGTTTTACTATCATTTTCACAAAAAGGAATATTCAAGAAATTTTATTTGAGCAAGTACAGGAAAAAAATACGCGTACATTGAAACTACATTAATAATAAAAGCTTTTAAAAACTAAAATATAATATTTTTTAATAATGCAAAATACGATTTTAACTAGTGCATATATATTTTGAGATAAGATACGCCGCTGATAATGATAAAAAGGCAAATTAGGCAAAAAACAAATGTTAAATTTCAGTTTTAAAAGAATTTTTCGATGACTTAATTAATTATTCAAAAATACATATCGATTTTTTTCATAGTTTTGAATATGTATTATTAATAAAGCAAATATAAATTTTGATACAGAAAGTGCCTTAACCCTTTGAATGCTGACCAACGCCGATCGGCGTTTTGCCAACTAGTCAATCAGAATGAAATACGCCGATCGGCGCTCTTTTTTGAGTATGTAAAAAATAAACAAGAATACTACCCGCTAAGCCTTTCCAGGTAGCATTGAACATGGGTCGTATAATCCGTGTCAATGTTTATAAAGACTGGTTTACACCGGAATTTCTGAATTTAAAACCATAGCATAATTTCTCGATGGAAATTGCTAACTGCCGAGTATTTTAGATTGTGGCTTGGCATTTAGATTGTGAGCATTACATTTTAACAGCAATGAATAAGATGGCACTAGTTTTGGAAAAATACATTCATTAATAGACTTCTTTTGTTTATTTTATATTGTTGCAAGATATATTAGACAGCCTAAACACACCTTTACAAAACTCGAAATTCTTGGCGCTAGTTATCTATGGTATTGATCTAGAGTTTGTCTGGATTAGCTACAATTTTTATAAAATAACTATTTCTGTTGATATTGATCAATGTTTTTATTTTGTAATGTCATTATTTGAATTATAGAGGTTTTAATGAGCGATACGTAAAATATGAAGACCCTGAATTCAGTATATTTGGAGAAATAAAATAAAATATAAGTCCTAGTCACTCGTTTTCCATCGGTTGAGAACTGTTCGTCACTGTGACGAACAGTTCTCAACCGACAAGTGTTGAGAACTTTTTAAAACTGTTACGTTGATATGTATCTAACCATATACATATGTATTATAGAAAATTATAAACATCTTCAAAAACAAACTAGATGTATTCCTCGATACCAATGGATTCACGTAATTCTTTCAAAAGTATTTTTGTTTGTAAAAAGCTATACATATGTAAAAGTCTTATCGGGCCCATTGGCATTCTCACCTCTTCAAAGTGTCCAAAATATGTCTATATACATATGTATGTTTATATTCATACATATGTAGATATAAACATACATATATAAATATATGTCAATAGATTACAATTACATACATATACATATATGTATAAGTCAATAGACAATTCAAATATTTTTTTCTAAATCAACAGAAAAATTTGCCGTATAATAATACAACTTCAAATAAAACAGACTGTGAACTATCCAAATGAAGTTCTAACGTTCTTAAAACTTTTTTTAATTTCAGAATACATACATATACATATATGTATGTATATAGCTTTTTTTAAATAAAAGTCAAACTAAAAACCGATATCTAAAAGAAGGATGCTCGTAATAGAGTCCTCACTTAACTTTCAAGATGAAAACGTGATAGACTCCAATATTCACACACTTAAAACGTCAAACCGGAGGGTTCGTCCTCGAAAGACTCTATCGGCCGCATTTATAAAGAATGGCTTTTACATTTTTTCCTGTTCGAAAAGTAATAATCGTCCTCCATATTTTATACAACACGGGGAGGATGGTTGTCACTGACGGGAATAAATTTCACATGTAAAACGATATTTTACGAAATTTGGATAAAAGCCACCGCTACGAAGACCATTGTGTAGACACGCGTTTTAACAAAATTAATAACCGATACATACGCGAATTCTAGTGGTCATTTTAAACGCATGCCACGAGTACCTACGCACACTAGTGTAGTTTTTCCACGTTTTTAAAAAGGGAAATAGGTGGAATCGTGTAAATATAATTGGATTGTAATTCGATGGAAAGTATTCCATAACTATTACAGGGACGTGCGTATACGACGCGTAATTCATTTCCTCGGAGATTTTATCAGCAATTACATTAATTAGACATTGTTTGTCTGAATCGAACAGTCTGGATGTACATATGTGTGTGTGTCCTTGATATTCGTTTGGTTCAACCATTACTCAAAAACTAATCCAATTTTGAATAAATTTAGTAGCTTTCGTTAGTGAAATTGGGTCAAAATAACTTGAAATGATTCGTACAATAATGTTTCGCGGCAGTACATTCAGTTGTACGAAAACTATTATTATTTCTGTATTATTATGCAATGTTAAGGATATAAGACAACAACTAAGTGTTGTTAAATTAATAAATACTTCGGAATAGGTTATCTGGAAAGTTGTAGAAACAATGATCTGTCAATAAGGAAAGTTTGAATATAAAGTATTCAAAATAAAAAGGCATATTTTTAATAATAAAAATCTGTTAAAAAATATTTTTTTTGTATACAATATTGTATGATGAATATTTCAAACAAAAAGTTGTCAAGTCACAAAAATAATGTTCCAGTTAGTCAAAAACATGTAGGGTTATTTCTCTATATAAATATGATTACTGTAATATACTCGTATGAAATTACATATGTATGTATATACATATTATTATTTATTGATGTACAAACAAGTAATGTTTGAACGATCAAAATAAAAAATAAGAATTTCATAAATAAATACAATTCTTCAGGACAGATACCTATGTATATGAAGATACCTAATATGAAAATATAATATTTCGTTATTCCATCACTGGAATGGTAAATGTCAGTGATCAATGTATTTTCGACGGGTCATGGACTGTACAAATTTAAATCGAATGAATAATATAAAAGCCTCCCAATAAGTTAACACCTGATCCGAGTCAACACTCACACGTCGCGAACAGATTAATTTCAATTTCGAAAACCAAACAAACGAACTTTCTTTCTTCCAATCGATCGATCGAGCTTTTTGAGCGAAAGCTTAGCAAAAGCGATACCACGGCGAGATTTTGATAATGGGTTTTAGCCAACCAGGAGGAGGAGGTATAGGGGTTTCACATTAGGGGCAATCGGATACTCCACCACTTGAATACATTAAGATAAAAGTGCTCCCTGGGTGAGAGCGGTATATGTATGTATGTATGTATGTACCAAGGCCGCTGAGGGCTAAAACATTTCGATAAATGTACAGGTAAAGCAGAACATTATTTACGTACGTAATATTTAGTAAATATTCTAAACTACTTATTTCATGCCATATCGTGGGGAATCGTCAAATTCGTTTTCTCTTTCTTAAAAATGGATTCAGAGTATTATTAAATTAGTCACTGATATAAACTAACTACATTGTTTAATGATAATTTTTGACATTTCACGCATTTTGTCAGTTGATTGGTTCATACTTGATATATTTTTTATAGAACGCATTATGATTCAACAATGCGTTGCCATTACATATGTATTTGCCATTAAGTTCTATGAAAACCAATTTCTTACTGTGGCTTCTTACTATGACTTACTATGGCTATGGCCTTAAAATAGCGTCCAAAGAAAAATGTGCCCTTCCGACCTAAATTACTCGCTAACTGAAAAATTTAATGTGAAAATATATGATATATTTATATTAAAATTAGTTGTATTGAAAGTAAAATTAGTTGTATTGAAAGCGTAGTATATGAAGAATATAAAAAAAAATACTTCGGTAAAGTATTTCTGAATTAATCGTAAAGTCCTGAAGATTCACAACAATTAGGAAGTTCGCTAACATACATATCTGCAAGACAGCTATCTAAAAAACAATTATACATCAAATATTATGGGGTTTTTCTCCGAAAGCACCAAATTTTAATTTAAAGCCTGATAAGGTTTATAAAAACCCAAACAACAACTATCTTCCCATTATCATAAGAAAGTAAAAACCGAGTTTAGGTATGTAAATCCCACCAGGACGTTTCCTTATTTTGAAATGGTATTAACTGCTGTTCTAACTAGTTGTTAGAACCTTTTCAAAATAAGGTAAAGAGGAGATAAAAGTATAAATTACACGTAGCATAGTATAAGGGAGCACTGATGAGTAGAGACAGGAGCCACTTTGCGCCGTTCATTGTTCATTTGCTTTGTACTACAAAGCTAGAGAGCAAAAAAAAAAGTTTCACCATAAAAATTAGCAATGCAGGGCAAACAATAAACAATGAACGGCGCAAAGTGGCTCCGATCTCTACTGATGAGCAGAGTTAAGCGGCCAGGATGCTTTAACCCACAAAAAATAGTTTACTACTGTCAATTACTATTGTCCTACAAAGCAAGGGAGCAAAAAAAAGTTGACTTGTTATTGCAAACCATTTTTTTTGGGTACAAGCAACTTGAACGTTGATCTCTAGCGATCACATCCGTTCCTGCGAATGCTTCCGTGTTATTCGTCCACTCATCCTCACAAACAAGCGAATCATCATTTCGATTCACACACACACACACGTAAAAAACACGCGTAAATCATAACGTAAAACTGTAAAAAAAAAAACACATGGTGCATAAACTCAAAACAAAAACAAAGCACCACTTCTGTTAGGCGAAATCCTCGTCAACCCTAATAAACCCTCAAAACTGCAAACGTAATTTTTGAACAGAGCTTTCGCCCACGTACATACTACGTACGAGCAGGCAGTACCTACTCGGCGAACGAAATTGGACGCATAAATAAATATTTTAGAGGAAAGCTGAGAGAGAGGGAGAGAGTGAGAGAGGGACATTTAAGAGTGGGACTCGCATCCCCATTTAGTCGGACTCTCGCCGAAATTAATTAAACGGCGACGAAGAACCGCCACCGAAATAGCAACACACCGATGGGATAAATTCGTTCGCAGAAGCGATATCGCGCGTATCAAAGTTCAAGATTAATTTAATTTTGACGGGCCACCACCACCACCACCACCAGCCAGAGCCAGCCTCTGAAGATTTAGCAAATTGTTCGACCGAAACGCTATCGGGCGTGACGCCGCGCGATTATTATTATCATCGCAAGGATGTGCGCTAAATTCGAATTACACGACCTACTTCCGATGAGGATGGCTCGGATAAGGGTAGGGGTTGTTAAAAATATAAATATGTCTATAAAGGGATGAACGCTTCAACCCTTTCCGCTCGGAAGCGTACCGTATGTATGTATGTACGTGCTAATGCGGCAGAGCGCGATAAATATTAGATGGCCGAAAGTCCGTGTTGTTAATTTTTTATACTCCATTTAATATCTCTTCGTTAGTATACATTTGTATGTAGACTATTCACTAGTTTTATTTGGGGATAAATTGCAATTGAATACAGCCAAGTTCAGTAAATATTATAATAACAGTGCAAATCATCTATTGCGTACATCTAAATCAGATTGATAGCATAAACGTATTTTGTTTAAAGATAAAAGCTAGTGGCGAGAAAAAGGTATATGTATATATTATATATAATATAATAACAAAAAGGTTTCAAGAGATGAAAAACACGATAGGGAGTATGTTCTCGAATAATTATGATATATGATATGACGGTCCATTAGATAAAAGGAAGCATAAAGTACACAGATAAAGCTATGAAAGATTTTAGGCAGATTAAATAAGGAATATATAATATGTACATATATGCACATATGCATATTAGGACGAGGAACGCATTAGATTAAAATTGAAGAATAGAAGAAAATTAAATAAACTTACTAAAAATTAGCGAAGAAATAAGGATGAAATGTTTAGTTATTATTCAATCGATCAGTTCTGAAGTGTTTCATTAGATATATTAGATTTCATGTGTATTCACGATGAAGTTGAGATTTAGCGTAACAGATAAATATGGATCAAAAGTGGGTGAGAAGCAAAAAGCCAAAATGATATGAATAGAAAAAAGGTGAATAAATGGATATGAGACCGGCAAAGAGAGTGCTCAAATCGTACCCAAGAGATAGAAGAAAGCACATTAAGTCAATAAGCTAATAAAATCAAATAAAATGAGCCGTTATATTTGAAAAAGGGATAAGTCCACTTTTTTTCATTTCGAGAAATAATTCAACATGATGTTTTGCGTTTAACAATATTTGAAAATACTGGTGGCATGTAATACATTTATTCTACTTTTCCAAGATTCTGGACATATCGAATTAAAATAAGTGATAACAATTTGTGAATTAAGTCAAACAGCAATAGTGTTTGTGGAACTGAATAATTAGACTTCCGCCACTTTCAAATATAATGGTTCATATAATCATCTACAGCCATTCACCATCCACTGCTGGATGAAGGCCTCTCCAACACGCTTCCACTCGTCTCTGTTTGGCGCAACTCTCATCCATCTCACCCAATCATTTACCTAATTTCGTCTACTAATCATCCTTGCGGTCTTCCTTTTACCCTTTTGCATTCTCTCGGGACATCTATACGTCATCACTGGCAAAACACATTAATAGATTTTTTTCTTCAGGCAACGGCTCATATACATGTGTACATATAAGAAGGAAAATAACAACAAACTGCCGATATGAATCTAATATATAATTTTGAAAGACACTTTGTACGTAACTATTGTTAGTTCGTAGAAAAATAAATGAATATTCATATACATTTTAATAAAATAACACTAATACTATTAGATTGGCCGTTTTTAAGCGGTTTATATTACAAATACCGAGCGAAGCCGCGTAAAAACACTAGTGTGATATAAATTTGATTAACTATTCGAAAATCGATTAACCCGCTGTGTTTATTAAACACTAGTGGTTTTACCCGGCTTCGCTCGGTATTTGTAATATAAACCGCTTTAACATGACTAATCTAATAGTAAACATCTTATTAAATTTATTTGAATAGTTTTATTTTATATAAATTTATTTGAATACTAATTTGTTTTTGTTATTAAATCGACTGTCACGAACGAACAAACAAACATACATATATATACTGTCTCTTTCAAAATTATATGTATACCAGAATCCGGCGCCTGCGTCTCCGGAGTCTGCGCCCCCGGAGCCTTCGCCCCTGGAGCCTTCGCCCCTGGAGCCTTCGCCCCTAGAGGCTTCCCCCCTAGGGATTAACCCCCGGCGCCCGCTCCCCCGGGGACTTCGAATCCTTTGAATCGAAAAAAAACTAAGAACCAACGGCAAAGGTTACGTACATACATACATAACATATATGCAAAGTCTCTTTCCAAATTATATATTAGATTAAAATTTCAACGAAAAAACCGGAATTGAAACTTGTTTTACAAATATTCATTTACTTCATAATTGTCACCCCTGTCTTAGTCTGGAAAAACCATTGGAATTAATAACAGCTTCGTTTATTACGTTTATTTGCGAGACACAAAATTGTATACATTTTTCGCATAGCTTTGACGCAACACTGCGAACTTTAACTGCATGTCACTATACCATCCAAATATTATTAAAAAGCGTCGCCGTTTAAAACGAGTGCGTATAGTGGAAGGTAGTTGCGAATTTCGTGTTTTTCAGACCGCGAAATGCATATTAGCAAAGTTGGGGGGGGGAGGGGACCCGGGCGCCAAAGCCGTTGCCCCAGGGCGCCATTAGCGTAGGGAATAAGAGCGTCGTTTTGCAAGTGAGGTGCGCCTTCATTTGGGGCACGCATTTATTTAATTACATGGAAGACCCCGCAGCTAACAAGTTCCCACCACCTCCACCTACGCAAATTAAATAAACAAATTGCCCTAACGTCGTTACAGTAACGACGCAATGGGTTAAATCTCGACCGCGCGAGCGTATCGCGATTCATCTCGCTTCGGCACTAATTAATTGCACCTCGGATGCACGTGGCGAAATATTAATTTTTGAGACGTGAGATAATGGGATGCTAGTCTCGTCTGAAATTCCTGGGAGATTAATCAGCGCAGGATAAGCTAATTTTAAGGGTGCATGTAGTACACCTACATAATTGACCTATTTATATTAGTACCACATACATACACTGTTCATTGTGGTGGGGATACTTGTACGTACATACATATGTATGTATTTAGGTACAAATGATAATTTTATCACAGCACATGTTTAAGTTCTCGGTATTTGTTATTATTATTTAAATTCTAAGCCCTTTCATAACATTAAATATGTATTCAAATTTATCCATATTATATATGCACATACATACATTAATTTACTGCTTTTAGAGTAGTTGTGTGATATACATACAAAATGGCATGAACACTACATATATAAAAACGTTTCAATTATAAGGTCTAATACGGCAAATATATGTAAAGAAGTTTTAAAACTAAGATAGATAATACATATGTTTCTTTATATAGCCAGCAGTTTGGCTTAGTGATAGCGTATATATTTAGCATCACTGAGGTCATAGGTTCGTGTCCTCGCCACTGCTGGTTAGATTTGGGGGTTTTGTGACTCCAAATCGATCGTTTCTCTATCAGAGTTTGCCAATTTTATCTGATCATTGCTGAAACGGTTCCTGAAAATTGGTATTAAATCTAATCCTGTTGTCACAAAAATCTGCCTGTGTATAATTTGTATTAATTATACACAGTAATCTGAAATCCATAGATGTCACTATGATTATTATTTCTGATTAATTGTTATATTCTTTATATTCTGATTGTATATGTATGTATTACTGTATTTCTGATTTCTGATTGTTTATGTATTTCATTAACGTACACCCGTCGCATTGGAGCAAATCTGTAATGGCGAGTGTGTATTGATTTGTGACAATAAAATAAAATATACATACACTTGAATATGAATGTTTATTTGCCATTTTTCGTATATTATTTCATGATATTGTAGCATGGACGTGTGGAGGGGTATCCAATATTGGAGTGAAAGGCGCAGCAGTAGCGGTAGAGGTAGTTTATTGTTATTGATCCGTCCGACTGTCGGCTCGGAATGAAGCACGGGCCAAAAACACCTAATATTTATACCCAGTGCGCACACTCAAAACAGACAGATCATTGATCGATGGATCGCAAAAACTTATTTGCTTGTTCATTCGTCGAGATCAGGTGATTAGCGTTAGTAAACTAAAAGTCCACGATAAACAATCACCTAATCTCTACGTTACACTATTATATTTTTTAATATTCATCCATCCAAGCAACGCCGATTAGAAATGTAATAAAATATCACAAAAATAAGGAAACACGGGATTATATAATATATGTATTAAAAGTTTTCACAGTCGTATTAAACGAACCGAAATTTAATGAAAAAAAATTAACGAATGATATCCAATATCAACTGTGAATACTTTTCGATATTATGCTTTGATAAGTCAATTAGCAATTAGTAAAAAAAGCTTTTCTCTCATTGTGAATATACATAATGACTCAGCGGGCGGCTTTCAGTTTTTTTCCTCCTTATATTTGGCATGTGCTAAATTTGTCCGCTTTGGTTTCTTTCGAAAATAAAAACGAAAAAATTAACCAGAAGCAAACAGTGCCGTCGAAAGGGGTTATTTTTCCCGTTTGAACGTGGAAGGACAGAGGGAGAGAAAGCACTGAAAACAATTCCGTAAAACGCTTTGTATTTATTTGAACAACGACGCTTTAATAGCTCGCAATGGCCAATAAAGGGGTACATGTAAAGCGACCACGTTTTCCAACTATCATTTCAAAGAAGGGGTAAATACAATTAAAAGAAATTCACGTCAAAACGTGTTTACATAAACGCGCAATAATCAAAAACGACCTTTATACCCGGGCCACGGACCCGTCCGATTTTTTATTAGATAAGTACAATAAGACAAGAAAAAAACATCACAAAAGCGGTTCTCAGGGATAGTCTGTAAAAGAGAAACCGGAAAGCCAATTTGTATTCCGCAGCCGGGTTCATCTTCCGGCTTGATTGCATATTTAGTCCCTCGAAAGGGAAACGAAATTACGACGCGTAATATAAAAAGGAAAGCGCGAGCGCTAAAAAAAAGAAGCGAAAAAAAAAACAACAAAATTATCAATCAAAAACTGGGACGAAGAAACGTGGAAAACGGTCAAAATCAGATTTTGCTGAATTCCCCTCCCCAGCGACCTTCTCCGCGATTATCGCCTTTACCCTCCTCTCTCTCTCGGTGTTAATCCTGCGGTCTGTCGAAACAAAAAAAAAGTAAAATAATATATACAAAGGGAGGCTGGCGAATTTTTCGGGCAGAAGGAATTAATTCCGGAATTAATACCGTCGTTAATCGCTATCTGTGAACGACTTAATCGCTACGGATTGGCGTCAACGCCACCGATACGCAATTTCACCACAATTCATGTATGCATATACAATATCCATAAAATGATTGTTACATGTGTATTTTTATTTTTGTTGTAAAAGGTCAGAACCGTCGACTTATCAGGGATAAACTTTTCGGGGATTGAGAAGTTGGAACATAACTGATAATGTATGTATGTACATATGTACATATGTATTGTAAGTATATTATATAATATATCGGTTAAAGTAGGCATATTTTATTTTATTTACATACATATTTTATACCAAGAAAGCCTAACACGTAAACCCTAATGCGCCTTCCTAGCCAATTACAAACATTGCAGCATTTTTATTACATAAATCGCTGAATTTCAAGATGCTGAAGAACACGTAATTTAACAATTTATTAATTAATCCATAGAAACATATAATATAAATTTAGACTTGTACATATATTTTTACAGATTGTACATAAATCAAATTCAAATAATAGTTATGGTTTTTGCCAATTTCGTGGATGAACCTTTTCAACAATGAAATCAGATAAAATGGTAAACTCTGATAGGAAACGATCCACTTGAAGTCACAAATATCCAAATTTGAACAGCAGTATTGAAGATTAGCACAGGACCCGGTAACCTCTCGGTGCTAAACATAAACGCAACCACCGATCCATACTGCTAGCTATGTATGTCACTTATTATGTAGAATACATGGAACATGAAAGTCATCGGCGAAACTTTTCAATATTTCACATAATTCTTTTCATAGAAACTTTTCAATATTTCAATTTTCCACCAAGATCTCCACCAAATATTTATAAGCGATTTTTTGATTTAATTATATCTAATTATTCACATTTAAGTAATGGTCGCATTTTTATATCTGGAGATTTTAATCTGAATTCTTCTAACTGTTTTCCTGATGACCTTAATTTTTTTATATCTTTATTCAACTTAAAACAAATTAATACTATTCGAAACTATTTTAATAATTCCATGTTGGATTTTCTATTAACAAATTTAGATTGTCAGAATATTATTATTTCAAATTCAGTTGATTCCTTGGTTCCTGAAGACAGCTATCATCCTGCTCTTGATATTCATTTAAAATTAACTATAACTTATTCCTCACTTCGTTTAATAAATAACTGTCTTAATACCTCTGTCCTAAATGGATGGTTATTTACAAATGTTGATTTCAAATATTTAAATGATATTCTTTGTAATTGTCAATGGGAGCGAGTTTATGAGTGCAAAGATGTTAATTTGGCCCTCTCTAATTTCTATGACATTATATATTCTATTTTTAATGATTGTTTTCGGTTGAAAGGATTAGTGACGAGTAAAAGGATTTATCCGCCTTGGTTTACTAAAGAAATTATTAATCTCTTAAAAAGTAAATATCAAACACATAAACTCTGGAAGAAATCGAGCAATCCTCTTATCTTAAATAATTTCCGTATTTTACGTACGGAAATTAAGAAATTAATTAATAATGCATATAATGTTTATGTAGCTGATTGTGAAAGTTCTAATGTTAATAAACTTCCCTTCAATATCCTAAAGTGTCGGGTCATTTCTTACTCTCGTTCTCGTTCTCCTATTAAATATCCGTATAAATTTCATGATTCTCTTCTTCAGAGAGAATTATTTATATCTGATCTGGGAATAGTCTTCGAAAATAGTTGGAGTTTCAACATTCACATTGAGAATATCTGTGATAGGGCAACAAAAATCCTTGGATTCGTAATCCGTAATTCGTCCGAACTAGGGCTCACTGCCATTCGTCTCTTATATTGTACATTAGTTCGCAGTGTGCTCGAGTTTGGCTCCATTATATGGTCTCCCTATCTACTTCGTTACTCTCTAATGTTGGAACGAGTCCAAAGGAAATTCCTTAGATTTTTATATCTGAAGACATTTGGATTTTATCCATATCTGTTCCCTAGTGCCTTTGTCTTGGGATCTTTGGGTTTCAACTCCCTGGCAAAGAGAAGAGATTTATTTCTTGGGAAACATTTCGTAAAATTACTTAGAGGAGAGATTCACAATCCCACTATCCTGGAGAAACTAAAATTCTGGGCCCCGGAAAATCGTAGAGTTTTAAGAAAACATGATATATTTTTACCAATTAGGGCTAAATCAAACGTGCTCATGAACTCCCCCCTCTCGAGAGCTGTTCGACTCCTTAACTTACTGGCACATTACTTGGACCTATTCGATGCCAGTTATGTTGAGTTGGTGGAACACATCCTAAATAGCACGATATAAATTTTTCAATCTTATTTCTTTGTTTTTATTTTGTGTACATATTTTTTACTTGATTTTTATTATTTTTTTATGATGTTTTTTTTTTATTTATGATTTTTATTATTTTCTTATGTTTTTTTTTTATTTATGATTTTTATTATTTTTTTTATGATGTTTTTTTTGTAATTTTTATGATTTTTATTATTTGTATTAAAATCACATTGACGCTTTGGGGCAACCTGTCAAGTCTCTGTGGTATTGATTTTTTAAAATAAATAAATAAATAAATAAATAATAAAATGTGTAAATTACAAAAAAAAAATCAACTTTTATCAAGATTTGACTTATCTGTGATATTTAATCGTATTTTCACGTATCTAAGTTCTGTAAAATGAGTAATGTGTGCACATTACGCATGCGACCTTGCAACGTGTGCCGCCCACGGCGGCTGCCTGAATAGCCTGCAGTGCAGAACGGCTCTGTTGATCTATGCAAAAAATCACAATCTGCCGAACATGTTCCATAAAATCGATTAAGCCCAATATGATTTTATTTCCAGTCATTTCGAAAGGCATAAAAGACCTACCTCGGCTTTGTGCAGTATTTATTAGTGCTTCGTTTTACTGATATTTAACACCTGATGGCTTCACATACCTGTAACAAATAATACATAAAATGAATTTATAGCTTGGCGTTAGAGTTATAAAAAAGTGAAAACACATAACGTATAACTTTGAAATCATTAGAATGAATTGTAAGCCTATTTTACAAACGTTAAAATTCGGATTTATTACTCTCCAATTTTATGTGTGTAGCTTTTATGAATAGTTTTCAAATTATAAAATGAAAAATAAACTTAAATACTCTTCCTCAATGTGCATTTAAGTGTAATATATCCAACACATTAAATTCCGACAAATCTTTTAAACACAAATGATCGAATTATATGTATGTATGTAAGATACCTAATTTGCATAGTGGAAATGTGCATACGGGTTTGTCATTCCTGTTTGGTAACTTATCCTACATAAATGACAAAAAATATTATCCATATGTATACATACATACATACATATGTATGTATATTCATTATATGTAAGTTGATGTACTAATTGAAAATAGCAATTTAAAGCACTAGGCGTATTCAAAAGGAAACTGTGGTATAGATAAGAAAAATGTGTAATAAAAATGAATAATTTTTATTATACAAGGTCATTTTATGAATTTTCGTTTCCATAATAAAAATAACCAAAAGAAATTTGACAACTCTTCACTAAGCATGTACATAGATACCTACATATTACATATGTATATAGTAATATGTATGTACATGCTTACTGACGTTAAATATAATAAATATAAATTGAGTTCTAAAAGTGAGGAAATGAAATTTGAAAAATGAAAAGTAGTATTAGTGATTTTTTTTCGTTTATATTATTTTTATTACAGAAAATATTTGTTTCTATGTAAGTACATTTGTAATGTAAATAAAAATAAGACATTTAATTACATACATACATATGTATGTATGTTTAATATACCTATGTGATCTAGTCTCAGATATAATTCAATCAAAATACTTAATAATGTTAAAATAAAATAAAATATATAAAACTTTTATGAAATCGTGAAATACATCTGTATTATATTCCTATACATTATGCATAAATACAGATAGGGCATGTTTGTGGTAATATTTCGATTAAATATCTTTCAATTTATGAATGTACATTAGTTAAACATTGTTTTTTTTCGAATATACATATCTTATATAATAATACGCTGGAAAATCTTTGAATTGTGATTTATTTCTAAGATATATATGTAAAATAAAAATGCAAAAATCTAGCATTATTCTACATAATAATATGCATTCACCACAATACAAAATCACCAGGTGGTCCCGAGAAAACTTCAAACAATGTTAAATGTGTAATGTAAAATACAAAATATTGCAGATTCGCACATTTATTTCCCTGAGATACTCGGAAGCTGTGAACAAATTAAAATCAGCCACAGTCGTGGGACGGGATACGAGAGCGGCAACAAAAAGGATACACAACGAATAAAACTCGCCAAAATAAATAACACTTAGCGGACATCAAAGGAGCAATTTCCTCTCGAGGAAATCGGTCGGTTTGCTCGCTCGGGCAAACCTAATATGCATAGCCACAGGGGTATAAAAAAATCTTTCATAAAATCGAATAATACGTCGACTGAATACGAAAGGGTTGGATTTTGAATGGATTCATTTACAATTAAAAAAAAAAACAAATGCTTCAGAAACCGACACTAAAACATTGCACAAGAGCATTCCAAATATTCGAACGAGACGCGTTTAGAAATAGAATTGCACTTCACTGTGCTGCTGCATCAAACCGCGTAAATTACTCACTACATACAGGGACGTTGCACTCTAGAGCTGAATGGATGCATATTTTCAACCTATTTACGAATCTATTCTTCGTCGGAATATGAAAGAAAACTTTAATCTAAGTACTAGGTACAAAAGCGTCCTGGCTAGTACATAAAGCGGTTCTATAATAGAGCGGCGACTCTACTCGAAGGAATCTTTTGATTAATGCTATACATAGGCAAAGTGAGTTTTAAAAACCTGCAGAAAATACACCACCTTCGCCGAGAAGGAGGAATACGAACAAACAATAAAAAAAGAGTCGAACCTGTTCGTTAGAGCCTCAGGATGCGGGAATAATGCAACGCGGTGCGATTTCTCAATAGAGCATTAACCCAAAGCAGGAAAAGACGAATACGTACATGCAAGAACTCGGTTCAAAACATCACAATGTATGTATAATATACAACATAGAAGCAGCTACGAGTGCATACTATTCGCTGAATGAAAACGAAGGTTTCAGTCAGTGCCATGAAAAGGTTTATCCAGCGAAATACGAGTATAATAATCTGAGTTACTATAAGTACCCGTCTATTGAATGGGAGATTCTCGCATGGAAAGATTTATGCAGATTGTGAGATAAGATTTATCTGTTGGATTACATTACAATCCTGGCTATCGACCTTAAGCAATACTTACAATTCGCCTCACATTCGAGCTGTATAAAGTCAGATATGTATGAAGTGTATCTATATACATTTAAGTCGCAGCTGAACAAGTTACCGACATTAGCAAATATGTAAAGTTTACTAGACATCTTCTGTAGATGTGCCTAATTGACCAAATCGAATTGAGAGAGAGAGAGAGAGAGAGAGAGAGAGAGCGTATACCTACATATGTAGATATGTGTCATATTAAGAAGCCAAGAAATGAAATTTTGTCAAAGTGTGAGTCGGGTTTCTTTGGAGCCGTTTCGCCTAATTGATGCTCCAATTCTAGATACTAAAGCGAGAATACGAGAACATAACGTACACTTCGCTTATCTCATTACTAAATGACCTATGCGGTCGTTAGCTTTAGTTCGTCGTCAGTTACGCTGTGAATTCGACTTTATATACATACATAAATGTGTATATAATCTATGTATGTATAGTAATATCAAACGAGGGATTCGCACGTGTATAATATAATATAAAATGATACATTCTGAACGCTCCAAGTTTCAGTATAAAACTTTAAACGTAACAACGAGCTTAATGGTTGAGATAAGATTGTTGAATATTTTTGATTATTAAATTTTTGGGCGATGAAACATCCCCTACACCGCAATTAACAATTTAACTTCAGGCAGGGGATCATCTCCTGTGTTGTAATTATGTATAGTCAAAGTTTGATCGTTACAGTAGTAAATATTTTGCTTTTATAGGCTCATTTTGACCGCACAAATTGGTTATTGCGTAATAAACTTGTTCTGTGAACTAAATATAATAGCCCGATAGAACTGGTTGATTGGTAATGGAAATGATAGGTGGAACAAACTACGCTAAAGTGAGACATAACTTGGACCAAAGTAAACAAAAGAGTCTTATACAATCGGCCATCGAGATGTACTTTCAGATATTGCTTAAAGTGGCATACTAATTTCAAGTGCTACCTCTTCACATTTTTACTATCTGGCCTTAATAAAGTGAGGAGGGAAACTCACTTAATAGAAGATTCCTGTAACAAAATTCCAAGAAAACTAAGAGTTGTTTATTGTATAAACGGTAAAATAAAGTTGCTGAGCAAAATTAAAATGTACATACATATGTACATACGTATATACATGATTTTATTTTATTTATATATTAGAACAATTATGTACGGTAAAATCAAACAAATCTAATATGTGTATGTTTGTGCATATATGCGAAAGTGGCATAAGTCCACTTTTCTTCATTTCGAAAAATATTTCGCAAAACGTTAAATATAATGTTTTGCGTTTATCAATATTTAAAAAAAAATACTGGTGCCCCTTTAATACGTTTATTCTGCCGTTCCGAGATTATGGACATATCGATTTAAAAGAAATGATAACAATTTGTGAATTAAGTCAAACAGAAATAATGTTTTTGGAATTGAAAATTGGACCTCCGCCACTTTCAAATATAATGCTCATATATGCATAAGAAGAGAAGATGAAGCTTGATATTCATAAATAAATAATAACGTGATTATTTTTTTTTTTTGAAAAGTCCATAATGACCCTTATTTTTTAATTTTTTTAATTGACCAACTCTCAAATTCACAACATTATAAACACAATTTTTCAAAAAGCCCATTCAATGATATTATATTTCATCAGGCTTATCACCAGTTTCATACAAATGGATAAGAAAGAAAAAGTATTATTTTAGAATAGGTACCTGGATCTTAAACTGAAGAAGATTCCGTAATGGGAAAAGTAAAAGACGGACGAAAGACCACAAACTGAGATGAAAAGAATATTTGCAAATCACATGAATACCGGTTGGGTATTCAATACAAAACAAGAAGAAAGCATTTATTCACAGATAAAATCATTTCTTTCCTTATAAAATAACCCGGAAAATGATCAGCTAGTATTCATTTTCATTTACTTTTAACTTATACAATATATGGAAATGTTCGTCAAAGAGCAAGGGAACAGCAACACTGGAGATGAAGCGTTATACATGCAAGTATGTACATAGGTATATTATTTTGGAAATAAAATCTGTCATGTAACAAACTTCTAACGTTCCAAAAACAAACAACGAACCACCCGGATTCTAGCATACTCTAAAGCAGCCATCAGAAAAGCAAAATGAATCTTTCAACCGTAGTCATTTCATAAATCCATGCAACTGTCCATTCAAATCCAGTCGAATCGGAATCTGGACATGCTGGGAAAGTATTCGTCCAGCGACTGTGCATAAAACGTGCACAAACATCATGAATAGAATCCGTCATGCAGTTCGAATAAGTGAAGCTAAAAGGAGGTTTGTAAAAAGCATTCGCGTCCGACGAGTTTTCGAAGCATGCTCTGCTCGGTATCACTCCACAACTTCACTGGCAAGTTATTTCGATTATATTCCAGTTACAGATTAATTCTATTCCAGTAGAGCCACGGACGAGACATCCAACATCTATAGAATGGTATAAGTTGAGCAGATTTTGCTCTAGTAGCTGTCGTCAACCACTCCGAAGGGGTAAAGGAGCGTGACAAGCTCTCGTGCTTCATCGAAAACCAACTTTACCAACGGCAAAAACTTGCACCAGCACATATTTGAACTTACTCGAGCAGATACAAATCTTCACCGCAACCACTACGAAATTTGGCAAATCAAGACTTATGTATGTATGTATGTACCACTCTGTACTAAATCTCAATGAAAGTCGACTTTTTACAAGCTTTTTCAGTAATCCAAGTTTATCTTCCGGATAGGTAATATAATATTGCGTATATCGTTGAAAAGAGTGAATGACGTTTTTGATGACAATGTCACTTTGGCCCCGGTAATTTTTGCTTTTTTTTTTGTTTACTCAGTACTGACACGCAGCTGTTTTTGGCGGCACGCAAATATCGCACAGAGGTAATTAAGTCTTTATAGATTTTTGGCTGTAAAATGTGTGCGACATTGAAGTATTGTGTAATTCAGCTTCCATACAATTTATTATAGTCGACGCATCTGGCACACAACGGTCGTTCACCTTCATCAAGGTCTCGGTCGATGTTATCTTTTCAAATGACGAAAAAAAATTAATTAGACATTGTCTGTGTTCACTGCAATTTCCGGCTTAATTTTATTCGCTTTCAGTGGTGACTTTGAGATGCATGAAAGGTACAAAATAATGAATTACTGTTTTTTCGAATTCAATCGACTCTTTTTTGTTATTTCAACTAAGCCAATTTTATACATATTAAACATTCTATTTCTAAAATTAGCCATGCATAACGAAGCAATGCATTTCCGATAGATGTATAGGTATTAAAAAAAAATAGTTTAGGATTATTTTTAAATTGTTTACAAATTAAATTGGATTCTCCTTTATGATTGGTTTTGGCATATACATATGTACATATATAATTGTTCAGTTACTTTAAACAATATGTTATAATAAATTATCAGGTACATATGTATGTATAGTATACTAGTGGTTTTACCCGGCTTCCCTCGGTATTTGTAAAATAAAACGCTTAAAAATGGCTTATCTAATAGTAAACATTATATTAAATTCATTTATTTGGTTTTTTTTTTATTAAATTTAACGTCACGGATTTTACGAACCAAAACTTACATACATATATACAAAGTCTCTTTCGAAATTATATATTAGATTAATTGTTCAAGATTATGACTGAGTTTTGAACATGTACATATGTACATAAGTGACGACAAACTAAGTATTTTTTTTAATTAAAGAAAATGTGGATTTTTAAAGGCGTATTCAAAAATTTATTTACCAAATTCATACATACAAATACACCAAATTCATATACAAATACTTTTAATAGCTTTTTAATCAATAAAAACTAATTTATTATACCTAAATTGATTAAAGCTTTCGTGCCTTTAGTTCAATAAAAAGCCTTTTATTAAAAATAAATCGAAATTTAATATTATAAATATTATATATACATAGTTTCGTAATCAAGTAAAACAGTTTCATTATAACAAACAATATAAAGTCTCCGCCTTTAAGAATTTAATCTTAAAGATATCAATTTAATAAAATTATATATACATAGTTTCGTAATCAAGTAAAACAGTTTCATTATAACAAACAATATAAAGTCTCCGCCTTTAAGAATTTAATCTTAAAGATATCAATTTAAAATAGGTATATAAAATTAAGTTGAGATTACGGCACTAAAGAGGAAAGTTTGGTATAAAAAATGAAAATAAAATTTTGATAGGAAGTTTAATGGATCGTCCGTGTTCGCCGTAAAGCGGAATAAAATTCAAGAACTTTAGACGCGAACAAAAAAAAACCGTAAATAAACACACTCATTCCCATGGTGTCCATTAGTTAATTAGTGTCTCCACGAGATAAAATATTTAGATACAAAGAGACTGTGTTAATACATAAAACCCGGTGTCCTCTTCCTTTTCGGAGCATTACTCTATCCAATTAAGCTACCCTCTCCCGTATACAAAGTAAATTATTCCCCTTACACACACTCACAATCATTGTTATTATCAAAACGTTCGCATTAATCATACAGGATGGATTATTTTCGTTGGTGCATTGTAATGAATTGATTCACGGTTCAGTAAACTCCGGAGATAAACGATGATCCGAAACATAAGTAGTTAAAATGTAATTTATTGGGAGGTGTGTGGGCAGACTGAGATTTTCGTATGAATGAATCCAAGTCATCTAGAAAGGTTATAGGGCAATAGTACTATAGTACACATATTTAGTACCTGTCATATGACGTTTATAGGATTTAATCGAGGGCAGATTTCGCTTTTGTTAGTGAGCATTCCGAGAAGTGCCTGTTATTGGGTAAGTCTTTGAGTGGTCGTCAACCTTTTTGATTAATAACGATTGGATCGGGAAACCCCTTTTCGATTAACAAGTGCTCGCTTTATTGTTTTTGTCCTGTTCAACCGAATTTCGAATGGTTGGTTCGTTGCGCGGATTTTCTCTCCCCTCAACCGCCCCTCCCCCCCCCCCCCGGAGAAAATCGCGGGAAAAACATTTTCATCCGCGTCCGTCCATCAAGACGTTTTTCTTTCTGCTTTCGACGTTCGCATTAATCTCGCCATTTTTCTTGCCCCGCCTTGCCCGGCCCTTGTGAAGCCCGCAAACATATTTTCCTCGACCGGTGGCAGGTCATTTTATTTACCAAAATATCAATTAGCCCCCTCAGAGTGGCTCTCAGGCCACAATGCTGAATATTTACCCGGCGAACAGAGCGAAAAAAGAAAAATAAACACGGAAAAGCTACGGAGAAAAATCGCAATCAATCAGAGAACTCAACTTTTCGCTAATTGTACACTAGAACCAATGTTTTCCCTTAGCAATTTATTTCATACCCATATTTACTTTTATTTTTTCGTCATGTGAACTATTTCAATTCAGCAAATCAAAAATATTTCGACGACATAGAAATCGAAAATTAATCAGAGTTTGGAAATTTTACTGCAAGTATTTTACATTATGGTATATTCCATCACGCTCAAAAAATATTTAAAACATTCCAAACATTAATCAAAGCGGATGATGAGGTGTCGTATCGAAAACAAGTTTTTCAAAGTCCCTTAAAAAAAGAGCATGTATATATGTATGTATACTCGCCTTAACAGATCGCTCCAAAGCGACGAGTATACTAATACAGATAAATATAATAATACAATTTATACAACGCGAATTCATGCAAACATCGTCCACAGTGACATCTATGGAGAAATTTTTGCAGCATTTTATTATAGAAATTGGAGAAATCTAAGATGCTGAATAACTTAAGATTGGAAAGGAGATGCCAATTTACAGAAACCGTCTCAATGAAAATCAGAAGAATTGGCAAACTCTGAAAGGAAACGATCGAGCTGGAGTCACAAACCAAGGTTTGGCCAACAGCTACTGGTGAAAATCGAACCGTGCCCACTCCGCTCGAAAGCATAATATGCTAACCACTAGTCCACGTTGCTGGTTATATATATTAAATATATACCCATGTATAAATACTTGAATGTACATCTAAAAATAGGCTGAATTTTTGGAGCAGTTAATGGAATTGGATAATGGACGTGATAAAGTATTCGTAAATAGATAACAATTTTATTGTTTCATACATACATACATACATTTGTATATGTTGATAATAAGTAAAAATATACCTATGTATTTTTACTTATTATCTTAATAAAGTAAAACCCAAGTAAGCCACTTTAGATAAGTATAATATTAGAGCGATAAAGTTTTTCGAGATTTAAAAGAAAATACCTGTAATGTTAAGCATAACTTTTAAAGTCGGTCAACCTCTCTTCTTAGTTTTTAGTCTTGAAGACATTTTAATTGCATCTCATACATTTAAGTATATTAACAAACATATATATATATATATATATATATATATATATATATATATATATATATATATATATATATATATATATATATATATATATATATATATATATATATATATATAAATATATATATATATATATATATTAAACGTATATTAACAAAAATATACATTTAAGTGTTTACAAATCCATAAAAGCAAATTCTAAATACATATGGATCTATCATACATAAAGTATTCGTGGATGACACTATAAGTTGATAACATATTAGAGAACATACATAAATACGTACATAAAACATATGTATGTACATATATGCGGGTCTAATCCAGTAGTGATCTTGTTTGGATACAACAGTAATTGATAAATATACAAATATTACCATTGAAATTAAAAGCATGCATGTAGTAATCGGTGAACTTTTTTATGTAACTCAACACTGTATACAGCCTACGTAGATAAATTGATCAAAACTGACAAGGCGAAGAAATATGGAACGCGAAAGCACACTTCAGAAATTTTATACAAAACATCAACAATTTAAGGAAATTGTTTTGCGTGAATATGTACTTTTACCATTCTTGTGATTTATTGATAGAAAATTAATCGACAAAAATTATATACACAGCGAATATTGAAAACGTTCGCTCGACCTAGCGCTTTGTATTCGATCAAAGTCTTTGCTCAACCAACGTTCTCGTTTACATTTGATAATTCTTTGAATTTTTTCCGCGCATAGCATCGACACTATTAACCCTATAACCGTTTATTTTACACCGTCGATTTAGAAGCTGTTCCATTATAAAACTATCACGTGAACCGGAAAGCGCCAACAACTTGTAATTTGCGTACGCCTGATGACAGTTTACGCTCTAGTTGCTTCATCTACACACCTATGAATGCAGGTAACTTTTTATACCTAACGATATACTTCAGCACACATTTTAGTTTCATGGTACGTAATTATCGTGTGCGGCAACATGCCCAAGCGCCGTGAATGAGACTAGTACAATTAATTCCATAGTATATTTACCATTGAACGCGCTATACGTTTCAAATTTAAACCTAACAGATTGATTGCATCAATCAATCAAGTCGGTCGATAATGTGTTAAGTTTTGGATAGATCAATATGATTTTAATAGTAAAAGTTAAATGGTGCGGTGTATTGATAGAGGCAAAGTTTAAGTTTCATACAAACTATGTATGTTATTTAATACAAAGGATCGTTGTATAAGTTTTTAAACAGTAATTGCCTCAGTTCATTCATGCCATAAATTTCATATTTGTTTTTAATACTTCATACTAAAAATATAAGCGGTTCGGGTATAAGCGGATGCATTATAAAATGATTTCGTAAATAATATAAATATATATATATATATATATATATATATATATATATATATATATATATATATATATATATATATATATGTATTTTATGTTTATTTACTGGAAGTAATTTTACGCGCCACATGCAAAGTGTTGATAGCTATTAAACACGTGAAATTTTAATATACATTTCGTTCATTAAGTCAAAGTGAAAACTAATATGTTCCATGGAGTAAAAGAAGTAGCTAGTTTACTGCCGTTAGAGCGAATTTAATTTTTATATTATGTCAAAAAAGTTCTGCATATGTATAGGTAAAAATAATATGCTGAATTTTAATATCAAATTATGTCACTCAATTAGTTGAGAAGTAAATAAGTTTGATCGATCAACTTTTGCGTGTCTTCAACGTATAAAATTCTAGTAGAAAAAACGTAAAACAGGTCAGTTTTAGTACTTTTTATTTTTTTTATGTTAAATAAAATAGTTTCAGGGCACAGAAGTACGGCGTTCGTGATTGAGCGTTATAAAAGAAATAATTGCTCGAAATAATTGCAAAGTAAAATAAAAAATAAAAAACCAAACAAATTAATACTAGAACTCGTTCTGTGCACATATGGCCAGTCTGAATTGGTCATAAAAAATATTTCCGAAAGAAAAACAATATTCCGATAGGGATTATAATTGCTTTTCTTTTGTATGGCAAATATTTTTTACGTTGTTAAATATTAATATTTTTTTCCCCAATTCGAAAATGAACCTTTTATGCTAGCATAAGCTAAATATTATGAATATAAAGGGCGTGTATGTTTTTATTGTGCACTTTTCCCAATAAATCAGTTCCAAGCAAACAATCGACAAAAGAACCCCCTTTAACGCTCACACGACCTCACAAATATTTTTATTGCATACGCTTAACCCCTGAAAGTGAGCGTGAAATAAAAAACGACAATAAAGACCGACACAAAGCCGAAGAGACCCCGGCAATGAAAAGTCAATAATTGCCCTGTATTTCCTGTGGGAAAACCAAACCCAAAGTAAATTAAAAAAATGACGACTTTGCATCGAAAAGTCGTTAAAAGTCTCAGAAAATCAACCGCTTTTGTAAGCGGAATAAATTTGAGTCATTTTTCAACCAATTAGATGTTTCGACTAATTTGCATTTACACTAGAAAGAGCACGCTCTATAATCGCATCGACATTCGGATAATCTTTCTATGAATGAAATTATCAGATCTGAATGGCATTTTTTTGCGGAAATGAAATTATCAGTCAGTTTTTTATAAAGATTCATACCACTGATATAATAATACGAATAATCTAAACCTAAATAAACATAAGACTTAAAAGTTAATTTGCTACTATGGAGATTTGGAAGTTTAGTACTCGAACAACGTATATTGGCAAACGAGATGATTGTTCACGCGAATAAATTTCGGGGACTTGTTTCGGGCCCATCCCTTGTCAATTGTAGGGATGGACGTGCCGGGCAAAAACGTTAATTGGGGGGCAAATTTGCATTACGGCTTTGAAGTGTTAACCGCGCGACCATTGAGAATTGACCCGTTTGCGTGATAGCTTTAATCGATGCTGAAAGCGTGAACGTTTCTCACGCGCTGAAAAAATAAATCGTGTTTATTTGATTTCACTTTATTTATATATGCATTTATTCGGTAATTTGGGCGGAAAACTATAACTCGCTACTTATACATATGTGATAATCTAAGAATATTTTATTCCTAATAATTGTTAAAATGTACTTATATATAATATGTACCATTTATGATTAATTGCTACAGGAGGATTTTTAGCCGGTATTATGTTAAAATTTAATTAAATATTTTTTTTGAGAAGAGATTCATCTTAGGGCCAGGAATAATGGCGAATTTGATACTAAGACTTTTTCAATTAAAAACATTTCTTATCCTTCCTTTGTTTGAAATAGATATTATATAATCCAGCAAAGGTTTAATAAAAATATAAACTTTCAATTTTTGTATATTCTGTTGGCAATATCAGTTAATTAAAAAGCAGAGTATTTATGTAAGAATTGTTAATAGGTTTCTGAGCTCTTTTTCCTATTATACTGTATATTAACATTAGAATAATATAATACTATGATTACTAACAAAATTAAATTAAAATTGTAAAATAGAAAATGATCAGTAGTTCAGTAGCTATTAAAATATATATATATATATATATATATATATATATATATATATATATATATATATATATATATATATATATATATATTAATAGCTATATATAAGATGTATTGTGAAAATAATTTAGTAATAATAAAAAGCATTTAAATATCAAAATCAAATTATTAATGTGTATATAAATCAAAAATTTTCCACTTATATTGAAGCTGAATTAATGTAACATTAGTACGCTTATTATTATTTAGAAAAAAATCTAGATATATCTTCTATGCAGATATTACATAAATCACATCTATAAGAAAGCTCATCACATTTTTTTCTGTACCGTTTTGTAAAAGTACTAATCCGAATCGTAAACAACATTAATTATTCCCAAACGATCGTCCAATTGACATTTTAAACTTTTTGTTCGTGTTTACAACATCATAAATGTTATCAATCACGCGAAACGTCAATTAGAGACGCGTCCAATTAAACAATGTTCACTAATTTTTTCTACGCAAAAACTAGGTTAACACCAGATTAACCGAAATATTTTTATTTTCTATCCAAAAAAAATCAACGTTGGTGGGTCGTCAATTGAACGCATTATATTTTTCGATAACACGGTACGCATAACTGATGGAAAAATCGATTTATAATGCGGGTCAAGCGATAACAATCGTATAAATCAATTTATGAGTTTCAATATCGAAAATTGAAGTACATTTAATACGCCATTAATTTCGAATAGTCTCCGTGCAGTACGTCCTGATAAGAATGCACTGCGGGAATTACTATCTCCGTTATTCGAATGGTTTCAAATCTTAATAGCGCCCGAAAATGCCTATTACGTTTATCTTTAACGAATTAACCTTTGGCCGGGCTGAGATAGAAAATGGGGGAACACACCAATTGCCGACGAAACACGGGAAATATTATATAACATATCTATTTTGAAGATAGCTTATATGATTTATGCAATTCAAAGTACCTTTTTATTTTGAAAACATTCCATAAGTATTATCAACCAAAAATGAGCGTAATCTTGAAATTATACGGCATGTTGAATAAGTATACATATGTATGTATAGGTTTATGGAAATAAATATGCCATATAACTTATCTCTACTCCCTGGAGCCAGTGAAAACTTACATAGATATGTGGTTTGTAAAAGAATACAATTTATCAGCGATGACGTATGGATGCCAAACTTGGGAATTGAACCCCAGAATGCTGCCTAAGGTCATTGAAATTGATTCTAAAGAAATTGAAATGGCAATGGGCAGGTCACGTAGCTAGGAGAACGAACGATGGATGGAAAAAAGAAGTGCTTGAATATTACCCGAGAGAATGTAAAAGGGTGCAAGGAAGGCCACAGAGGAGATGGGTGGATGAAATCAGAAAAATTTGTCGAATGAGAAGGATGAGAGTTGCTCCGAACCGAAACGAATGAAAGCGTGTTAAAAAGACCTTCATCCAGAATTGAATAATGGTGATATATGTACATATAGATATATGTACATATAGATATATGTACATATAGATATATGTATATAGTAGAAAAATAATTAAAAGCTAATTTTTAAAGAATAATTGCAATTATAATATTTGGTCTAAGAACATGTAATAATATTTTGAGTCCTTGAAAGATCTAGTATTGTATTGTGTTGCCTTATCTGTTGGCAGACAATTTTTTGGCTTTAGAGAAACCACTAGGTGCGACAGATAAGTCGTAAGAGGGTTACTTTTCTGCCGATTTGTCTGCACATAAATCTCCAGATGAATGGCAACCTTAACTTGAGAAGTTTCATCAGTTTCACAATTCATACGAAGAATTTATATTTTCAATTATATGATGGAATTGACTAAAAAATTTGCTGTTAAAAAGAAAGTATAAAATTTGACTCACCAAACAAAATTCGCTTACTGAGTTTCCTCCTATCAGTAGATAGATGTCGAATTTAAAACTACATTGACTTTAGAGGAGGGTTCGTTATATTTGTGCAGTCGAGCTTTTGTTAAATGAACCATATTCGTACGGGTGATATTAGAAAACATTTTCAAAATAAGGTTAAACTGGGTGGGAGATAGATACAGGCACGTAAGACGGTGTAGTACATACATACAATAGAACAAGGAAACATGCCAACAACTTTCAACAAACAAAGACAGCAATAATGGCCGGCGGCGAATAAAGTGGCGATATTGTCAACAAAGTCGACAAACTGAATTTCCTGAAACAAACCGACTTTTGCAATTAAAATCCCCGGGTTTTGAATTGTTCAAAATTGTACAATTTTCCCGGCAATATTAGGTGTATACGAGCAAGCGACGAAAGCCGAATAAAAGTATAATATTTTTCCTTGTCAACGGGAAAGCGCAAAGTTGACTCAATAAAAAACGCAAATCCATACACAAGTACATATAACATCAAAGCGATTCATTAATAAAAAACATGCAGATACACTATTATCATAACAATAACAGCCCATCCCTAACTGAAACTTATCTCACGCCACTGTTATGTACATATATATTGTATATACATTTCAATCAAATATTCAAACAATGGGATTATAACGACATGCAATTATACATATACGTTTCACACACACAATCGATGCAGGATTCGTTAAAAAATCGACCGTTATTATAAAGTCGTTAATTTTCAGCGCAATCGGCTGACCGATCAGTGCTAGGGTTGTTGTTTTATTTTATCCTATACTATTTTTTTCACCGGAATTCAATTGAAACAGTTCCCGGAACCGAACGGGAACCGAAGCGTTCGCGTGCCATAAGGCGATTATTGATTACACAGTGTGAAAAATAGATTTGAATATACATTTCTATACATAGGTATAGTAAAAACCTACATGGATGTGTCTAAATACAAAAGGAATGTACGAAAAGCATGATTGTGAAACGTCAGCGGAAAATGTTGTGTGAGGGAGGTGAAAAAAGTTCAACTTCAATGCCGGAAATTAAAAATGTGAAACGATTTTGTTGTTCTCCACGCGAAGAAAATATGAGAAAAATCCACTGAACCGTTTGCACAATAAGCTATCATATCAACTTTTTTTTATTATATTTCAGAACAAAAAATAATAGTAATCATAGTCCTAATTCCATCAAAATCTCATCGGCTGACCGTCGAGATTTTGACGGAAACGCTCGCTTAGGACTAATGATCATTTTCGTCACAGACAAGTGTATCCGGGTAGCTCAAAAACTAGCCGTATGAAGTCGTTTAAATTTCGTATCTTAAAACTTCCAAGTACGTATAAAATAACATGAGTATGATTTTAAAACAATTTCAATTTAAAAACTTCAAATGGGAGTAAGGAAAGTACGCCACGCGAGAGGACTATAAAGTGATCTTACGCTGACCAACTTCCGACAAAGGAAAATCTTAAATTTTCCGAGGCATTCAATGTGGAGAGTTTAAACTACTATGTATATATCGCAGTCCTATTTAGCATATTGAGATTTTTCTTTTGTGGCAGTTTATATCATGATGTCGCCACCAGTCTGCACAGAACGCCGTACTACGTTTTACGGCGACAATTTAAACTTGGTCGGAGTGCATTTTATATATATGTACATACATATATAAGTATACATATATGTATATGTATAAATTTTCTACGGTCAGATATGCGCCGTGCACTCGTTGCAAACGAGGCATAAAAACCGCAGATTCAAACCTAGATTTACATAAAATACGCTCCATACAGTGCAGTGATACGACATTGAGCTATTTGCAAACGCTATGCATACACACATATGAATTCACAATATTCGATTTATTGTCGAAGAACACTTTCACACATTGGACATAATTTTTTACGCTACTAGATATATACATACATATACATATGTACATGCATATACTCAAACTTTTTTAGAAATACATTTCATGTAATAATAAATATTTCTCAACGAACAAAACAGAGATAATTGCAAATAGGTATATCATAAGTTTTGTAATTACTTTTGGGTTCAATTTAAAATAGACACAATCTGAAATTTACATGATCTATGACGCATAATTAAACCATGAATTATGTTGCAATAACGAAATAAGCTGAACAAATAAATAATGAAATAAAGCATATCTTTTTTGCTTTTGAAATCTAAATGATCAATGGTGAAATTCTTAAATGCACGAAATTCAAAACTTAAATGTTATTCTATAATTTGAAATAACTTCAAAGCCGAGGATTCAATTTTCTATTTAATTGACCAGCAATTTAAATGCTCCTAGTGAGTTATTATAATAAATAGCCAATAGACGTATGGCCAGTAATTACGATAATTAGATAGTTAAGGTTGTCAAAATTTTATTTTTAAATTTAAAACAATTGGATCGTTATTTGACGTAATGAAATTATATTGTGCAGTCGATATAATAAAATGATATTTGAAGCCAACAGCATTGAAGTGATTTTAATCTCTTATATATGGACATTTTGATTAATCCAATAAAAATAAATATTTACTGACCCAAATGATAAATTGACTTAATATAAATCGTATATATGTAGTTAATGCGCGTTTAATTTAAAAGTTATTGATCAACTATAATAAAAATCTAGCCAAAAATGTATGTGGTTACCTTAATTATAAAAAAATGCAATGATGACAATAATTATATGATTCACATCAGTTCAAATTGACTGACAAAAAAAAGCCAATACTATATGTATATTATACTTCATCACTATACTTATTGTTCTAGTGTGTAGGTATTCTAGTTCAAATACCAATCAGGTGATGCAAAAGAGAACCGTTACCAAGACCAAACATTTCATACGACGAAGCAACAATGTTTACAATCAAGTACATATATACATATGTATGTTAATCGTAATAATACGAATTATTGAATATTCACGATCAGTGAAACATAAGTAATAAAATTTGATGGGTTTCAATCGCAATCCTATTTTCATTATTGACAACTATTATACTTGGATACGAGCTTGAGTTTCAACCGTTCATCCAACTCGAACGGAAACAACGATGCGAAATTAATCCGACCATATCGAATTCCAACTATCATATAATGCTGAAAAATTCTCTACATTGTCAACGGCATTGGACAAGTCGTTTTATCTCTGAACCGTCTGCGAGAGATACATAACTCTCACGATATTGTGACATACGAGTGAGAGAACAATACCTGTGAGCATGCAAGGTTATCATACGAACGTGATGGATGGAAAACAATATCATTCGCCGGGTAATAAATGGAGGGACCGTCTCCAGCTTGAAACTGAGTATGAAATGCAAATTGCATGTAGTGCATGGGTACATTCAGTTATGCATACCCCGCAGCAACTGCACCGAACGGGCAAATTGAAAATGGAGTACTGCTCTCGTGTGTTTTACACGAACTAGAGGAGATCGCGGGACCTCCTCTCAAATATTTACACGGCTTAATTAAATAAATGAAGTTTCGAGATAAGAGAGTCACTTTGCATCTCGCTTGTGTCGCGTTAGTGGAACATTATTATATGTATTACACAGAGTGGTTTGAAAGCGGTAGTACGTAATGAAAGCTCGTATTATTAATATCAAAGTTCAAATATGGTGAAATTTTCTAATAGAACATTTCGATTTTATTTGACTTGTGTCGTTGTTGAGATGTTTCCATATAAAATTGACAACACTACATATGTACATATAATATGTATAGGTATACAGACATATATCAAGTTTTCAATATTCTACAGACGACAACAAGAGACTGGAGAAATACTCTTTCAGGGATGCTTAAATATATACATGACAAATAAATCGAAATCAAATGTATGTATGTGACTTTAAAAATAATAAAGTTTGATTTTATATATTGAAGGAATCAAACTTTATGTTTATATAAAAATTCAAAATATTTATTACGCGATAGATATATGTATGTATATATGTATGTATGTATATACATATGTTATATATTTGAAAGTGGCAAAGTTCAGTTTCAAAAACACTAATTGTTATCACTTCCTTTAATTTGATAAGTCCAGAATCTTGGAAAAGCAGAATATGTAAATGTATACATTTTCTTATAAATAGGCACACAATGAGTTATCCGTTTGATTAGTAGTCCTTTGATGGATAATCCAACTAATATACACACCTAAGAATGATAAGTTGTGAGTGGATGAAGATTCCTTTTATGAAAAGCCCTAGAGTTTAAATTTAAATTAAAAAAGCAGAATAAACGTATTGCCGGCCACCAATATTTTTAAATATTGTTAAACGTACAACATTACATTAACGTTTTGCGCAATATCTCTTGAAATGAAGAAAAGTGAACTTTTGCCACTTTCAAATATTATATAACGGCTCATTTCATGAACATTTTATTTTCAGTTTTATTAATAGTGTTATCATTTTATTTGGCCATTGTGTAGAAACATACATATGTATGTATAAAGTTACGTGTAATAAAAACCACAAAATGTATTAAAAAGAGTATATGTACATACATATATATAATAAACCACAAAATTTCGACAAGACGAATATCGCATTACGTACTAGAACACCAATCCTGCAATGTCGGATTAAATTTTAACGCCACACTGGCTTTATAAAAACGTCAATAACAAATTTGAGAGAGTCGAGTATCGTCGTCAGCTTGTTAAAAATGTACTCGAGAGATTCCCCAATCAATTCTGTAACCCGTGAAACCAACACTCGAACCATTCAATTAACGCAAAATTAAAAAGAGGTATATAAAATAAAAATTATTCCTATTTAATATTTATATGTACATACGTATGTAAATTTAAAAATGGATTATTATTAAACTATGACTGTTTGCCAGAAAAGATAAAGCAAAATCAACGGTGAGTGTACATACATACACGATATGAAAATCACTTAGACTCGCTTTAAAAAGCACGGATCGCATTCGAATGACACACAATGACATTCTTTGATGGACGTTATGGGTTTGGTATTTGATCGTGCTACTGTTTTAGAACGATGGTGTCATCCAAGAAAGTGGTTCAATCCACAAACAAACCATTTATCGCATTGTATTGTATTGATAAATCTGAAAATGCATATACATATATATACATTGTATATTCTACAGACGATGAGTGAATAAAACACGAATGATTGAAAACAATCAATATTTCAAACCGAAAACATGAAATTAATTTGGGCAATATTCAGAGTGGTTTATTATATATTCAATATTGACATTGATTAGGATTTATTAATGTCAAATATTAGCCTAATTTTAATGCATTGCGAAATACTTCGGGCAAAAACAACATGGTTTAAAAAATAGCGCGTAATATTGTGTATTATTAAACTAAGATTTTCAAGCTAATTGGAATAAATTCTTGAACATGATTGTATGCAGATCTATGTATGTATGTACATATAATACATCGTCCTATGCAATTGGTTCAATATATTCGTATATAGGAAAAAAAATCACCTATCTGTATAACCGAATAGTAAATTTGAGCAGCTATGATTTGTGAATTATCCACGCCTGTTAAAATTGTTTACTTGGTTGAATATCACGCTTCGATAACATGGGTGATTTTGTATAGTTAAATTCAATATAATATATACGGAAATTGTATGTATGTGTAACGATGAGCATAAAAATATGCATGTGATTGTATCGATCGGAAAATTTCCATACGAACATTTTCGATAGGGGATAATTTTAAATAACAAGAGGGCCCGTATTATTCTGACTCCTTTTATTGGAAATTTTAATAAGATATCCTTGAATAAAGGATCGAGCTAACTACAAAGCGATAGACACTTAATATATAGTAATACGACGAGGTTGGGAGGGGGTGCGCGGCCTTAATAACAATCGCCTTTGCAGGAAAAAGGAAAATTCTATTGTTATACGAAACACAAAAGGGAAATTTCTTCGACCCTCCTCTGTCGTCGGCCATCGACCGATTTGAGCTATCTCCACTAGAAATACCATTAAAAACGCATTTCTGAAAGCGACTAACGTCCGAAGAATCCCGACGGTTTACTTGTGCAAGAATCGGGAATGGGGAGGGGTGTGTCTTGGAATTCGCCGAATTGAAAATATAATTAATAATAATATTTTTGCCGAACGAAATTAAGGAGACAACTATCGGAAATTCAACGAAGAATGTCAGTCACGTAAAAATAAGCGCCTTTTGCGGTTTTATCATAACAATGCGTAAACTCGAGTGCGATAAGGGAATAATTATTATTGCATATTATTATACTGCTCGATTTATCGCAGTGAAACAATGAACTGTACAAACAAATGTGTAATGAGAAATTATCGTAATTAAAAATAATTAATTATTCTTTATAGACAGCAGAACTTATCATTGTGAAACACTCGTACATGGGACATAAAAATATGATGCAAACCATTAATAAAAAAAGGAAATAAAGACTACATACTATCAATGTGTACGAAATGACATTGCTATTTTAAAAATGAAGAATTTTACCTCACACGAGGTTTCGCTGGGAAAACAACACATTATAATAATAATCTTGTTTGACCACATAGTATAATGTACATAAATTTGAATATTTTTGACAAAATTGTATGCTATCAACACCACTATTATATATACTTAAAACGAGAAAATTCAGGTAGATAAAAGGCCTGCTAACATACCTAAATTACATACATAGATTAGTATAAAATAATAGGCAAAGTTCGAAAAGGTCTTGAGTTTTATTTAGGCTCAAATATTTTATGCATATCTACATATGTATACTATCGATCAAAAAGAACCGTTATATTGTAAAGTGGCGGAAATCAAAATTTTCAGCTCCAAAAACACTATTTCTGTTTGACTGAGTTCAGAAATTGTTATCATTTATTTTAATTCGATACGTCCAGAATCTCGGAAAGCAGAATAAACGTATTATAGTGTTTTTAAAAATAATTAATTTAACGCAAAACATGAAATATTTCTCGAAATGAAGAAAAGTGGACTTACATATTTAAGTATGCCACTTTCAGATATAACGTCTCATATGTAAAGCAATATTATAAATAATATATCGTTACACTAACGTGTTAATTTCGTAAATTCAATATTGTGATTTTCAGAAGACCTGATTAATCTGGCTTGTTTCTATTGTATTCTATTGTTTTTCATTTAAAACTTTAAAAGTTTTACACAAAGATGGATTTTGAAAAATTCTAAGAAATAGCATAAAAATATTGTTTTTAAACAAAACAGACTGACTGCCTTTGGTAACGCTGAGGCTGAATCTACTTTATAAAGATGAAAGTTTGTGGATTTATTTGTCCAGTATGCAAATCTACAGTTGTAAATTACAAAACCACCAAACTTTACTATCTGACGATACGTATGGTATGAATAAAAAAACGCGAACTTCAAGGTAGTAAGCTCGTATAAGACAAATCATTTAAAATTTGTGCGCACTTCTGCCCACAAAGAAAAGAAAAATCTTAAAATTTTCAGATCCATCGGAAAAGTTGTCACCGAGGCCACTAATTACATCACCGTGACAAGGACATCTCAAATCTTCGATTCGAAATCTGGTCGCGTAATAAATGAAGAGGGCGTATCGTCGTACATTTTTTCCCGACCGGAAACGGAAGAGGGAAGTCGAGCTGGAGAGGGAGGGGGAGGTGGCGAAGAGAGAGTACAAAATCGGACGTGTCGAATCGTCGAAATTCGAAGAAACGAAAAATGTGTTTCGCCAGAACGAATGAGCGAAGTGTCAACGACAAACTCTGTATAACTTTTTGACAGTATCACCTCCCCCACCCGAATCACCCCCCCCCCTTCCTCACATACTACACAGGACGAAGGGGGATTACTTTGTGTGCCCGAAAATCAGAAGGAGCAAACAAAAGCTTTAATAATGCTGGCGTTGCGTCCCCGCGAAGTAATTGACGAGAGGCGATACGAAAGGATGAAAAAATATATATACATACATATACATATAATACCAAAAAAATCGGAAATATATATACATACATACATACATATATACATATAATATTGTATGTACACAAGCCGGTTTATTTTTTTCAACGGAAAGCGAGAAGAATGTCGTCTCGAGTAGACGATGACAGCAGATGACAAAGTAGAACCAAAGTTGACAGAATTAATTACGGCCGTCAACATTTGGAGGGAGAGGGGTTATGGGGGGAACAGGGTCGGCCCTCTAGGGTGCGGGTAAATATATCGGCCGAGTACTCACCGATCGCGAAATTGAAGGGCAAACACTGCGATGATCGTTTAATGGCCGACAAGAAAAATGGTCTCCGTGTGTATAGGAAAACGTGTCGTTTTACAAGAAGACGATTAATTGTGCGAGCTTTCGTGACGGGAAGCGCGCCCCGAGACAGCCTCGCGGGGTCAACGGTCTTTTGTCCTCCCTCTCCACCCCTCCTTCCATAATAAGTCATTTAATTTTAAGCTATTTATGGAGGATGATTAATACGATACTGTTATGCAAAAAACGGTCATAATTCACCGTCCTATCCAAGCATAGATCATCGTCAAAGATCAGATTATATATAGACATTCTCAACTTAAATCAAATAATAAAATAGTGCTTTGCGAATACTTTGTTCCAAAAGGATCTAATTTTGAAACAAAGTTAATGGCCAATGATTACGATTGGCGATATCTGTAATAATTTGCTAATTATATATAATTTACTTGATTGTTTTGTACTGGTAGGAGAATTACGGTTTTTTTTATAAACAAGTGATGAGCGGTTGTTCTAGTGATATATTCCTGGACAACCGTCTCGTTCGCTGACGAAAAGGTGTCTCAGACTGTATTTGTTGGGGGGGGGGGGGGGGGTGGCCTCATGTAGAGGGCTTTATTTGGTCGACTTTATTGACCTTTAAAGTGGGCTTATATTTATATTCATAATTGACTGAATAATCAACTTGGTCGAGATGCACAAGTAGCGCGACTAGTATACATTTGGTCATATTGAATAGCCAAATTTCAAATGAAAATTAGCATATTTGCTTCCTATATACTATGAATTGCTCGTGTAACACGAACAATAGTTATGCACCGGATCAAATTGCTATTTCCATTTGAAGTTTACTGCTCGAATTGAAAACACTCAACTTTCGGCAACTGTACAGCAGATTGTAACGACCGAAGTTGATACTTAACGTGTACAAGGAGTTGGCAAATGTATTGAAAATTAAATAAGAGCAAGTTGAAGTTAATCACTATTTTGTATTTTCGCATTCACCATCCATGGCGAATTCGAATCTCCTAATTAATACGAACAAAGTTTACATGATCTGCATCGTGCGGAAGTCATGTAATTTGCATCGTAAAACAAGATGTAAAATATCACAGAGGTTTCAGCAGTGCATAAAACCGCAACTGCAGCAGCAGCAAGCATTGCTGAAAATCCAATAAAATACGAATTTATTTTTGCTTTCCGTTAGGTTATGGCATTGCAATGCTCATAAACAAAGTGCAATACTTTCGGAATCCGATCGTTGAATATCAATACTTGTGTATTTGCAGATGCTATGCGCAAAATTTTAAATACACAGTTGTACATGTATTGTATTCAAAGTATGTGTAAACGAATTTGCATGCATTTTGAAGGTACGCGGCAAATATACGTTTCTCGTATTGCGCATATGCATATGAGGAAATATTTGAATAGAAATAATAAATAAAGGGGAAATAGTTCGGTCGAAAAGGGCGTAGCGAAAAAGGCACGAAGTATGCGAGGAATCTTATTAGGAGCCGGTGCGATTTTTCTTAAAGGAAAACAGAAGAGAAAAGCGCTCCTTTTTCCGATTTTATTTTGATTTTATTCTCGCGTCAAGCCCTGGTCTAGTTTTTCGGCAGATACTTTTTATTTCGGTGGGCAAAACCAATCCATCAATTTTCACCTTTTATCGTTCAATATCGGACGTTCGAATGAGCGTTGTTCGAAATTTTGCCCGTTTTCCCAACGTATTTTCCGACGAATTTAACTTAATTTTTTAGCGGCGACGTATTAAGATTTACAGTAGACATTCCATATTTTTTTAAACGGGAATATAATAAACCGGCCGGGGTTATAATTTATCGACCTGTCGCTGGAGCGAATTCGCAACGACGAGGGTATCGAAGCCGAGAGGAGAAAATAGAACTCAATATTCGGCGTTCGTTCTTCGGGAAAAACGACTTTCACATTTTTTTCCTTCCTTTGAGCGGCAATAAAACAAAACCTTTACTTAAATACGATAGGCGTAAGGGCGATAGTAAAACAAATAATCCCCTTAGAAGTAGGAAAAAAAGGGAAAACCCGACCGCTTGGACCAACGCTAGAATATATCCACTCGATAACAAGCAATTAAAGTTTTTCTTGATTTTTTTTTAAGTTTTTATCCTCCTTCTCTCCAGACAGACATGCGGCATACTAACAAGATAAGGCAAAGCTTCAAAGTTTGGCACTATCGTCTGAGCCTTAATCGTCTGTAAAAAAGTACCTAAAACTCTTTAGAGGGCTTGCTTTACCTCACACTTATATCCGACGTATAAATAAAAGTGGTGAATAAATTGATACAGATTTTCACTATTAATTGATTCTTAATCAGCGTAGACACTTACCACTGTCTAAATATAACAAATATTACCCATCGAAGGTAACTAATCGTATTAATTAATTGATCGATGATAGTACATAGTTGGCGAAATTCCGCAATCGATTACTGACATTACGTAGCACATACATAATATTATTATCAATGGAAAAAACTTTTGAAAACATATAATAAATAAAGCGTAAATTATTCAAAATGAAAATTTCATTGTTCTAGATTATATCAATATAAATTGAAATAATATAAAGGAATGGGTAAAATTATAATATATCACAAAGAGTTATGTAACCGTAAAATGAACAGTTCCATTACTAGTATAGTCGACGTTACCACAATCGTACTTGGGAAAAATATAAGTAATATACCGTAGCACTATTGTATGTACCTTTTAAGAACAGAAGCTGAACCCTTTTTTGGGTCGGCAAGACATAAAGTTAACGAATGGTCGCGTAAAATATTTATCGTCACTTAAGCCACCAATCTCATATTGACAGTAGGCGAACATTCGACTAAATACCCTTTAAGCCCATCTGATACAACCTACGGTTATTTGTCCTAGATTTCCCCCATTTTTTCCCGTCATAAACCCTTCGCAAATATAGACCATATAAATAAGACGAGAATAGTGTACGTTCTTGGCATGAAATGTGGGTAGGAAAATTTTAAAAAATAGTACCGAGTAAAAAATAGTATGTTTTTGAATAATTGATGTATTGTTTGTAAAAATTTGACGATTATTGTACGAACGAGGTCGTTTTTGTTATCAAGACCATCATCATTACCACTAATACGAATGCTAGGTTGTGTCGTATTTATTGACCGATTTTACATAAATATTCACCCACTAAACAGCATGTTTGTATATTAAACAGGTACATACATATATTGAGTTTTAATATGTTAATCTTATATAGGCGAAACTTTTCATCTTTTTAAGTGTTTTCTTAACAACTTTCAAAGAATTTATACAGTAAATAATAAAAACTTTGAATTAAACTTTCTACACGGTGAGTTTAAAGTTTCGAGAATTATTTTCACTTCAAGTGTTACACGTGTTCGCAAAAAATGGGGTAAAATTTTTCACAACAAAACCTAGTTAAAGTAAAAATTCAGAATATTATATAGTAAATCTAGCTTAAATCAAAATAAATTATTTTATTAAAAATCTTAAGAAGGAAAACTGAAAAATTATTTTAATCCCTACATTTCAAGTTTAAGTTATGAAATTTTAGATTTGAACGTAGCTATTATATGTACATATAAATTAAGGGGTTAGTTCAAATGTTTGCGTAAAATTTAACATTTTTACGGGACTTTTCACATTTGATAATAAAATTTTGAAAGAAAAGTTTTTAAAGTGCCGTTTATTGAATGGCGAAATTCAATGCGATTGAATAAAAAACCATTAAAATTTCAATTGCGGCTTTCGGAAAATATTGGCAATAATTCATTCCTCCTGTCGGGATAAAACAAAAATGAGGGCATCGGTTTTGAGAAAAGGGCCGCGGGTCATCGATTCGCGAAAACGCTCCTAAACTCGCTGGAAAACCGAAACTCAATCGTGGAAAAAGGGAAAATGCCGCAGGGGCATAACGGAAAATTCTTACCCCGGAAGTTTTCAGATACGCAAGACCGATTTTTGGATAACTCGAGTACCCACAATCGAATTTGCTCATTTGTAATGTTACATCCGAAATCAAATTCTCCCATTTTTAAAATGGACGTGGAACGCACTCGTTGTAGATTAATTTGGTACAAATTGATTCGATTAACAGACATAATGGTCGATGGCTCTCATCGCTCATCTCGATAATTAATGGAACGGATACTAATCGAGGAACAGGCAATTTGCGAATATGATCCATTACTTATTCATATAAGCAAATGATTAAAATATACATTCACCATTGGTATTCAGTCACGTATATTAACTGGATTATGTATTATATTATTTTACAAGTACATGATTGCGATCACCAAACAAATAATATATAGACGCATCTATGTCAATGATTGGCGTATTGTGCAAATTTTTAAGTTAAATAAGAAACAACTGAAACACATCAGAACTAAATGCATATAAATTCATTCAAAAAATAGGAATAAATTATTATTCATTCAAGAAAAGAGAAGAGGTACCACTTATGTTCGACTTAAAAATTTACAACGTAACGGTTAGTATTTCATCAACCAATATGAAGCTTTAATATGATTAGACTAACGGTCTTCGAATTATCTCTAAAATACAAATACATATACCTATTTTTAAAAGCAATGAAAACGTACGTAAGCAGGGATCGATATAGTAAATACAATCAGTAATAAATCTTAAGATCGGATTTTCTTACGATCTCCAAAATTGATCTTCGTATAGAACATACATGTATGTACATATATGTATGTAGAAGAATAATTAACTATTCTCAAATTATATAATATATATTTATTATACCTTCATTTAAGTACCTACTGAAAAAATCGTTAATTTTTAAAGGCATAAGTAAGAACTTTCACTTGTATTCACGCTGAATATACTTAGTGGTATTAATAAATGTCAAAAAATAAAAATTTATTCAATTACATTCATACAAACGAACACGCAATTCAATTTCACGAAATATTTCAATTTAATTTAAAAGGATAATAAAAGCATTTTGTAATAAATTTAATACTAACGAAAAGTGCTCAACTTCACGACATCTGGTAGCTACGTAGACATACAGATGTCAATGAACAATTTTGCAACTGTTTAACAGACCATTATAATCTTAAATAAAAATATATTAATATTATATACGGATAAAGGTTTATCGTAAACATGATTCGAACCAATTAACTTCAATTCGAAGCGTTCTTTGAGACTATCCATTCCAAGTTTATATACACCGAACAACGAACATACGGCGAAAACAAAGGGGAATAAACGTCGAACCCTTGATATATCAATGCGTTGCCGGGGATGTTTTTATTTAAATTTATTGTGTTTTCAGCCGGAAAATCTTTCGGTGGAAAACGCGTAACATTGTGGTAAAACAAGGTTCGGTTAAGTATAAGGAGGGACGTCCAAATCCAGGGATAATCCGACGACCTTCCGGTAACCGACCGCCAGGTCATTCAGCCATTAAAATAAGCCATCCGCGACTTACGAGACTGGCCCTCCTCCTCCCTTTTTTTGCATTTTTTTCTCTCCTTTATACGGCATTCTTTTTAACCGGAGACTAGCATTAATACTCCCATGTCAGAACCCACCCCCACCCACCAGAAGAAGTCCGAACATAATCCGAACGGTCTGCGGATGGTTTCGCCGTTTCAAATACACCTGTCCAGTTGACGTCGGCAACATACATATGTATATACATAGTTTCGTATGTATGTATATACATAGTTTCGCATGTTGAAAACACAAACAAAAATGTAAACAGATTGCGATATCTATACATACCTATGTACATATGTATATGAAATACAGTGTATGTATTTAAACAATTCTATTGGGCAAATTTTAAAAGTATAAGAAACCAATACGTATACAATAGAACGCTATTCTTTAACTTTATCTATGTACGTAGTAACAATAGATGAAGTTTTGTGATCATGCGAAAATTCGAACTCGAGATTTTGACTGATTCGAACTCAGAATCGATCACTGATCACGTTTTCATGATCTGGAAAAAAATGTGTGTCTGTGAATTTTGAAGATTTTTTGAACACCGTTAGTCTTATCGAACTGAAACTTGGTATCGGTTACTAAAATTCTTATTGATCCGGTGTAATTTTTTTTCAAATTTTTAAGTTGACTGGAAATGGTACCTCCTCTTATATGTACTCTCTTTTTTACTAACCTCTTATACGTTTCACATGGTTTTCGGTTAAGTGGTCACTTTTTTATATCTCTTATCTCTTATTTAAGTTTTTGAATTCAATTATCTCCCAAACTGCTAACCAAACCAAACTTTTTTTACGTGTAATAGAAATGATAAAATTTATATCGAATCGTGATATGAAATACGCATTTATTTATATTTATTGTATAATAATCTATAATTAAAAATTTATATGAGAAAGTATAAAAATTTGTTATATTAAGTCTATATGAGATGAGAGTAAATGCGAGTGAAAATAGTAACTTTTACCATTGTTTAATTGAGTTGTGAAGGGGCGATAGAAAGCGACGTTTGGATGGCTAGTTGTCATCGCTTCGATCTGACACAAGATTCTGATGTAATTTTTAACGAGTTTGTTAGTGATAAAACTCCTCTTGTTTCATGTCGTAGGCATAGGTTTTTTTCAATTTTAGCTAAATGTATATGTATGTAATGTAAAATAAAAGCAATCTAAAGAGTGGTCAAAAATCATATCACATATTTTTCATGGAACTAACAGTGTAGATCAGCGTTTCCCAACCTGCGGTACGCGTAACACTTGGTGGTACGCGAAAAAAAATCAGCAATGGCGGACATGCAGGAATGAATGATTTACAATCATAAAAATAGAAATATTTTTTATATCTAATATATAATTTCGAAAGAGACTTTTAAGTTTGTATCTTTGTTTGGGAACTTCGAAAACAAAATAAAATTTTTATGACGACAATTCAATTGGTTGAATATTATATTTTTTTCGATTCAAATTAATTTTATAAAAAAAAAATGAATATTTACTACTAGATTCGCTATGTTTAAGTTGTTTATATTACAAATACTGAGCGAAGCCGGTTAAAACAACTAGAAATTAATAAACATTATCTTAATTAGTCATCGTCGACGTCAATATGTACAGTCGATTATCGAAAATCTGGCAATCGATACGTTTTCCTCAGATCCGGCATGGATTTTGGATTGCATTTTTAAATTTACCGCGTTCACGCTTCAATAAATAAATAACTTGAATTTGACACTTGAGAACAGTTCTATAATAATATTTAATGTTGCAGATAAAATTGAAAGTACATATGATTAGAAAATTAGAATTAGACAAGATAGTAGATAAATATATTAAAATTTGAGCATATTATAATTGTGACTCCGCAAATAACTTTTTTTCCACAAAATTTCTTACCAAAACAGATCTACATATAACATGTATCCTGTCTTCTCATTCCTTACCATGCAAATACTATATATAATAATTACACTTGCAAAAACAAATTTCATGAAAAACAATCATTTTAATATGGTGGTACAATTTAGCGTTATGTACTACCAAGTGGTACGCGAGTCAAAAAAGGTTGGGAAACGCTGGTGTAGATAGTAAAATCTTATAATAAAGGAGGTATGTAAAACTAGTGTACATTTCAGAAAGAAAAGTTTTGCTAAATAATTTAATTTAATTTAATCAAATAATAATTTGTTACGCACTTATGATAGCAACATCGTCGTTTAAATGATATGGCAAGTATTGATATGGTTAAGGAATGTACATACATATATTAATTCAGAAATCATTCAGTTTCTATTTTAACTTAACGTGCATCACAATTCTATATAAATAAGTGGATCTATCTAATAAGAATTTTTGATTTTGAGAATATTTTATAGCTTTTTGTGAAAATGAAAAATTTACTAACATTAAAGATTCTGTGATCCAATTTTTTTTTCTCTATACAAAGAATCAAATAGATGAAATTTTGTTGCTTTTGTACGAGAACGAGTATATTTACATACATATCTCATACCCAAAAATAAGAAGTTAAAATGGGAAGTGCTTTTAGGTATCGTGATGGCGATTTGTACATTTCGAACAGAAAAAGTGGTTTTTAATTATTTTTTGCGAAATCGTGGAAAGGTCACTTTTATGTTGTAGGTTCATATTAAATATGCACATTAGAAATATCGATTTATTATATTCGCTATGTAAGATTTAGATTTGATAGTTCAGCACGAGTTACAGGTCAATTCCGACGTCGACACATTTAAAAACAAACATATTTATTTGCTGTTAATTAAATTTACGAACATTAAAGGCGCCGATAAGACTTCGTACACGTAAAAATTATCGCATAATGAACTCAAATAATTTATTCATTTTGTGTAATATTATAATAACCACACATAACATGTACAGCTATAAAATTTTAATACCGTTTTTTGTAACATTACGATATCAATGTGCATACATACATACAAATGGAGGTGTATAAAATATGAACAATGAATCATTCCGAACGCAATTCCGATTATGTACCGACAAATTAATATTACCCGTCTGCTAATAAAAATTGACACATCGTATGTCCTACGATTTATATTATAAATATAACAAATTTGCATGGGGACAGTCAGTATCGTAAAATATGTAAGTCACTAATCAAATATATGACATTATTACATTAGAAGATTATTTACATACATATATACATGTGTAAATGTGCAACTTTATGTCTTTACTGTAATGTAGAGACACATGTATTGTTTGTACGAAAATAAAACTTACGGTCTTTCTATTGTTTCCTTCGCCTTTGGGACTTTGCTTTTAGTTCAGATTCTGACCGGATTCCTTATGAAGATAAACACGATATATGATTAAGCGCACTTCCCTGTGGGAAATACAACGAATTGATCTTTTTTTTTTCTTTCTAACATATATTGTGCGATTGTGTTCGGCACGACTCGGGTTGGTTTCGCAGCATCCATGAGTATAATACAAACATACATCCATACATACACGATTCACATAAACTCGGCTGGAAAAATAACTTCAAAATAAAGTATTGAAAAGGTTATAACCGAGGGATGCGGGAGTGGAGAAGGAGAGGACGAACATCCCGAGAGCTTAGCCAAGTTCGTAATATCGAAATTGATAGACAGACTGAGAGACGTGGGAAGCTTGAAAAGGGTCGATCGAATGTTGAATAATCATGGTGACCTGCCCTTAAACCAAATTGACGTTTCTAAAACAGAAAAAAACGAACAAGAATTCAAACATCACACAAAAATTTGAACCGGTCTAAAATATTCCGACGAATCGATCTGCCAGACAGGTGAGAGGTGTTATAATTTTAATAATGCATATTTGAAATTCAATTCTTTGTCGACTTCATTTCGTAATCCATATGCGCATACACATTCAAACAAATTGCACGAGAGCAAAAAACAACAGAAACATGCTCGATTGTAAATTTACTTTATCTACGTATAAACAAATTAGAAACAATGGATATGTCAAGGTTTGTGCATATTAGAAATTATCATCACTGATAAATGAGTTTCAAAACAGAACGTTTAATATAAGGTAGGCTATATTACTATATCGAAGACAAGGAAAAGCTTTGGAATCGCAATGAATAAAGAATTAATTTCAAGAGCTCTCACTTTCCATTCATTAAAATTTGTTGAGGAGCAATACACAAAAACACGAGTGATTCGTTTAATGGAGCTATGTATGTAGAGAAAACCTTTCATGTGAAGTTGTAAAGGTTTGATCCGAAATTTTATACTATTTATTCAACGACAGAATCTATTCAAAAATCGTTCAGTTAGAAAAATATGCGGCAATAAATTACATTCGAGTTGGACATGTTCTCGAAAACTTCCGGTGCGAATAAAATAAAGCGAAAGACGGTGTTCCGGCAAAGCGATTTTTGAAACTTTTCCGACGAACATAAAATGAAACCGTTTGCTTTTTCGAATTTTACATACACACACGGTTTGTACGTCATTTCGGAGATCGCAGGGGTGGAAAAGTGGGGGGGGGGGTAAGGGGGATGGGAACGAAGCAAAGGATTGTACGAAACTTCTCATATGACGAAGAGCCAGACAGCACTTTCAAAAGTCGAGAAATGCAAGAATCGAATAAAAAATGAAGTAAAAATGGAATAGAGGGAGGGAAAAAAAAGATCGGCGACTTTGATACATATGTACATGCGACTTGTGACAAACGTATTTTCTGAGAAATTCGCGAAAAAGTGATGCGTGGGCGTTTTATATCAGAATCACTGCGAATAAATTGTATAAATTGTCAATTCGGTCGTTACGGAATTGACACTATATTGCTCTCCATTTTGATGCTTTCTATGACGAATATTACGTTTGCACATACATATGTACATTATAAGTACATCGAAAACCCCAACACTTTATATGCGGAATTATCGTACAATTTCGAAAAAGAATCGATTCATGAAAGCTTTGTAAATTAACGTTGGAATTTTTTCCAATATTTCACAAAATTTATGCAAGTAACCATATACGATTAAAAATTCAGAGTTAAACTCTTTCATTTGTATCATAAAATACCTGAAGCGCAACTGAGGCATTTAATATATTTTTTATCAAGGAGATTATTTTAATCTTCTATGGTAAAAAACGACAATAAATTCAAATGTAATTGTTGGAAAATACAGGTATATTGCTAATACCCGCTTATCTTCACTTACAATCCCTTTTGCTACATATATAAAAGTTGAGGACAACCAATTCAAAGAAAAAAAATACTAATCCCCATTCAGGTAAAGGTAAACATTTCAATTAGATGTTATAGAGTCTCGAACTATAATAGTAAATAAATTTGACTTGCATATGCATATTTTAATTACGAAGTATTTTAATCAATACTGTAATCAAAATATGTACCTAATGCATTATGTTTACAGAAATAGATGTTTTAAAGAATAAATAAAATAATAATATTGCTAAACGATCACTTCCTGAATTACGAATCGTGCTAAAATTACGCACGCATGCAATTTGTGTATAATTTTTGCATTTAAAAATAATCATTCTATACTTAATATATTTTGCCGATTATTCTAAATAACACCAATGAGCAATAAAAATAAATAAAAAAATCTGTCCACGTCCAACGCATAAGTTATTTTATTAGTCACGAGTTACGTGTTTTGTGAGCAAATGGTGTCATATTCTCCATATCGCATGACAAGTGCAATCGAAATCGATCTCAGACGAAACAAATGCACAAAGAGGTGCACGCTGAAGTGCAACGCGACTCTTCTTAAGTTACAAACGATATTTTGACGTAAAACTACATACTATTCGTGAAGGTATGTACGTATAATGTAACACATCGGCTTAAATTATACGTACGAATTTTCAAGCAATTTGATGATGGTAGTCCTCTTGTTGCGACGAGCAACTTATCTGCCAATTGGTATTAAAGTTGTCAAAATGTCATTTGATTTTTTGTGAAAAAAGAATCGCAAAAACGAAGACCAAAAATTTGTCTTTCAATAAATCAATAACGTATCCCAGATTTTTTTAATAACGCCCACCGGTAATGCATTATTATAAAAATATTAACAATAACACGTTTGCTAATTGCATCAAATCGACAATCCACAAAATAGACACATTCGATAGAAATGTCCATTAGCGAATGTATTGCACTTTATATTGATGGCATGTATTTGCGTGCACGTACGTAATTATGCATCGTCGAAATTGTTAAGTAATAGATATTCGCTTGTACTTTAATACGGTCGTATGTGTAATTACATTAACGCGAATTCATCGAAGGAAAGCGACGTCGCAGATGGATGACACTCGCGTGGGTGAGCATTAAGCAAATTGCGAGCGAAGTTGAACACGAGCTGGTATCACCTCTACTACTGATTTATTCAAATTGTAAAATCCTTTAAAATTATTGCCATGCGATACAAATATACACATGCTAATTTCTAAATAATATATCATATAAAACCCACTTTAAATATATACATATATTCATACGAATGTCAATATTGAAAAAAAGCAGATGCTAAAAATACGGATTTCTAACCATAATCAATCTTATTTATACAAGTAAATATGTATATATGTACATATATGGGACTTGAAATGAACTATGATAAATTAAACCACAGAAAAACACACCAATAAAAAGTCCAAAAATTAAAACAGCAGTCTATTTATCAGTGGTGTGCCGCCATTGGACTAGAGGGACTAGGCTAGTCCCCTAAAATATTTTTTCTGAAGTTTAAAAAATATCAATAACACAAATGTAGGATATGTTATTGATTTAAGTTTGTTATTTTTTGTTGCATAAATAAATAATTTCAATTACAATAAATTCAAATCAGTGTCCATATTATTCACTCGGATTAGTGAAGTTCAGAAGCTGGAATCGACTCTACCTGAGGTAGTTGTTGTGGTAGCGGATTGTTATGGACCATAACCATAACATAAGTTATGGTATGGTCCGCCGCGTCGTTCACTTGCACGGGATCGCCATCTTAATTTTGTTCCTTTTGCGGTACTGGCGAATTGTTATGTATAGGCGTTTCTTCGAAGACGAAACATTTTTTTTATTTACTCGTCTCATTGGACAAGCATTTATCGAATTTTCTGTAAGTATATTCTGATTTGTGTCTATCAATCATCATTCTGAACTTTTTTTTTGTTAAAATAATTCATTTTAATACGGAACTTCCTGTTTACAAATATAACAAGGGACTTGACCCACGAAACGATTCCCTCGCAACAAAATTAGTGCGGAGCTCGCGGAAACAAATGATGAGGCCTTGGATTTTACTCTCGATCAATCAGAAGATTTAAAGACAAACAAGTTGTTATTAATAAACGTAGGGTACTTTAGAATATTTCTGTTGGCACAAAAATGAAAAATTATACTAATCACTTCAAGACGGATTATATACAATTAAATTAATATTACATTATTATATATTACATTATTATATATTACATTATTAATCATATTACATTATTAATATTACAATTAAAAAAAAAAAAAATTATATATTTCTTTTTGTGCATACCTAGTCCCATGTTTTAAGTCACGGCAAGAAACTGGTCTATACCAATAATTTAAATTCATAAATACCCTTGACAAGCAGAAAAACAATAAACAAACTACTAATTTAACTGGTTACAAACATAAATCGCACATTCGAAAACGATTAATGACAAATATGTATCACTAATGACATAAACTACAATAAATTAACTTTAGTTCATTCGAACCATCCGAAGCATTCACCATTTACATAATAATGAACATGCATAAAATAAATCAACAACACCTTGACCCAGTCATCAACACGATATTTCTCACCGTGCAAAGATTAAAGTTCCACCAGACGCATTATATTACAAATATTTACACCGACTTTATCTCAAATATACATACATATACATGGATATACAAAGTGCAGAATAGAGCAATGCTTGCAATTTTGAATGTGAGGAATCGTAAGAATGTTAGAAGTATTTTAGATGAATTGAAATGGTTGGATATTAAAAATAGTATTAAATTAAGCACTTTAAAATGTATGTATATATAAGCTAGATAAGAATATATTACCCAAATATTTTAATAATCATATAGTTAGGAATAGAGATATACATAATTACAAAACTAGAAATAGGAATAAATTAATTATAGGTACAGTTAAGAAAGCAAAAACTGCAGAAGTTGTTTTCCACAGAGGTGTACAAATATACAATGCCCTTCCTGACAGCATTAGAGGTACTAATAACATTGGTGCTTTCTTGAGGGGTGTCAATGGATACCTTTGTGGAAGATGAAGTAATTATATATGTAAGTTTAATAAAACGCCATGTTTGGAATTATATTATATTATTTTAGGGTTACTAATTATAGTTTTGTTAATTTTGTTAACTATGTTATATTATAGTTGTTAGTTTTAGTTTAAAATTGTCAATTGTGAAATAATTCATTAGCAATGTGCTATTTAATAATAAATATACATATATAAATACATTTGTACAACAGAACTGTGGAGAACTGTGACTTTTCGACTGAAGTCATATTGGAGTTAAATTAAAATCAAAGGACATTAAATTTCCTATTTTTACAATCAGAGTCGGAGTCACGTTCTTATGACTCCACAAGCCCTGATGTACACCTTCAATAATATACGCAGAATTATAGACCGCGAACCTACTCATGCGTCACAAACCAGAAAACGATTCGCCTCGATTCGTCACTGTTATTTATTGTAACCTTTCGTCGAGAGTTAACCCTTCGGCATCCGACGCGGTCAAATACACGAAAGTCTGGAAAAAAACCCGCAGTCAGAGCAGGCAGAGAGAGGAACAATAGTTTATTATCAATTATACCAGTCTGGTGGAGTGAATGCGTAGCATAACGGTAGTAGAACTAAACTGCAAGTCCAACTAAAGAGATCAACGACCACGTCGAGCGTTATTGGGTCTGGTTGGGTTGGTGTTCATCCAGGTCCAAACGACTTGTACCGAGTTCATTTTCGTTGCACCGACCAAACCAGTTTCGACTCGGAACTGACTCACGAAGTATACATAACGATTCCTAACCCGTTCGCGACCGATCCGGACTTCGATTACTACACGTGTGTGCAAAAACACAAAAAAATATATATAAAAAAAAATGTTTTTTAAAAACTAACCTCAACTATATTTTGTTTATAAAATTATGACAATATATAAAAAAAACATCATTAAGAAATCACCAATTCTCTCCGTAAACTTTGATCATGAATATGGCAAAGTGCTCAATCTGCCAAAGCGAGAGGGGGGCGAAAAGGGAAAAACCATCAGAACAGTGTGGACGATAGACGTCACCGTTGCACCAACATGCAGTATTTTCAAACGTGTCTATTACGATTATTCTTCACCATGGTAATGGCGGACGTCATTCCCACTTATATTGATGACCAAACCGAGCAAAATGGCAATGTTTGAAAACGATCGGATAAGAACCCAAACTTCGTCAGACGACAAAATCGATTCTGAACTAAGAAGAGGTTAGGAAAAAAAAATTAAAAAAATCAACACGCCAGTACATATACTATTTTGTAACGAAGTACAAAAATGCCCAATACGAATTTATTACACGTCGAAAAGTAAACGAGACGCATGTATTTAACATGTTGATTTTTATACATTGACTTGTCGAGATTCGATTATGATTGGCACTGATGTTCATGGTAGATTTATTTTAGTATTATGTTTATATGAACCGATATATTTTAAAGTGGTGGAAGACCACTTTTCAGTTCCAAAAGAATTATTTCTGTTTGGCTTAATTCACAAATTTTAGTCACTTTTTTTAATTCGATATGTCTAGAATCTCGGAAAAGCAGAATAAACGTATTACAGGCCACCTATATTTTAAAATATTGCTAAACGCTTAACATTATATTCGATTTTTTGTGAGATTTTCTCGAAATGAAGGAAAGTGGACTTATGCCACTTTCAATTATAACGGCTCATATATCAATAGATATTTATTTTTATTTAGCTCGAATCCATATTAGAGTATTTTGATCATGAACTTTATTTTTGCATACAAAAAAAGAAACATAAAATGTACAGATCTTTTAGTTCACGAAGTATTATTTATTAATAACCGTGTGTGTGTATTGGAAACAAAGGCGTGTAAATTGTATACCGACAGAAACATAGTTTTGCCAGTAGTAAATATTGTTCATTTTTTTTATTTTATAGTACACATGTACATAGGCATAAAATAAAAATAAAATATATTTCATTAATTGATTACTTAATGTTTTAATATAAAACTTACAATAAATAAAAAATGTAACAAAAAAATAACATTTAAGAAAAAAAAATTAAATCAAATCATAACAAATCTGCATATCACTCAGGACATCCTCCGAATCCACTTCGGTACGCGAATCATTACGAAGGTTTGTTATTAGTAGTCACCGGAGCCTGAGGGGGCCGTGTATTGTTTAAAGGTTGTAAATGCATTGTTAAAGGTTTGCCCTAGCATTGTGACTATCCTACCTCTAGTTATTAGTGTCGAAATATGTATGTAGTCACCAAGCCATTTAAAACTTTCTGCCGGTATACACAAATACACACATTTGTTAGCAATACGATGAGACTATGTCAAATGAAAGACCTATAACAAGAGTATATTGTGGCTATTGCAAAATTTTAAATTTGCATTATATAACAATGATTAATCATCTTTGTCGTATAATGGTTTGGATCCTTTGTGTACAAGAATAATTCTACATATAAATAAAATAAAACTTCTGTATAAATACATACCTCTAAATAATAAGTATAAATATTTACTAGTAAATAATAAGTACATATTAATACTAAGCAATTCATAAGAATGCTTTCTTAAGAAGTTATTTTGAATTTATAGGATGTATAATATTAATACTTATGAGATAATTTGGCACTATAATAAAGTTAAAATACTAGAATTGGTAAAATATCTGAAAATAATAAAAATTATTACATATGTAGTTTCATATTGTCTAGGATCTTCGTCCGAATATCTGGAAATTTAAATAATTTGATTTTATTTCGATTGAAAATACCACCGGGCCGTTTTTAGAATAGAAATTCAATATTCCTAGGCAACTGTTGCCGACCGCTGTAATAGAAAAAATGTCCATATCGGAATCGAATTGAAATACGAGTAGAATTTTGCGCAGAATAAATATCTTTCCCAACTCTGTATCGAATAAGATTTCCCTGTTTTTGTTTTTATTGAAATTGTGTTTTCGTTACGAGTCGAAATTTTCTGTCAATTGACATTTTTGATTTATGAACGCTTCTGCAAAGTTCTACCGGCAATTTTACCCTCTCCCATACCAAAGGACGATTTATAAGCAATATAAATTCCATTCCGCTCCTCAATAACACGCACGATTTGATAAATTCGACAATAACGAAAACACAACATAAATAATGGATCCGAACCAGACCGTCATGCTAATGAATGCATCGATTGTCTTGCGTCACAGTATCCAACAAAAAAAAACATTGCAGAATAATTTCAACAGAACCAAACACTGTCAAATAAAATAAAAAATCGAATTTTTTACACAAAAAATATAAACGGAACGAGCACGAAGGCCAAAACGCGGAGAATATTGAAGGTGAAGGCCCCAATTGTACGAGAGCACGAAACCGGCACACAATGGCAAAAACGACAATTATAAAGGGATATTCTAGGGAATGAATACCGAAGAAAAAAAAAAAAAAAAAAGGTCGGATATACCTGGCACATCGCAGAACGAACACATGTCGAAAATTTAAATACATAACAGAAAACAGTCATACGCGGGTTAAAAACCGGCGCGCGTTTATACATAAGATAGCCGCTCGTTTCGCATACACACTTATTTTTTTTTATATTTATTTTATTTACAACAAAAAAAAGACATAATGATTTTTACCTTCAATGAACGCAACAGCAGCGGCAGCGGCGAAGATTACACCTCGGCATCAACTCCATCACCATCATCATAATCGTCATCACGATCGTAAACAACAAACTTCACAACAACAGATTCGCACACAACACTTCAACACAAATTTCGGAACTATTTATTCCTATATATATATAATATTTCAACGATACACTGTCGATACACTTCGATGCACGTGCGTGCACATTTGCCAGGTGTTTGGCGAGACTGACGCGCGTTCACAGGTCGACAGATCGAACTTTCGGATGTCGGACGAGTCGGATTCGAATTCGGCAAGTTTTCAAAGTTGGGTTCGCGAGATCGCGAGCCAAAGTTTGAGAAGCGAGCGACGGCAAGCAACCGCACGGTTCGGCGTCGAGCCGTAAACTGAGGGCGCGTCGATTGCAGTCGTGACGACAACACAAACACGCGCCTACAATGTTATACGTATATACGAAAACACGTATACATTGACGAGAGAGAGAGAGTTCGCGCCAGAAAGTGATCTCTGGATGCTGGACGAGATGACGGTTCACTTCCGGTCGTGGGAATTAAAAGGTCGGGTGCAAAATTCGAGGGTGCACGTACCTATGTACATACATATGTGGTTCGATGCACCGCTTCAAATCATGGCGCGAGTTCAAAGTATAATATACATACATACCTACATCTATTATATGAGTCAACATGTGGATTTTTGTTGAGTGGAATGTTGTGATGATTAATTCTAGTTCAGACTAGCCTGCTTAGAAATTCCGTTCTCGAGTTTAGGTGAGCATAATACGCAAAGATTTATTTGCCATATCGACAGAGAGTCTTTAGCGATTTGAAATAAGAACTTGGCTGAAAAAAGGGGACGGGGGGGGGGAGAGGGGACAAATTCCCGGAAGCCGTGTTAGTTGAAGACCATTCATTACCTGTGTTATTCGAAGACCACCGATTCCGAAGAACATTGTAATACAATTGAAATACAACCAGTGGTGTAATGCTAAATAACAAAATAACCAGGTCGGTGTTTAATTTTTACGACCCGCCCCCCGCTTTTTTCTTTACTAAAAAAAAGTTGTATCCTAATATTGGAAGTCCAAATATTTACAAAAAAAATCAAATAAAATTAACAAATATTCTTACTTATTGAAATTATGATGTATTTTTTATATTTTATAAAAACTTCCATAATGCATCCTCTTCAACATTTTTAATTTTGCAAAACCCATTTTTTTGACATATGATTTTGCAATACATATGTCAAAAACTATCAAATTTTAACATGTGAATTTAGAGATGACTATTCATTTAAGCTGAGTTCCCTCATTTTTATCTATCCTCAAGTGCGTATAGTCAATATTTCAAATAATGTTTTCTTTCGAAGTTTTGGGTGGCTTAAGATAATAAAAAAGGCAAAATTTTCATTTAACGTCCTTTAAGAATGAATGTGCTCAGATTACTATTCGATTGCAGTCATCGAGTTTTAGAACGAGAGTCTGCTCACAATATTTGGAATTCAAAATTTTATGTGAAATTTTAGTCAAAATATTTTTTAATTGTACTCGAAAAACAATGTTTATATCAAAGTGCCAGGGCGGTGACCTGGCTCAAAAAGAAGTACCAGGGCGACTACACCACTGATTACAACAAAACTATATATAAAAAAAACTAATTCATAAAAACCGACTGCAAATAAAGTATCCCATGATGAAATCACCATGAACAACCAGTGAACAGATTAACACCAGTGTTCCGCTGAACCTGAATAGGTGTTTTCGCGACAATTTGAAATGGTATTATACACTGTAATACGTTTAATTCTACTTCAGATTGAATAATTCAACAAAACATAATAATCTAGCCAAAATTTTTAACAAATCCTTCATGGTTGATAAAACTTGCATATCTGGCAGATATTTTTACTAAGTACAGTGAAGTTAACTTATCATTACAAGGAAAAAGTATTGAATATAATAAAGTGTTAATAATAGTTGAATCTAATCATTTTAATAGTTTTCCTGCCTTACATGAATGTTTGAATGAATTAAATTTTAAAGTACATAGATGAAGAAATTTCCAAAGTATTTTTAGAACACCTATGTATATATGTATAACTTGAAAACAATTCTTGCAATATTTTCCGAAAACTAGTGAGGACGATTCCTGGGTTCGGAATCCATTTTCCGTGACAGCTAAACCAGTAGGCTTAAGCGCAAGTGACTATGAAAATCAAATTGATTTAATTAGTGACTGATTTGAAACAAAAATACAACGATCAGCCTTTAAATGATTTATGGATGAGTTTGTCAGAGTACCCCGATTTTTCAAAACAAACTATTATTGTTTAACTTCCGTTTTCTACAACCTACATATTTATGCGAAGCGGGATTTTATTATTATGCTGCAACGAAGTCAAAGTGCAGGGACAGGCTCGACGCCACACCAGATATTATGTATAATGCAACTGACCAATATTGTGCCTGATATCAAGAAGATATGCAATTGAAGGACTTAAATCATCAAAGTTATTAATTGCTTTATTTATTCATATTTTTATGTTTATAATATATTATAGTTATTTTTTAAGTATTTTTAAATATATGTATAATATTTTTCTAATAGTTTTGATATATTTTTCGCATATTAAAAATACCTATATCTAATTTTAGTTTGTTATAGGGTCCGATATTATTTTTCCAGGGCCCAAGATTCCTCTCGGCGGCCCTGAGAATTTCCCAACCTAAAAAATAAGCTAAATGTCCTGTTAAAATTTTCGGGTTTGCCAAGTGTTCCATTGCAGAAAGAATTTGGGAAACCCTGATCTATGCAAAAGGTTTTTTTTATCAAAAAATGATCTTTCTTAAAAAAAATTTACCTGAGGTGTTACTTAAAGGTGTATAGGTAGAGATGATTTTGACATTTAAATGAGGTGTCCATTATGGGAATTCAGATAACTTTTGTTGCTTGCGACGCATGCTTTTTTATTATTATTATTACTAGTTACTAGCCTCTTCTTACTTCGCTTTCGATTTTTTCGTCTGATTTCGTCTGACGAAATTTGGGTTCTTATCTGATCGTTTTCAAACTTTGCCATTTTGCTCGGTTTGGTCATCAATATATGTGGAAAACAAATCCGCCATTACCATGGTGAAAAATAATCGTAATGGACACGTTTGAAAATACTCCATCATCGTTCTCGGTGACGTCTATTTGCCGTATTTATCCACATCATTTTATTCATCAAATTTAAAAAAAAAATCATATAGTATTAAAAAAATAAATCGATCTTTCTTATTACAATTCTCTTGAATATATTTTGATTTTATGACCATTGTAATAAAAATATTGATTTATTTTATTTTAATTTTTTTCAGAAAGGGGCTAAGATCTTCTGTTACGAATTTTACTTGACCGATTCGGTAAATTTAGAGTGATATTATGACGTCAGTCGCAATTTTGTATCAAATTTTAAAATTCACTAACCATATTTATAATTCACTAACCATAATCAGTGGAGGAAATCGGATGGTGTAATTCCCGCATTACTCTTTAATTTTTTTTAATCAGATATACATAATTTGTTACGACGGTGTTGAGTATTTTATACAAATCGTATATAATGAAAGAGTATTTTTTTCGCTGAAGTATATTACATGGAACTAGAAACTTAACATTCACTAGAAACTTGTCTGTCCACTAATCTACTTGAACGGCTACCTAAAATTATGCGCAAATTTTCGGTGATAAGGCAAACTTTGGGTTCAACTGTATGAATGGTATTTATTTTTAGATACAGTCTTTGTTTGGCTCGTTTTATGAATGTATGAAGAAAATTCTGATAAACTGTATGAACAAGAAATCACGTTTATCGCGACTAAGCGATATTTAATTCTGTGTGTGTTCTTCGATGTATAAATATTTACGAGTACGTATTTACATAATATGTCTGCTAATCGGTAAAGTTGTTGATCAAAGAAGATGTGTCATGTAAAACTTTTAAAAATATTTTTAAATAAAATTATTAGAAGAATTTTTTTAATCATAATAAAAAAACACGCACATATCTACGTACATATTACTACAAACAATCTATTGTGGATTTTATTTTCCTGTTCAACTCACAATATTCTCCAAACTAAGACTGTCCGAATCGCAAAAATATATAAATAATACAACTCCCACGTATATATTTCTGTAATATTGACTATTTATGAAGTTACTGCTCCGTCTTATATTACATATATAAACTTATACATATGCAATAATCGTAAAAGTGACCAATATCAAACGAGAAGGCAATAGGTTTTGGACCCATCGTAAGATTCGCAATTTGTCGAGTGAAATATGTACATACATATGTACAGATATGTATGGAGATGCGTTGATTTTTCCAAAATTGCAAAAACATGTTGAAAAATGGAGATTTTTAAATGAACCCGCTTTCATCTCATAAAAAAAATTGAAACAATGATTCCGGCGATTTTAAGAAGAAAAGAAGATTTTTATTCCGGCTACGTCCCTGGGGCTATCTTTTTATTAATATGTTCCTCGCATAATCCAAAATTGAACAGAAATACTCTATATAATTATTATTATTCATAACAAACACTCATTCAGTTAAACATTATTTTAAATCTAGTAATTGAAAATAAATTCAAATCAAATCATTCAATTCTTAATAATTTTAAGCCCATCCGTAAGATTTCCAATTAAGGATTGCAATACCGGTTTACTGGTTTACCGGTACATCGACAAAATGAAGCCATCGGTAAATACCGGTATATAATTTTAATTTTCCGGTAATTAGCGGAAATCATTTTATCGCGAATTAAGTACATGTACGTGATTACATAATATTAAGTGAAACCACTAATTGCATAATATTACATTAAAAATCGATGCAAATGGCGTATTGTGGATTATCTTGTCTGGATTTTATTTATTTTCAGTATTAAATGTGGCGATTTCAAATCGATAAATTCACTGGCAACGCAAACCACCCAAACCGTAATAAATTTTATTTTATTGTTACAAATCAATATACACTCGCCATTACAGATTTGCTCCAATGCGACGGGTGTACGTTAACGAAATACAGAATACATAAACAATCAGAAATCAGAAATACAGTAATACATACATATACAATCAGAATATATAGCATATAACTAGAGACCGGAATTTGAAGGGGCTGTTTATTGTTCAAAGATTGTAAATGCATTGTTAAAGGTTTGCCGAACCTTTTTTACAAAGGATTTACAACAATGGAACAATAGGCGGCGCGTTTCCGGCCCCTTCAGATTCCGACCTCTACATATAACAATTAATCAGAAATAATAATTATTTTTAGATTTTTTTTGTATACAATTTTTATAAATATAATATATTATAAATATAATAAATATGAAATTATAGAGATGTCTATAGAGATATCTATAGATTTCAGATTACTGTGTATAATTATTACAAATTATACACAGGCAGATTTTGTGACAACAGGATTAGATCTAATACCAATTTTCAGGAACCGTTTCAGCAATGATCAGATAAAATTGGCAAACTCTGATAGAGAAACGATCGATTTGGAGTCACAAAACCCCCAAATCTAACCAGCAGTGGCGAGGACTCGAACCTTTGACCTCGGTGGTGCTAAATATATACGCTACCACTAAGCCAAACTGCTGGCTTAGTGGTAGCAAATGTGATTAGACGATTGTTTCAATAATGATCGAAAATTTCAAATGGTCCAAACTTTAAATAAAATAAAACATAGAAAAGCCTCGTAAAATAACCACATAAAGTTATCAAATCCACGAAACTAACACATTTTTCATTTACCGCTAAATACCGGTATACTGGTAGATGGAGAAACCATTTACCATATACTGGTTTATGAAATTTGACGGTAAATTGTAATCCCAAGTTCAAATATTGAATTTATTCATTTATTTATTTAAAGCTTGGACAATTGAGACATTACAGGAATTCCTAATGCGCCACAATGTTCAAAAATATAACAGTGCTTCAAATATAAACACGTAAAAAACTACCATTCAATGACAAAATTAAATATGTATGAGTCACAAACGAGCCCTGATTTCGAATCGACGATTAACATGCAGGATATGATTAATATGCATTTTTTCAGAGTTAATATGTTCTATTATGTATGTATATGTAGTATGCATATACACATATCAAATATGCACCCCATTGTTCACAATCAACACATTACATGTAAATTGTAAAAAAAAATGATGTAACTAGTAGGTAAATGTGGGTGTAAGTACATATACTAGGAAAAATTCCATAAGAAAAACAACAATCGGCCTTGGTTACCTTTGAAGCATGATTCAGATATTAGCACGCGTAGGAGTGGGTCATTTGATGACTGTGCTTTATTATTTCTATGTAGAATATTAAAATCAAATATTGCGTAAAAAATATGCGTGCCTTAAAATGTGTCACCGAGAACGACTTCGCATCCTTGATTTTGTTCGAATTTTTTCAAAGCAATATTTTAATAATTGAATTTTATGCTAAACCTTGAAGCTTATCCTATTTATAATTTCACTACAACGAAAGTCCATACACAAAATAAGTATAGCTATTGAAGAAATGGAAAAAATATACGCACACAAACAAACACACACACATACATATACACCGTATAACAATATTCCGAAATGAAATTTTAAAAGTCGTTTATAAGCTGTTAAGCCTTAATAGCGCAACAGTGAAACAATTACCAAGTTCAATTAAAGTACGTAATACGTACAAGAAAACGTTTGAGGCTGTATAATTCGAACATCAGGGGGCGTTTTTAAGTAACAACAAACAGGCAAAGTTTTTAGCACACTCTTGAATGGCTACAATTATGACAAAAAATATTTAACAACCTCGCAGACTGTATTATTATTATATTATATCGCTTTTAAATGCCACTTTCGGGAATGACACGAATGTATATTTTTTGTGTGTATTTAATTTATGAAAGAAAACCAAAACACATCGCAGTGTTTACGTAATTTACATACATATGTATGTACGTGCGTTTTCATACGGTAAAAAAATGGTGGGTATCTGGCAAAGAAAAATGTGCAACGAATTCTTTGTACTCCTTCGAGCGTATTGTTAAATTTTAACTTTGACAGTTCTTATTTGTTAACGTCGACGATCTTCTGCGACGATTCAATTACAAACTGAAAAGTCGTCTTTTTGCGTTTTCTCGATCCATTCACTTTAATTTTCCACGGCAATAAATCAAAATGACGATATTTTATTTTGATGGAATTGGCGACTTCTACACTCACCAACAACGCGTTTAAAATTCACTCAAAAGTTAAGATATAATACCTACTTAAGTAACAAAATACAACTTCGTTCAATGTAATTCTAAAGACGAGCCAGAATGTTAAATTATGTATGTTAGAGTATGTACGTGAGTTTACCATGCCCCCTTTTTTTTTTGATCTTTCGACTTAAGATCTTTCGATTTTCGATATTTGCCTTCCGATATTTGCGTTTTCTGTCATTTAACATTCTGACTCGTCACGGAGACCGTAGATATACATATGTAATTGATGATAAATAAAGTACTTTATCAGAATGGGTTAACCATTTTGCAAAAAGACATACATTATTGCCATAGGCAATAATGTGTATAATGTATGTACATATATATGTGTGTATGAACTACATATTGTGAAATAATTTTTTGATTGATTTTACTTATTATTTTTGATTTACTTTTATTGAGATTTTAGTCAACTTTATTCTAACACCGAAAAATATGTAGTTCAAGTTTTGATTCGAATAAAACTATTTTAGAATATAACTCGTCATCGGAAATTGGGAAAACTTTTAGTAAAAACAATAAAAACATGATTCGTTGAAGATTTTTCACAACTTTTTTTTGAAAATTTTTTACGACTTCACCCAAAATTCGTGACACCGATGTCGAGTCTTTTTATTTGAACCTACATTATATCATTTTCATTTGTAAATATGGCGATATGATGATGTATATATGTATGTATAACATGGCCTAAGCCAAGGGGAGGCTATGAGGGTGCCAACACCCAATAATACACATTTAGATAAAAAAACATAAAATCAAATTTTCATCCAACGCCTGGGGTGAATTTTTTGTCAATAAATAAACAAAAATTTTTACGTTTTCATACTTTCTTCAATTGAAAAGTATCAAAAGGTGAACTTGTTTGTGATATTTCGAAAAATATGATTCATAAACTTGTTATATAAAAACGTATTAAAGCGCCGCAGGAGTAACTTTTTTCTGGAAAAAGAGATCTACACATGTACCTTATATTTTTATACACAAACCTTAATTTTCCGCAAATTCTACGAACGAAAAATCTTATAAAAAGTTTTAATTTTGCTTTAGAAAAAAAGCTCCCCCCCCCTCAATGTCTGTTTTCAGGCCCCCCTAAAATATCCTGACTACGACCGTGATGTATGATAATTGTTACAAAAGCAGCATGGACAGTGGCAGTTATCTCATAACAAAGTCATGCAAAGGATCTCTGAGAGCCCAGCTTGACAGGGGGTCCAAATTTGTATGTGCATAAATAGTCACACTCATTATAATTTAACATTGTCGAAAATATCGAAATATCTAAAGTAAGAAAAATGAATGAAAATGAAAAGAGTCCACACACTTGAACATATATAATACTATTTTGCTTCATTATTTTACGACCCAGAAATGTAAACAGATCCAAGCAACTACATATTTGGGTTTTTGGCGTTGCAGACCATTAAAAGCCTTTTGGGTTTAAGTGGGATAATGAATCACGTAACGCCATTATTAAAAAAAGACTTACATTACAAACATTTGTATACCTTAAATCGCGAAAGACAAATATTTAAAATCGATGAACTAGGCTAAATTTATTTTTTTGTAGCATTATTATAATAATAGTCCTTTGTAAAAATGTATCAACAAACAATTTTAATTATTTCATCTCATATATTTTAAAAAGGGGGGGGAGGTGAGGGGGTCTTGGATAAATTTTGCACGAGGGATCAAAATTCCTAGCTACGCCACTGAGCATGGACCAGTAGTTAGCATACATATCATGCTTATGAACAAAGCGGTCACGGGTTCACCCACTGGTTGCTGCTAGCCAGACCTTGGTTTGTGACTTCAGGGCGATTGTTTCCTTTCAAAGTTTGCTAATTTATCTGATTTTAATTGAAACGATTCCAACAAATTGACATCCTTTACCCATTTCTCGCTAATTTTCGAGTTTTCTGATTTCAGTCTCAATCATCTCTAGTTTCGCCGATTCGTATAAAACGCTGCAAATTTGTCCATTAATAATCATATACATATACAATGAAATTGAAATTTTCAGTATAGAATCAATTTCTTAACAGAATTTACTGTACTGAATTTCTGAAAAAATCAACAGCTTAATTTTCCATGTGTATTTTTATATATTTTTTATTCATAATTTTCCATATGTACGTACATACATACATACATATGTAGCATATTCCGTCGGGGATATTAAGACTTCTCTCTGAGTTCGCAAAGGTTTCACGAGATTTTAGGAATAATCTAGTACGCTATAAAATGCTGTGCAACAATCTAAAGACGATTTATAACTATAAAAAAGGAAATTGTCGTTTTCTGAAAATATTTTCAACTCGTGCACATACATACATCTCTACTCGTATCTCTTATTTATTTATTTATTTATATACTAATATGTGCTTCAGTTTTTTAAAAAAATGTTTTAATGTACATATGTTTCCACCTTGTTCTCTATTTGCCACATGCTGTTGCGTTCGTCGGTGTCAATTTTATTTTTAATTTACTTTTTTCACATAATCTTAATTGAACCGAAGCGAGGGTTCGATATCGCGCTGACCGGATGTAAAGCACCCTATATACGAGCCACCTTGCGCAGTAATGAATGTTGGGGTGTGTGAGGGTCGCTTAGCACTCCCCGTTGTGTTATTATCGCGTACGCTCCGCTTGATCAATTGCATTTCGTTGCGTGTTTTCGATAATTATAATATACAGTCGACCATTTTGTATAATATTATGTGTATGTAAGTAAGTAGGAGCATAAATATAATATATCAATTTGCTTTTTGATAATTGTGTGTGTCGTTAGTGTTATCTTATCTACAATTGCTGAAAATCATTGTAAGCACCGGTATAGTTACTAAATCGGGGAGTAGAACGTGGAAAGTGCGAGCTTTATATCATGGCATTTATCAAGACATTAGTGGCAGGTGTTTTAAAGTGCCAAAAAAGATGGATAAATGCAACAGTTTGATAGTAGATACATACCTACATACATACATATGAATGTAGAATATTTCAAATCATATACATACATATACCAAGAAGGTCTCACAGGTTAGAATAATTTTACATAGAATAATTTTAACAAAGCATCATAGATATATTAGACAAATTTGATACATTTTTGCAGCTTTTTTATTTTAATCACCAAATTTCGAGATGTTGAAAAATTTTAAGAGTGGAGTAAGAATTTGGATGAAAGAATGCCGTTTTTAAATTAAAAAAAATGCCACTCCGCCCGAAGAAAGAGATCTTATATCTATGTGTTTTGCTAGTGATGACGAGTGGGTGTAATACTTGAACATCAAGATCCTTTACTAAGTCCATTGCACTCAAAGAAGTATGGAACGATGTATGCTGAGTATAACGAGGAAAGACTAAGTGGAATACTTGGGTGAGAAGTATGACAAGAGTTGTGAATATAGTGGATATAGTGAAGAGATTTAATTAGCGATGGCTAGAAGAATGGGCGAAAGAAGGACAAAAGAAGTGCTAGAATGGTACCCAAGAGAATGTACATAAAAGGTTAAAAGGAAGACAACAAGGAAGACGGGTGGACGTAATTATGAAAATATGGGGTCTACGTGACGAGACAAAATGTTAAATTACAGAAAACACAAATATCGGAAGGCAACGATCGAAAATCGAAAGATCTTAAGTCGAAAGATAAAAAAAAGGTGCATGGTAAACGGTACATACTCACTTAATTTGCGCGAGCAGGATACAACAGGAAAAAGAGGAACAGGCTTTTCCTCCCGTATTAATTTGCGCGCGCAGAATACGGGAGGAAAAGCATGTTCCTCTTGTTCCTGTTGTATCCTGCTCGCGCAAATTAAGCGAGTATGTACGTGAGTATGACCCGTTTACCATGCACCATTTTTTTTTGTTCTTTCGACTTAAGATCTTTCGATTTTCGATCTTTACCTTCCGATATTTGCGTTTTCTGTAATTTAACATTCTGTCTCGTCACGGAGACCGGAAAATATGTGGGGGTGAGACGGACGAGAGTTGCACAAAACAGAGATGAATGGAAGCTTGCTGGAGAGGCCTTCATCCAGCTGTGGATGGTGAATGGCTGTGAATGATGACGATCGTGATGATTTTATTGTGACTTAATAGTCTTACTAATAATTTAATGTAATTCACTGACTTTATTTGCAAATTATAAGTTGATTAAGTTGCATTTATTGCAAAGAAATGATAAATACTCCGAAAAAGAAAATTCTCAGTTTAAAGAATGCTACTAAAGACAAATCTCGAGAATTTGACAGTACAACATATGTATGTACATACGCAAAAAAAAAATTCGGAAGCCCTACGTCAGAGTCGTATGCGTAAGCATTTCCGATTGAAAATGTTGAGCCAAATGTCAACGCACGTACATATGTACATATGTACATACATACAAAAATAGTATGTTGTGTTTGAACCGTTGACCTTTCTTTGTTCGAAAGGTGTTAAAATGTTCTCGACCTCTGCTCATATTTTTTACGTGTCGGCGACCCCTGATCATTACAATTCCAGCACTGCTGCAATACGTAACGGAGATATTGTTGACCCTAGAATGTAAAGACAGTCGTAAATAGACACCCCACTGTGACTTTTCTTCAGGTAGGGTGTACATTGATGTAGACATAAATTATGCGAGGGTTTATAAATTGGCTGTGAGCCTAATGAAAATAAATATACAGTACATATATACCATTGTTACAACAGACTAAAAGCAAATCGATCGATTGTATACATATGTACAAACATCGGGAAAAAGTAGCAATTGCAATATGTACATATATGAAGTCAAAATACTAAATAACTAACTATCCTATAACTATTAAGGAAAATCATTGATGTTCACACATTGATGGTAAAATACCACCTGAGACCTGACTACGATGATGTACATATGACGATAGGTGCAACATGTGCAAATTGCTCGTTAAACTGATAACGTTTATTGTGCATAGTTAATGCACGCTGAGTAGCTGGACTTGACTTAAGCCGTTAAAACGTTGTATTGGGTTGTAAAAATATTAAATGAAAGTCTACAAAATGAAAAGATCAATAAGAGAGATACGGGAAACACTTATTGCCACTGCATGTACAAAACAATGGGACAATCAATTCCGGGAACAATAAGAAACAAGCTAGTTATCGCTACTGACATTAGTTTTTGTGCGTACTTAACTTTAGTTATTCAAATAGTTAGTTGAATACATACAAAAATTATCCAACCCACGAGCATTATACAACTTTGAAACTGTTAATATGTTTAGTTTGCAAAGGTTTGATCATTTAAATTATTATTTTTTAATTTAAAACCTAGGCAAAGCCAAGCACTCACCGTTGGTAAAATGCACAAAGTAAATACATAAATTTGAAATCAATCAATTATCTCAACAGATTGAATCGCGTTTATTCAAATGAACCGTAGCAAATCAAACACTAGATGACTACTATTATTGAATGCAATCTGTGCACTGGCTTTGTGCGAGAGTGCAACGTTCGAAAAATTAATGCATTCTCGCTTGAACTCATTCCAAATGCACTCAGCAAATAAAGTGGCCCTACGTTAAGTGCGCAAGAAGCGCATTTCAAAAACGAGACAAAAGGAAAATTCCGAAAAAATCTTTTCAAACTCGACGTGAATTTTCCTCGAACAAAAAACATACATACACACATATGGACTTAAGTACCGTACATAAATACAATACATACCATTATTAAGATTTCAATACAATTTTTGGGAGTCTTTTTTCCCTCGCCGAACACACCCCTGATCGTCTCACACATCCCCCATCTTTTTATATTTTCGATGACGTCACACATCCATCCATCCATCCCCCTCGAATTTAAGTCGCTGAAATATCATAAGGGATTCCTGCATAGGGAGACTGGGGTAGCTCAAATTGTACATCGGCTATTTATATTATTCTCAATCGACCTTCAAAATATTAATATAATGTGGCGATGTTTATCCGAAAAAATCTAGACCATTCATTAAATGTAATTTCTCGGAAATCCTCTTACAATTAACAAAAAACTCATCAAAAGGACCGTTGAACTGTCGAGTTATTTTATTTAATTTGACAAATAATTGCGATTCAAAATTTATTTCAAGCCTATGTACGTCCGCTTTTTGCCATCAACTCTACCTATAGATATACTAGGTAAACATTTATACATATGAATTCAGTCGAATCCTGCAAATTTATTTTCGACGTTTTTGAGCATATTCAAATTTACATTTATGCACCCGGAATGGTGCAAATAAATACATTGCGAAATTATTGGAATTTATCATTTTACTTTTTGATACGACATGGGCTGCGAGTTTTAATCGCTTCGTTAAAACTCGAAACGATTGAAATTCCGATCGCATTTTCGACACTGCGTTAATATTTATATTTATTTACCATAATATGCACTGAATATCGCGTAACGTCAAGCCGAGCATTAAAAAGTAATTGATTGATTTATTATTGACCGTTAAATATTCATATTTTCGTACGTCATACACCAGCGGAATAGCTCGTATGAAAATTACGAAAAAAATTATTATTTGTAAGATATCAGTCATACACTGCAAATTTTAATTGACTTAACACTCGATAAAAATACATCATGGTACTTTAATTAAAATATGCCGACTGCAGAAGGCAATTAAGTGGCTATACTAAAAATAGAGTATTCTACAATATGCAATAGACCAATTTGGTATATATGTACATATATTATCAGAAATGTTTTGGAAACTCTTCTTATAAAATATAAATATAGATTTTTTAGTGATATTAATAGAAAAAAAACTATTATAATATTGGCCATGTGCGTCAATCCCCTGTCAATTTGAGTCGGCACGTCTGACAAACACTGTCTCATACAAATAAACACACTCAATTCAATTTTGATGCATTTATCATTCATGAAAATAATCAAAGTTCATATACACCTAATCGAGAGTATAACAAAAATAACCAGTTGTATAAAACACCTTATAGTAACTCGACGATAAATTTACGATTGCAATTTTTGACATGAATGATTAACAAAAACATCATACTACATTCATAGCTCACGTTTAAGTGATAATTACCAATGGGAAGGCTGTATGTTCAAATTGAAAATCCATTTGACGCGTCGACGATTACTTAAGTTAATTTATCAGGAAGTGCTTCTAAAATCAAGATAAACAGTATTCTTTTGGACTTTGTCAAATTTTTTCCGACTTAAGCATTGTGATGTTTCCAAACAAAACTAGACTTGCACTACTTTCACAATAAAATAAATAAAAACAAAAATTGAAAAAAAAAATGATAATAGTACAAAAATGTAATTTGATAAATATGATAACAGTACAAAAATGTAAAACGTATAGTAGTTTTACAAGAAGTTCTCTATATTATCAAATATAAAAGCTTGGGGCGTACGTACTATATTAGATTCAAAACATCATCTGGAATAAAAGGTTATTATTATTATTATTTTATTTAACACTAGTAAAAACCTTGTTTTTTAAAAGATTTTTTTATCATAATTATTTTATTTTATGCTTTGTAGAGTTCCAATATTTTGTGTTTTGCAAAACCTCAAAAAATTACGCAAAAATCGCATTTAAAACTTACATTTAGATAATTGACATACGTACATACGTATATTAATAATGAGTATGTTAAATATGTAATCATTTTTATTTTAATTACATTCACAAACAGGCCCGGCCTGGGGGTACATGGCACCTTTAGGCAGATTGGTATCAGCGCCCCCTTGCCCCTCTTAAATTTTTAAACAATTAATTTCATGAAAGTTCTTGAAATTTTATATTGAAGAAAAATATATTAAGACAAAAACAAAAAATTAATTTAAAATGTTTATTCAAAATTGACACATTTTCTGTATAAAAATGAATAAAATAAAATAAAATACGGATAGCTATGAATAAATTCGGTAATGAAGACATACATTTATATTCAACAATGAATTGAAGAATTTTCTAGATCGAAATTTCTTCTTTCGAATATGATTGGTTAAGATGTTTTATTTCGTAAAGCAAATCCATCCCTGATATATACATATTTATATATACATACATACATATGTTTCAGCGGTATTTTATTTAAAATACAATTCCAAACAATTGTACAGATTGCCGTTTTACAAGTTTTATTTGTGAGTCGTTGATATTTAACAGTCAACTTCCTGCGTTCCTCGTAAATAATATTATTTTACAATTAGTATTGTTACTTCGAGTAGAAAAATCAAGTTGAATATAGAATGTTTTATAAGTTAAAAGAAAGCTATTTTTTTATTTTTTATTTTTTCAATTTAATAATCAAAAAAAGAAAAACGGGGGCGCCACGCAGCGCCCCTTGTCTATGGCGCCCTATTAACAAGTCTGCTGCACCTCTGAACCGGCCCTGTTCACATGTTCTAAATGTATACAAAAGCGTTTTTTTCGTAACTTTTTCTGGTGGCACTTATAATTGAAAGATAAAAATACATCCATATTCGCTAGAATTGTACATTCGAATTTATAGTTATATTATATATGTATATATGTGAGAAAATTCGGAAATTATAATACATTCCTAGTATTCAGACGTATCATTATGTATCAAATGTATTAAGTATTTACCTCAAACCGACACAAAGGTAACAGACAATACAGAACACGAATAATATTTACATTTGAACAACCCGCATGTTTTCGTAGAAGACTACCACACAACAACGGCATCGTCGAACCGTATCGAATTTCAACTATAAAGGCAAAATCCCCATTCCCTACATGCATACATCCATACAAATAACCTAGAAAAACACAAAAAAAAAACAACAACAATCAAAACCTACCAAGTTTACATAGGAAACTAACATCATAAGCGAAATTAGCCACTGTTCTAAATTCAACTATCGAACTAGTGCGTATTTTTAATATATACCTACTTATATAGATAGTACACGTTACTAGCTAGCTAGTGGGTCCCGCCCATACATACATAATTTTTGCTGATTAACAAAAGTTAGATTAATGATGTTGGCGCTATTCTAAACCTGTGCCGGTTTGCATAATTTGTAAGCGTCGTTGATGAGGATGCATTTTCGGGCACAATTATCCGGCATTATGTATGGTTTACGAGCGACCCTGTGTAATATCAAGTGGAGTAATGGGCACGGCCAGGTGTGCCGGACGTACGAATCCCTGCACGAGATATGTGGCTTCCCATCGTCACACCACGCCACTGGAGACACTCAAAATACAATGGTTATTATTAAATAAGTCCTCCTTCGTCACGTGCCACCAGTCACTGCCCGATGGTACAACAGACTAAATTGATATTTCTCCATCGTATTATCTATCGCACTTGGCCTCATTGATATTTTTCGCTCTGATCAAAAAAAAAAAAATCCTGATGGTAAATTCGTCCTCATTTAAAAGTAGAACGACGCACTAAAATCTTGAGGGGTGCTGGGTACAACCAATAAAAATTTACTCTGTCCACTGGTACTGTAATACATACATATGTACGGTGACCGGAAAAATGCACTCGAGATAACGAGATGCACAAGGAGAACTAACGCAATAGAATTCCAAAAAAAAAAGCGTCTAGGGGTATTTGTATGTTATCCTAGGGTGATGACCTTTTTTTGTGGAATTCTGTAGCGTAAGTTCATTTTGACCGCCTTTGAAAATTAGGACTTCTCGAAACTGCGCCACTATTCAGCGATATTTAGTGCATTTTTCCGGGAACCGATATGTACATAGGAACATTGGGGCTAACAGGATATATAGACAGCAGCATGGTTCGGTGGTTGGGCTTTTGCCTAGCGCCAAGAAGTCGATCCGCTATACTGCTGGTTAGATTTGGGCGTATTTGTGACTCGAAAATCGATCGTTTCTTATCGGAGTTTGCCAATTTTATCCGATCATTGTTGAAACGGTTCTTCAAAATTGGCAAAAATCATCTTTCCTGCTTTCACAAATCTTCTGTATTTATTGAATGTATAATTTGTAAAAATCATGTACAAATCTAAAATCCATAGATGTCTCAATGGATTAATTCTTTAATTAATTCATTCATTAATTGTTATTTCGTGTTCTTCAGCTTCTGGAAATACAGTGATTTATGTAATAATAAAATGCTGCATTGTTTGAAATTAATTGTCCAGGAAGGCGCATTGGGTCTTCCTGTCGAACCTTTCTGGTATATATCAATGTAAAAATTAAAATATCTACATATGTATGTATTATATAATTTATATTTAGCCATTGTGATGCCGTAGGGTGATCTGAAATGGCACATTGATACGAATTTTTAATAAAAAGTGAGTAAATATCAACCTAAATTCAATAAAATTTACTAAAAATTAAAATCAGATAATTTTTCTCGTTACAAACTTTTCTACTGACATGTATAAAATTAATTTTTGAAAAATTTCTGACAATTTTTATTCCTTTTTATTGCTTTACAGAGGAAGGAGAGGGGCAAAGGTTTCGAAAGTTATTTAATTTAATTTATTTTATTTATTTATTTGTGTTTATGTATTGTGTATTGTGTTTATTTACGTTATATGTATTGTGGTTATTTACGGAAGTTCATACGAAATTTCATATTGACGACTAACTATAAGTCATTAAGACAACTAATGATTTTTTTTACAAACCGCCATTTTTTCTCTAGTCGAATATTGGTACGCTATAGATATCTTGGATTTCGGGTGATTTTAAAGGCGATATTTATTCGCTAATTTTAAGTGATAATGGCTAAGCTTATTATGTGTATGAAAATATTGAATAGATTTTACATGAAAGCTTTGGCGGTGTTTGTAAGTTGTATGTATGAAAGTTTCTATGTACATCCTATCCTGAAATCTGCATTGAAAAGCTTTCACAAGCACAACAAAAGCTATTCTCGTTATAACCGACCCCGTTGCAACTCGTTCTAGCATGAAATTAATCCACTGTTGAAGGTGACATCTCTCAATGGGACTTTCGGGTTTTGTAAGCTTTGACGCGAAAACGTTTATATTTGTTTTTTTTTTTTTGCCAACTATGCTATGTAAATTTATGTATATACGCAATGGTTTGCTTGGATTTCTAGATACTTTGAATAATTAGCTAACAGTAAATATGTACATACGTAACATGCAACTACATATATACTATTATGATATACATACATATGTACATAAATATATGCAAATTATTTTCATTCATTTTAAATACGATTCTTACAAACAGATTGATTTTATTTATGTAAAAAATAATAGGATCACAATTTCAAAAAATATGCATACATATACATTCTTCTATATTTTGAATATAAATATTTTTGCAGCATTTCAGTAATACCTTGCATTTGTAATATTGTATTCTAACTACATACATATGTACATATATTCACACATGAGGTATTTTCATAATATATGTACATATATTAAAATAAATTAACGGTATTGAACCGTAATACACAATAAACGGTTTGCACTTTTTAGATATGAATTTCGCATTTTAAACCACACTGATAGTGTTAAATATTAAATAGGTTACAAAATTTATGATACAATTTTTTGTTGGTACACAGAATCACTATTTTAAGATGTATTATTTTTTTTTATTACCAAAAACAAACATTTATTAAAATATCTCTAAAATGTATACATATGTACATACAAGTATAAGACAAGTCTAAAATTAGCATACTGTATCAAATCTATGATACGAATAGTACATATGTATGTACATACATACATACATACCGACGTCAAGTGGATTTATAGCGAAATTGTAAAACCGTGAATTTTACCATTCGCCAATTTCAACGGGTACTAAAGGGAGCTTTCTGAAAATGGCTGATTTCTGATACACTGAGCAACAAAAAAAAATACCAGAGCGGAGACTAGCCAATCTTTACTAAGTTTGGCCCACTGAATTCGAATATGATATTGATTTTTGTTGGTGGGTGATCGTTTAAAAAAATGCGCGATATTTACAGTTTTTTGGCTTTTGCGGTCTTTAACTCAAAATTTAGGATTGTTGCGCTCAAAGTGAGTATTGAGATCAATAGTCAGATATTTTTCCTATTAATTTTTATATTTCATTGCTTTAAAATACTTCTAATTAATTGTCTAGCGAATTTTAAAAGTCAAAAATATATTTTTTTTCCGTGCTATTTTTCATTTATTTGGCAAATTTTTTATTTTATAAGGATTGGTTTTCTATCTCAATATTTTTTTTTATCTAAACGTACTAACTCAAGCGGAAATTGCAAATTAAATGCTTTCGTTGTGTATATGGTTGCAACGCGTAATATTTTGGGTGCAAGTGAGACGGCATGTAGCACCTCACAGAGTACAGCGATCGGACTACATGCCGTCTCGCTTGCACCTTGCAACACAGTAGTGAGCGACTTGCCCTTTATAAGGAGGTATGTACTTATCATACCTCCATATCAGATCATTCTGGAACGAGCCCTGGTTGCGCGTGAATCATTCAATAAATGCTGTGAAGCGACTTTGGCCTTTCATTCGGATCCTACACCCACCCCTACGCAACACTTTTATACAAAGTCACCAATTATTCAAGTAGTTTTACCCCTTTATGTAAGAAAAACCACACTTTTTGAAACATCACCACTTTTAAACTTTTCTTCTACAAACATAACAAAACAAAACATAAGCCTTCCAAAAACACTCCATCCAAATTTCATATCTATGTACATACATATTATACATATGTATGTATAATTCACCAACTTCAGCTCAAAACATAACTTCAAACACCCGTAGAAGATTCCAGGATAATAATTTTTAAACGAGCGGAACGTTATGCGAAAATAAACGTTCCTACGATTTCGCACAACCCAACCGGGTCAGGGTTAACCCCCTCGCGCCCACACCCCGACGACACATACGCACACGAGCTCTCGTGAAATCCCCTTAATCTTCAATAATAAAATTTCTCGGAGGCACGGCGTAACAAGTTATGGCCCATAATATTTCAGCACTTGATTGCTACCTTGTTAGTGGCCGCCTCCTCCTCTTCCCCTGCACAGAGGTACGTAGGTGTCGTCATCATGTTACCCCATAATACCGTTCAACTCTAAAGCCTTCAAATTCCACCGTGTAACGTATGTATGTAGTAAGAGCGAACATACATAAGCGCGCATCTCTCTAACCCAACGGCAGAAATGCTATTCCGGAATTAAGCATTATTATTCCCTCTGCCTTCACTCACCTACTCCCGCTTAATGCGGGTTCTATCGACCGAATCCTGTTTACGTTTAACCTTCGAACTCGTATCAATCATGACCTAGGGTTAGTTTGGAGAACGTAAGGATCATAGTTTACGGTGTCAGGAATTTCTTAAACCGCTTCTTGTTAGATTAGTTTTCATAGAAGCAAACACTGTTTAAAAATCCAAGTTAAATTATTGTCTCTATTTTGCGGGTTGAAAGTTTTACTTTTTTTTTTTTTGGAAATTTTCGACACATTCCTTATTCCACATTCATTACTATGTCTTGATTTTTATAATTTCTGTAAATTCATCTCGTATATCTTCTCGCGTAGTTTGTATGATTAATAAAAGTCAGCTGATGACCAATTCGGAACGAAATAACACAAAACGACGGTTCATAGTTCCGAAAATATTTTAGAAGGATGTCTAGTTATGCTCTAAATAGAAATTTTGAAATCAAACAGTATCTATCGAATATTTAGCAATATCGAAATATTTAGCACATAGAACCAAAGCCGTAGCAATGTTTTTGGCGCCCTTGGCAAATATCTAATTTGGCGCTCCTTTATTACTTTTGTTTTTTATTATATTAAATAAAAATATATATTTATTAAAATATAAAAATTGAAAAATCAAAATAAAATAACCACAACTAAAAATAAAACTTTTTTTAATATTATTAACACCTCTAACATATGTATTTCCAATGTCGCAACAATGAAAAAAATTTGTTTTTGAAGTGTTTTGTGAAAAAAAATATGTATAAGAGAGTTTTCAGGTGTATTTTCTTTTTAATTTATTTATTATTTATCTGAAATCAATAAAAATAAGTGCCTGTTTCTATCATAGTCTGTTACATTACTAACAAAAATTATATTTTTTACTTGTTCATATTTTATGGTTAATATACTTAAATTTTACGTCCGATTTTGACCGCTGGTCGATAGCGATTTTTTTAAATTAAATAGTTTTTGATAATTTAAAAAAACTAAAAAAAAAATGACGAGGGGCGCCCAAAGCTCCCCTTTGCATCCGGCGCCCTTGGCAACCGCCACGTTGCCAATACGTTGCTACGGCACTGAATAGAACAATTAAGTTTTCGGATGTTTCAGGAGTTACAGGACGGTGCATTTGATAGACACGAATTATAATACATAAACTATAAGTATAGTTTATAGGGTTAATATATTAAATGTATTTGCAAGTTTAGAGAAAATGTACATATTTCTGAAGATTTCTATGAAAAATCAAAAATAAAAACCGAATCAAAAGAAACATACAAATATTTTAAGAATTATATTTCGTTTCAAAATAAGGACGTCATTTTAAAATAAAATAGCTTTGTATGTACTTTCGTATAGTCTACTTCGCTGTAAATAAATACCATATAAAGTGACATAAAAGTCATCTTACAACTTCAAAGCGAGCCGTTTGCAGAGCGCAAAACCCCACCTCGACTCGTAGAATTTCCACGCATTTTCTTCTTATCTATAAGGAGGCTTCGCGCATCACTCGTGTGCGGAAATGCATTTTACGGCTTATCCCCCCCAAGTTCGCAACATAAATTCCTCCTATAAAAATAAGCATAAAACTTGGCGTTGTTCCATTTGACTGCATACATCGTACAACTTATTATACATACATATGTATGTACATACACACATTTATAATATATAAATATTCGCACCACTGTAATTTGCCATACCGCCGATAATACAATACTTGCGAATACCCATAGAGATCGTTTTCCGAGTTTTATTTTTTCGCCTAGCTCCCGGTTAATTTGATTAGTGCCCGCTCGTCGCCTTTGTGCCGAAACAAATTAACCGAAGGGATAATCTGTGCCCTAATCCTACGACTGGAGACTTCCGTGGGTTTCCGCAGGGCTCTCGCACAGGATGTTTCTGCGGTGAGCGTTTCAACATGGGACCCGTGCGAACCTTAAAAAGGATCGATACGCCCTCAAACCAACGCACATAGGTTAATTCAACAATGTAAAACACCACATACATAGTAAATTTGGGACATACATATAGAAAAACATTGCCGCTGTTTTATCGCACCTGTAATCTCAGAGCCATCGTTCGTAGCCAACGTGCTTTGGGAAAATAAACTACATATTATAGTTCTGAGGAAATCATATTTTTCACTTACCAGACAGGAAGACCAGACGGTGACGTCACGATGTCTGGTTCACCTCTGACTCATGCGCGTGTTCAGAACACTTGTATAAACATATACATATGTATGTATTACTGTCTAGAAATTCGCTTTATTATGACTAGCGAATTCGCCATTGTTTGCACTACCTAATGCAAAGGCGCACCGACGACGAGTCTTCATATACTAATATTATTTTTTTAACAGTTAATCAAATTCAAGAGATCCATCTCCGACACACGAATGTGTCATTCATAATTGGAGTATTGCTTCAAAATAAATATATGATCAAACAGAAAATATTATAATATAAGTTTATATACACATTGAGCCTCGAGACTAGAATTTGAAATTCAAATTGACATCCAAAGCTCTAGTATAAATTTGAAAAGATTATTGTTGGATAAGGATAAACGTACAATATTACAATTGAAAATTATTGATACAGTGAAGGCCAAGTTTTACACCAAATTTGTGAAATTACCCCTATAATGAAAAAGACAAAAACATTCAGCTCATAAATGATATAAGGAAGAGTTTTCTTTTATATACCTAGATAGAATATTTACCCATAAATTTAGTCAGAAAACCGATAAATTGAATGAATTAAAATCCTCATATATGTACATATGTATACATATATTAATATAACACGTAGATATTCATAGCTACATATATCTATCTATATATGTATGTAGTAATGAACGATTCAATTTTCATTTGAAGAAAAATCACCCAACCGGATTTAGTATCATTCCACTATATTAAAAATCATCCCAGCTTAAATTGAAATCTCATTCTGAAACGTTTGAAGCCGTTCAATACTGCGAAGACGACGAACAATTCGTTTCTCACTGCATTAAACCATTCGGTACTTGTCAGAACGCTTTTAATATAAATTCCCAAGAAAAAAATATACATATATACATATATTGAAAATATAAATAACGTGTAACAGATTAGAGATATCTGATTCTATCGCGTGCCGACGGTTGCACGCACCCTTCAAACAAACGCCTTTTTGTAAACGTTTTCAGAATTGGAAAAATTTTCCACCCAATCTAATAATATACCGATGCCGATAAAAATAATACAACCATTTAATGCGAATAAAACATGTCATCGAGATTTCGCAATGTAATTATTCGTTATTCATTTTTAGAGTGCGATTCTGTGCCGACCGCTGTGAAAAGTGTCAGTTGAGGTGTACTAATTTATACACGGAGTGTTTTGAATTTGGCTTACATCCATGATACAATAAATCACAGTGAACACTCTCTTTGCCCATTATGATAAACGGCTTTCGGGGAGGGGTTTCCCCCGCGAAATAGAAACAGAAAGGGGACTTGCAACGAAGAAAAACGCTTTTCCTCGAAAGAGAGAGAGAGAGAGAGAGAGCGAGACATAAAAATAAAATAAAAATAAAAACAACACCGCCAACTTCTATCGAGAAAACAGCGAGCAAGTAAATAGTTATGCAGGCAGCGGTGTAATGTTTTCCCAACGATTATCGATTCGTATTTGGGTGAAGGTGAAGCATTTAAACTGTTGCTTTGCCGCGAGGAAAAGTTAAATATCAAAATATCGACCGGTAAAGGTTCGCATGCCCGGTACTAATGATTGCGGTTGAAAATGTTCTACATGTTACGATTAGTTTTGAAGATATTACACGGGTCCCCGTAAAAGGTTTTTCCACTACATAAACACGTCACTGTTACAAGCTGGAACGTGTTCAAATTTGAACTGTGTAATTAGATACGCAACGGCCAAAGTGACTCTTTTTGTATATGCACGTCCGCGTACGAATAGTCTAGTCATTCGTCCCATATCTGATTTAAAAAGCATGCATGAGCATGATTTAAAAAAAAATCACGTGAATCTAAAGGTTAGATTGACGTGTGCGATGAACCAACGAAATTTCACACAGTGATCATATGGTGAAATTCCATGTATTTTATTATTGGTATCTATTACTAACAAAGTAACCATTAGATATTCTGGCAGAAGCTTAGAGAAGCTTAGAAAGCATTACTAACAAATTAACCAGTAGATTCTATGACAGACTCACTAATAACCATACTAACACACTTTTATAGAGTCTCGGTGATTATTAAAAAATGTCTGGTATAAACACAGATTACCTAAACACAATCTGCTTTAGATCGTCGACTGTAGAGAGTCTTTAGTTAACAATGTGTATAAAATGTATTATGAGCATTTATAAGAATTGTAAAAAGGTTTTTGAGCTCTTTTCCCTACTATGATGTACATTAACATTAAAATAATATAACGCTATAATTATTAACAAAAAAGAAAAAAAAATGTAAATTAGAAAATGATCAAAACACCTTCGGCGTACCACTCTGTGTATCTGCACTTTTTCTCGCTACCTTTTTATAGTCTACATTTCTCATAGCATATGTACATACAAATCGCATCGTTTGCAATCGTTAAATACATAATACTTACCACTAAATATATGGAAGTCAAAATATTTAGATAAGCTCAAAAGTCCAATTTATGCTAAATATTTTATATAATAATTTTGTATTATCATCTATAGACCTAATGGAAAGTTATATTAGTATCAAGGGAACGTTAAATAGAAAAAAATATCGATTTTAAACATTGTCCTGTGCCTCCAAAAAATCGATTTAACTCAACGAAAATTTCGAAAAAGTTTTTTTAATTTAACTCTTTTTTTATAATAGTTACGATTTAAGTATTTAAAAAAATAAACAGTTAACAGTAATCTATTTCATTTCAAATGAGTCATTTATGATTTATTTTGGCTGATTAACGACAATTCAAAGTTAGCGTTTCGTCTGGAAGGCCATCGTTTCGTCTCCACACAAAGCGATTGATGTAATGTTTCCATGGAGGAAGCTTTTTTTTTTAGAAAATTTTTTTCATGTTCCCGTGATTATTTTGAAAATTAAAGTCATTGAGAGCTTCCTTGGGTATAAAATTTTAATCTGAACACAAAAAACGAGGAAAAATATTATGAATATTATATAATGTCATGAGGCCAAAATAAATCATAAATCATAAATTCAATGCATTGATATAACATAAGTACATACATACAAATGTACATACAATACTATGTATATATAAAATTAAAGATATTGAATACAAGATTGATACAATATTATTATTACATCGAAATCATTCCAATTTTGTATTAATGTACATATATCAACTATTCATAACATGTACTTACATATAACATGCTCTCTCCATACCTAAAATATACAATAGTTAAATCTAGCATTGTACGCAAATACCATTAGCATTGAATAACTATCACGTAAAATTAATATTTAAAAGCCATTATGTACGAAGTGGAATACCTGAATGGCTTTCTTTTTGTATAATAAGTATCGCACTCGAATTTTTCATCGCAAACTATTGAAGCCGAAACTTAGGTACACACACGTTTGTAGGTACTCGGGCAGGCATATAGAGGGTGCTTATTTTCATATTTCTTTTTTTTCCATCCATTTACGTATAAAGTATGTAATCGCCTTTGTTGAAAAACAAAATTTACGACACGGCACTTGCTTTAATGTTGTCGCTTTTTTAAGTCGTTCGCCCTCGAAGGCGAAGGATATCAAAATATTGATTAAAGCTCCACACGCGAACAAACCGAAAACGCCTTAGTTAGACCATTGTTAACGATACGTCTATTTATGTGTATTATATTAAACGTGTTTGTGTATTACGATTTTTTTTTTATTTTATTTGTAATATGTAAGTGCATCGTTTGATGCGTTTGCTTTGTGCGCTGCCGACTTAATGCAACTTCCTCTGCCACGAGGAAAAATGGTTTCGAATCCATCCCCATAGTTTTCCCATTAGCGGATACGACAGTCACTTCCTGTAAGCTCAAAAGTGTCAGATTACCTCCCTTTTATAACATGCGATTATCCTGTCAAGCTGTTGAAAGGATTGCTTTGTAAAAATGCATAAATGCATATGGCATATCATGTGCGTTTTACATACATACAAAAATATGTATGTATGTACATATACAAAGTTTTATAGCACAAAATTATATGACATAATCACTAATAAACATACAAACACACTAGTGAAGAGTCTCGGTGATCACAACAAAATGTCTATACTCTTCAGGTATAAACTCAGATTACCTCACAATCTGCTTAAGATCGACTATAGAGACTATAGAGTCTTTAGTTAATATAAAATGTATTTTGAACATCTATAAGAATCGATAATAGGTTTTTGAGATATTTTTCTTATTATACTGAACATTAACAATAAAATAATATAATACTACATATATATAAAATTACTTACAAAAGAATGCAAAATAGAAAATGATCAGTAGATCAGTAGCTGTTGAAATATAAATAAGATGTACTATGAACTAGGGCTTCCAAAAAACCACCCGAAATAAATAGCCGGTTTTCGGTTTTTTTACAAATAAAAAGCCGGCTGACCGGTTTTCACCGGGAAGTTTTAAATTTTTATATCGAAAAAAAATTGAAAATTTATATTATATTATGCAAAAAAATAATTCCTTATTAAATTAAAATAAAATTGAGTTATAAACAATATGAACTTTCATAAGATCATTATTACATATATGTATGTTAATATTATATTACAAATATCACACCTGTAAAATGGGAGATCCTGAATATGCACAAATAATTAAATGATTTAAATAAGCTACCATCGAGAAGAAGAACGCGCAAAAACTACAAATTATGGAAAACCCAATTTGCCAAAATTCTGAAAGGCCTTTTGTAGGTTATTGAAACTACTTTCAATAATATTTTATTGGTTTATGACCTGGTCTTCATCCATTACTATATATCAAAGCCACCGCTAAGTGCCGTACCTTTTATTTTGTTATTCAAAAAAATTACACCCATTCCCTAAGAAAGTTTGGATCCAATACACATTTTTTTTATCTTTTATAGAAATTTGAAATTCATAATTGTTAAATCCTCAAAAAGCCGGTTGATCGAGCCAAAAAAGCCGGTTTTCGGTTTCGGTTTAAGTTCACACCGGCTTGGAAGCCAGTGTGAACATAATTTCAAAATCAAATAGCATAAAATACAAATTTTTTCAAATAAATTTACTTGAATAGCTAAAAAAGTAAAAATCCAATTCACTACCTTATTCTTACTTGCAACGAATTCCTCACAGTTGAAAATTGTGATTGAAGATTTCCTTCATAAAACTGCCAATAGGCAGTTTTGTTGAGCGCCATTGTTGTCGTCTTCTAAGTACATCTTCTAAATATATGCATGTATTTACACTAACTAATGTTTTTAATTCTATTTTATTACGAATACTATTCAATTTAAATAAAAAAAAAACAAAAGAATTTTTTCTCACACCACGGAAAATTGTATTCGCAGATGTATACATTTGTCAATTATATTTATCACCGATATATAGTTATTATCAACGAAAAGCACTTATTATTATAACGACACTGATCGAATACGATTCCGCACTAATGATTTATTTGCTTTTGCGTGTAATTTCAATGTGCAATCCGAATTTATTTACGACACTCGAACACGTACGCGCGCTTGGAAAATTGTTTCCAAGCAACTAACAATAAATGTTTTCAAATAAAATATTAACAATTGAACTTCAACGTTTCTCGTTTTCATATTTCGATTTATCGAATGTTTTAATGTATATTTTATGTACATATAATATACAATATGTATGTATGTATGCTATACAATTTTCTGCGTAGTTATCGTTCATAATGCTGAAAATTGTTTTCAAACGTTTATTGAAATGAAACATGAACGCTCATTATAAATCAAAGCCATAACTATGTATGTATGAAGGCTATATAAATATTTAATAGATTTGTGGTTTGTTTTTTTCTTTACTTTATTCTATTTGAAATCACATCGAAAAGGTCCGAATTGGAAAAATGTTTACTATAAGATGAGTCATCTTTAAGCGGTTTATATCATATATATAAAGACGGTAATCTCTGTGTGTGTGTGTGTGTGTGTGTGTGTGTGTGTGTGTGTGTGTGTGTGTGTGTGTGTGTGGGTGTGTGGGTATGTGTGTGTGTGTGTGTGTGTCCTAACTCTCGCCGAACATAATGAACGAATCGATAAAAATCGATTAATTCATTTTTCGACGAGACGACTTTGTCGCGACTCGAACCGATCACCCCAAATAGCGTGAATATGGGTCTTAATTGACCTAATGGTCTCGGACATCACGCCAAATCCAATTTTTCATTTCGCCTTTTTTTTTAAACATTAATTGAAATATTCATTCTCGCCATATAAAAATACGTAATTTTAATAATTTCATTTAGCGAGGTTTTGAACCATTTTTTATGTATTTATTTTCAATTAAATTATAATTATAATTTAAATTATTTATGTTTTGACGATATTCGAGAAAAAAATTGATTTCATTCACCGCGGGCGCCGGGAATCGAACCTCGGACCCTCCAATCCAATCGCAATGTCCCTCACGAGCTCGCGTCGCACGCCATATCCTCGCCTAGAATACGTGTTGTAAATACACATCATATGTACATATATGCACGTAATTTGTTATGTGTAATAATAATATTCAACGTTATGAGGTCAATGACCGTTTGTGTATAGTCGGAAAATATTACATTTTGTTAACGTTAACTTTAAGAATTGAAAATTATTACAAATAAAGAATTGAAAACTATCTATGAGAGTCTACGAAAATAACGGTTCCGGTTCCGGATTTTTTTTTTAGTTTTATACGGGTATATAATAATTTTATACCCATGCGATGATATTTCATCGGGCTATTCACTAGTTACAAATACTAAGCGAAGTCGGGTAAAACCACTAGTTATTTATACATTAATTTGATTCTTCGCTCTTTAGACATGAATTTTTCAATTAGGCTTTCGTAAAATCAGCTTTTCATACACAGCACATCCAACATCAGCACCCACCGTACGCCACTGAATTGTACATATGTACATACTCGTATATACCTACATATATTATTATTGAAATTATTATGTATACTGTATCAATTATAAAACACAATTTTAACAATTATTACGCTCAATGTAATTTTTGACGATTATTCTGTTCTCCATTTCATATTTATTTATTGATAAAATACGCTAATAACTTGAATTCAACTAATTTTTAGTTTTTAATAATAATTAATATTATAATAAATATTTGATCAATTATTATTTCATAAAATAATGAATGCCTTGAGTATATTTCAGCTTACGTAGGTGGATGAAAATGATCCCGTATCGATAACATTAAATTTTAACAATGCAAATACTGTCTGAGCCAATATTGCGTACTTCATAAATGTAATAAATACATTATTAATTAAAACATATTGTAAGTAATCAAATTTTCTATAATAATGAATAATGCAACAATATTCTATGTATGAAGATGTTTTCCAGCTCAAAACGCGAATTTAAAACACAGTACGTCCAATGTGACGTCAAATTAGCCCCTCGCTGTCACCGAAAGAGACATCTAATGCCAAAATTAAACTTTTAATTATTAAAACAAACGCAAAGTCCAAAGTTAATACACTGAAGGTCGTAAAACCGCACAACCCATGAATAATCACGCCCGCTTTTCCAACCCTCCTAATTTCGATACTACCCTCAGCGCTGCGTCTTTTCCGATACATCTTCCGGATAAGCGGAACTTTATTGAGGGATTTTAAAAGTCCTCGCACACACACACACACATGTGTGTTCACTTTTTATGTCAAAGATAAAACGAACCTTCATTTTTTTACGACGTCCCCGCAACGAATCGATATCGTAATAGGTTAAGTATCAATTTTACGACGTAAATTTCACGATCGTACGAAAGTCAAATATTACACGTAGTCTTGTATATTCCACGATATTAATGTACATGTATTATATTTAGGTTTCAGTTAATTCGGGGCTTTACGTCAGTGCGGTGAAAAGGTCGTCTGGGTTAAAAGCATCAGGTGGTTCAGCGGGTAAACAAACGATTTTTTTGATCGCTTCCAATTTTCATTATTATCTGCCATTTATGGCAATTTCACATACTTATTTCTTGTTTGTACATATAATCAATGCATGGATATTCGATATCAGCTATATAAAAAATTGGTCTGAATCTATTATATTATGTACATATGTATGTATAAATATACATACCGAATTCTATAATTCTGTACAGACTTATCATTTCGATCTGATTGCCCTCACTGAGACTTTTTTTTATTTGAATTAGATGAATGATTGTTAGTCTCTTACTGTTCTTGTTTTATTGTAAGACTGGTGTGACGCATTGGGGCAACTTATCAGGTTACATTAGTCATTAATTACTTATCTATGGACGTAGTAACAGTAGATGATGTTTTTTTATTGTTATTGTTATTCTGTATACATTTTTGGTGATAATTATAGTAATAAAATAAATAAATAATAATAATATAATACTTCAATAATTGTATTTGATTGTAAAATGAGGTGAAAAATGCTTGCTCTTTTAAAATTATCAAAATCATAAGAATGTTTGTGTATTTATGATTATAATCATCAAGGTTTTAATACTATATTTTGTCAAACCTAAAAAAATGCTGAAGTACAATTTTTTTAATCGAAATAAAATAAATTTTGATATTCTTTCTTAAAGTGCACTCGAAATTTAAATCACGGAATATTGAAGAAGAAATATGTATGTTAAACTTGTACTAAAACTATAGGTCATATTGAAGTGGAAATGCAAAAATACAAGTAAGTAAGCTTTTGATTAAAAAAAAATGCAGATTATAGCGATGTCTTGAATCAATATTAAAATATTGCAATAAAATATTGAAGTTTGCTGTTTTATATTACGATTCAAAAAAACCATTACATTTGATCATTAAGTGACATTATGATCGTCAAAATTGATATTACACGAGGGTTAAATTTCATTGCTATGATGAGTGTACGATTGATTGAAACAATACGTGATTGATATTCTGTTCAACTATGAACATATTTGGTATCAATTAACATTTCCATAAACGATATTGAATTTCATTTTAATAATCCATTATGTTGATCGTACTTTCCTACATGTACTTTGATATATGTACATATGATTATAATTGAAGGTTTTCTGTGCAATGGATATTTAAATGTTGAATCGAACTTTTAGCTTGTTGTTTTAATATCATTCAATAGCATAATCTTATAAAGTTTGAAGCGAATGTATTGAAAATGGAATCGCTTTGATGAATTAACTCGATAATGTTTCGTTCGTGAGTTTTTATTGCGACTGAAGAAAATCGAACGGATCGCGGCTTTGAAATATAAATTCCCGACGCGAATGCAATCTTGCACGAGCTTTTCACTCATATTTTTCCCCGGGAAGCGAAAAGAAAAATGTTCATCCGGGAGTGGGAGGCGACAATATATTTGCGTGATTTATGGAATGAATCAATTTACCCGTCTTCCCGTTTTGGCCATTCTTCGCGTTATTTTGGCGAAGTGATCATTTGAAACCAAGCCAAAAGCTCTCCGGTTAGGTGTAATGTCCGGCCCATGTTTTTAGGGCTTTCGCGTCTCGTTCGTTAACATTTCTAGAGTGCACACAATGTGAAACTCCCATAAAGTAAGACGGCTCTTCTCAATGAATTTGAATCTAAAATGTTTTCAGAAAACATCCCCCAATTTATTACCATGCGCATACCATGTGCAAAATTATTTTATTCCTATACAGAAAAATCACGACTCCGACTCCGACTCTGATTCCGACATTTACCAACAACACGACTCCAGCCCCGACTCCGACTCCAACTCCGACTCAAAAATGTAAAATTTTATGTGGTTGTTTTCCTACCTTTGCAAATATTTTTCATGTTATAGGCATAATAAAAATACCAATAATTTTATTTTACTACCGCCATCTATGTATAAAATTAAAGACTACAAAGACGTCGCCCAGATTTAAAGTATTCGAACTTCAAACGCGTCTTAAACGATATTTTATCTCTATCGTAATGGTAAAAGATCCATTTAATTATATTTATGACCAAAACGAGCAATATGGCAAAGTATGAAAACGATCGGATAAGAGGTAAATTGTCCTCTGAATTGTAATCGTAAGTGAAACGCAAAGGAGGTTTGTAAAAATAAAACAAGATCAAACTTTATTAATTATTTATTTGAATTTATTCTTAAAAAACGTAAAGGAGGTATGTAAAAAACATTGCTTCTATTAAATCTGTATTCGTAGAAGCTCTCAAATCAGAATTGAGGATTTTAAGAGCGGAAAATAACCGCTCTACGGATACTGGGATTGGCGGCAATGCTGTAACGATCAACGCTGAATCTTTTACGATTTATGGATACTGCTGTATTGCCATTTTAACATTTAAATTATAAGCTCGGTCAATTTTTTCCACCATTTTCAATGCCTCCTAAAATTCATTTTTAAATTTTGAATTATAGAGTCTCCTTCGTCTGCTATATTGGGACTCAAACGAGGACATTTTATTTCATCATGTTCATTGAGATATTTTTCAAAATCGTCTTCAGATTCAGCGGTGTCGGATGAAGATGATGATAATTCAAGTATTGATTGATCAAAGCTGCCTGATGTCGTCTCGTTTCCCACTCGAAGACTTTTCATACGAATCGTTAATTCAAACAGAGCGTTCTTAGCTCTATTTATTTGTACTTCCGTCGATGGAAAAATGGTTGGAGTCGCTCATTTTTCACGACTCCGATTCCGGCCAAAACACCGCGACTCCACGACTCCGACTCCGACTGTGTATATATGAATACATTTTTATTTTTCTCATCTCTCTGTATTTTTTTTTGACCATTTCGGCGCATTAGAGACTCCTGTAATGTCACAAAGGTCCAAACTTATACTTAAATAAATAAATAAATTCTATTACAAATAAAGAAAATTAATATTTGCAATGTGCTGTGAAAATCATAAAACGATGCACTATCTACATTTATTTAAAGCTTTCAATATATGTACATTTTTATTTTATTAGTATAATTGAATCCACTATATAAACCGCGTCCTCAATGCGACACTCAAGCAGTAAAATTATTTCATTCCTTTTAGTCAGCCAGAATCAATCAATTATAGCAAAAACACATAAAAAATTCAGTCATTAATCTACTACGCGTTTCTCCAGTTCATCGTTCCAAGTTCAAACTCAAAAGTGTTCTTCGAATATATTGAGAAGAGCCGGGCCACACCAGGCTAGGTCGGTCGAAATATTATAATGAAATAAAAATTAAGAAATTAATTTAGATATTGACTGAATCGTTATCACTTTCATCAACTTTTTAAAAAGACAAACAAACCCTGGAACGTGACAATGCATATTTAAGGACGAACATATTTCAAGAATTTTTTCTTTCGTCAACAGATCGCTTTTCTTTTTGATTTTTCTCTAAACGACCTACTGCTGCGTTTTACTGTTACATTCATGATCTTGTGATGTGGTTGACGAATATATAGTCATTTTCTATTCATTATAAATATGATTACTATCAATAAGCTTATGAATAGTCGTAAAATCTAATGAAAGCTTTTCGTTATTGTAAAAATTGTGAACGCTTAATAACAATTAGAAATTACATTATTACATTACATTATTTTATTTCTACCATTTTTTAAAACAAAAAAATCAATTAGTTTTCAATTCAAAATTGAACAACTGAACTAATTAAAAATATATAAGAAATAATCAATTTAAATTTTATTGCATAATTGTTTTATAATCGAAATGTTTGTATATATTTCATGTAGATATGGATTATATATAAACTAAAACGCGGCTTAACGTTTAGGTCAATTGACCTGTTATGTGGGACAATAATGGAATTATTCAAAGTGAGATGTTAAACTCTATGCAAATGTGACGATTTATATTGGAGATATTGAAGCAAGAGCCTACATGCAATTTTAGTTTAATAATACTATTATATATCGATACTTCGTATTTATGTATGTGGATAAACTTTAAACGTGGCTAAGCTTGAACAATAAAAATTGTATTATAATATTCGGAAAATTGGCCAAGGTTTCCGCTGTTCGCTTTGTGCCGAATGAATTATACCATTTATGAATATACGGTTTACAGCATAGGTTACCGAACCGAATATCGAGATCAGATAAATTTTGAATACTTTAAAATTTACGGCACTCGAATATATTACGAACGACCTCAGAATAATTGATAGCAAGCAAATTTGTCGCGATAAAGCTAAATTTTTCCCCGACACGAAACGCCAAAGGGGATCGAACTCTTATGGTGCACACGACATAACTATAATGTGGTAAGTATAAAATACGATTCGACATCGTTCGTGTACTTGATATCTTAAGCGGGTAGTTTATCTAATTTTAAATGGGTGTTGGGGGGGGGGGGGGGTTAGAAACCTTAATACCAATGACGTTTTAATATCCCCCGTTATTTCGAAATAAGGCAGTGCGTGTTTCTTATCGCATTTTGAATGGCAGTAAATTGCGGTGCATTTTGTCTGACGGCACGTTTCCTCTACAATGTTCCAATATATTTGTGAACAATTAAAATTATGCAATAAAATTATTAACGGGTGTATGGCGCAATTAAACACTAAATTTACTATACGTTCCCCATTAAAATTGGAGAATGTTGCAATTAATGTGATAAGACGCTACAACTAAAGTTGGCTATTAACTTAGAGATATTTGTCTGTCGTAGCTATAACGAGGACTAACAGATTTACAACACAACAAAATCATGATGTTGTTTCAAGCGTGTAAAGATTCTACATCCATTAATCTTGGATCGATTGTCTTCTCCACGAAGTTGGAAACACTACCACTGATCCAAAAGCTCCTTTCTGCAATGAATATTCATTCCCCAATAGGAAATACATATGTCTTTCAAGGTCTCAAAATTGACTGAATATAAAGTTGAAAATTATAATGTGATTTTGTTTAAATCAGCTTTATGATTCTTTTAAATATAAACGTTAATCTATGTAGATATAGCATGCTAAGAAAAATAATTGATCAAAAAAAAATTGTTTTATTTACAAAAAGTACTCAGAAATGAAGTAGATATTTACCTTCCGATATATACATATCTCATGGGATCTGTTGTAGCGTTTATATACGGTAAATGTCGTAGCCAAAGACTCGAGAAGTAAATTAAAGCTTGAAAAATCTTGTCTGCGGTAAAATCTCTATGTAAATGATCAACGCAATGATTCCGCTTGGGAAATCTCGACCCAGAAAAGACTAAATTGAGTATCAATTCTTTAAATGAATCACCAAAACAAATATTCTTTGACTTAAATAACGCACTAAGACCAATCAATTCGAAAATTGGTGTAAAATATAAATTAAATCACACTACTTCGGCAATGGGTTGACTTTCATAGTACACTTTTTTTGTAAGGTGAAAATTCATAATAAATTTGATATTAAAAAAATATATCATACACATTTTGAAGGCTATGGTATTTTTTTAAACACGGTAAAAATTTCGTTGCATATTAAATTATATACACGCGCGAAAAAAAAACAACAAAATAAATCGAAACAAACTCCGCGTACGATTCCGTTGCGTTGTACCGAAATTCAATTAACACTAGTGACCCCGATGCGCATACATATTTAAAAAAATAATCACCCAGGTGGGCAAACGTGTACATTTATATTTGTATATATATACATATATATAAACCTACGTTTAAAATTTTATCGCCGTGCTGAAATTAAAATTTCGCTAACGTATTTAATTCGCAAACAAAAAGAAAAGTACACGCGGGGTGATATATCGCGCGAACGCCGTATGATTACCGAGAATTTCATAGTGTTCCTTCATGAATGATTAAATAATCCAACCCTTTCGTGGTGTGCGACTGTCGGACCCTCAACGTACCCCTCGACATCCCCCCATGGTCTTATTTATGGTTGTTCCGGTCTCCCATGTGAAGTTGAGGGGGTAGAAACATGACTGGGTGGAGTAGAGTGCGTGCCTATTTTTGTCTTGTCCTCCCCCCCAGCCCAGACTATTTCGAATTACATACAATTTCTTATTTTATGTCAGCGGTTTTCCAACTTTTGAAAACTTTGTGTAAATGTATATTGTAGGTTTGTAGTGGTCGACAAACTATAATATTACACAAACTCGCGATAGCGAATACGCTGACTCATTGCAAATAATAATTTCGATGGATTTATGTATCGGAAAAATACCCTTGAATGCCAAGGTTAGTGATATTTATGAATATATGTACATACATACATATACGTAAAATCGATTAAGAATATGTTACATAATATATTCACGTCTCTTGTAAATACTTACCTCTGGACTCAATATTTTAATAAATTTTATATGCTGAAGTGCCTTGGGAAATGGTTTTCCATTTCATATGAAAAGTAAAAATTGAAAAATGAAATTGAACAGTGATTTGAGGAATTGGAATGAACATTTTCCGATGAAATTTTTAGCAGAATTGGTAATTAATTTTAATATATAAAAATGTTAAAATTTATTTTATGTTAATTAAATTTATATTATTAATATGATTTATTCATCGAAATATGAATATTTGAAAGTATTAAGAAAATATAAAAAGAGTCAACTTTTCAATCGTTATTTAATAACTCAATGAAATTCACAATCATTAATTTTAGTTTATTTATTCATCGATGCAAGATTTTGAATATATTTTTTAATGTATCTTCATTGTTTAAAAAAACGATTGCTTAAATATACAGTAAATAATTAAATATTTTATATTGATTCAACGTAAAAATATAAATGTTTCCGTTTCATTGACTTACGAGTAATATAAAAATTCAAATACCGACTATTATATTTTAACATATATTTTTAAGAAATGGTTAATTTGCACACTTGATATATGTATTTTATTGATTTTTTGTAACTGTTTAGTATACAGCATATTAGAAAATAATATATGTATGTATATTTCTATGTTTATAATGACGTGAAATAAATTATGCTTATTTCAGTGATGGCACTGACGTTTAAGGTTTTACTTAATTTTTCGTTTTACATGCAAATTTCTCATCTATACACATAGTTAAAACAAAATCTGAATTTCAATTTAAAATGCATAAAATAATAATGAAACTAGTGTCAAGGGGAATCTTCTAGATAATATCTATATAATAAAACTGCATTTATTTGATTGAAACTGAGATAAAAAGAATCTGAGTACAAAGCAAGACTAAAGAAAGTAAAAATTTCGCAACGCCGTGCTTTCAGAGAGCTCTACTCCAACACAGAGCAAAAATATCATATTTAAAATAAAAAAAATACAATACAGCTACACTACCAACTTTTATTAAGCACACTTTTCCTATTTTTATGAACCGAAATTTTATATAATATATGGCTGTAAATTTTTTCCGTTTGCACGTCATTGTACGTCGCATCAATACCGATGGGACAGAGAGAGGGAGAGCGAGGTACAGTGTGTGCCAAATGCTCCACTTGGATACGTTTTTTTACGACCGATAAACTACTGTATCGTAAATTGTCGAATATATTGTGAAAAGTATTGAGAAAATTTTATTTTCTCAAAAGGAAAAAATATCATACAAAAAATTGCACCATTGAACGAGCGTAAAGTATGATTAATAATTATTACATACTTTTATTTATTAAGCGACTTGCCTATAAATTACGAGCGAGTATTAAATTACACCGCATGACCCGAGTGACGTTTATTATACGCGCGACTTTCAAATGAAAAATCTAAGATATTAATTCAACTTTAAAAGCGCATAATTAAACAGGCACACAACAGAAGCATCGGCCATCAAATTTTTTGCACGCGATATTATTTATTTATTTAATAATTATTTTCGAACAAGGGAAACTAAGTGCACCTACATATGTATTATATATTGTATATAGTACGTATGCATCGAGGTTCTCAAATATTCGTATATTTCGAATAAAAATTTTTCGAATTTAACCAGTATTGATTTATTTATTTAAACAATTAGTACAAACAATTATCAAATTGTCAGTGAAATATTATTTAATTAAAATAATGATTGTTTAATTATAATTTATTATATTAATTACTTGTATAATCGTTGTCGGTCTCCGTGACGAGCCAGAATGTTAAATTACAGAAAACACAAATATCGGCAGGCAAAGAACGAAAATCGAAAGATCTTAAGTCGAAAGATCAAAAAAATTGTGCATGGTAAACAGTACATACTCACTTAATTTGCGCGAGCAGGATACAACAGGAACAAGGGGAACAGGCTTTTCCTCCCGTATTAATGTACGCGCGCAGAATACGGGAGGAAAAGCCTGTTCCTCTTGTTCCTGTTGTACCCTGCTCGCGCAAATTAAGTGAGTATGTATGTGAGTATGTACCGTTTACCATGCACCCTTTTTTTTTTGATCTTTCGACTTAAGATATTTCGATTTTCGATCTTTGCCTTCCAATATTTGTGTTTTCTGTAATTTAACATTCTGGCTCGTCACGTATACCCAATCGTTGTATCTACATATATTATATATATAAAAATCAATGTTTGTCTGTCTGTTTCTGTAAAAAAAAAAAATCGCCCAAAAACGGGAACGGGAAGGGAACAGGAATGGGTGGTATTGCAACGCAATAATTTCAAATGTGTTCACGTCGCCACCTGCGTTGTTAGGATAAAATAAACAAACAATTGAATAATTTCAAATGCGTTCGCCGCCTGCGTTTTTCCGACAAATTATCATTACTGTAATTTAATTTGATTATTAATTATTAATTTGAAACTGAAACATTCACTTATTGAAACACATCGAGAAACGGGAACGGGAACGTGAACAGGAACGGCAACGGGAACGGGAATTGCATGCGTTATTATTGTGGCATTGGAAGGCATGACGGGTTCAGCTATTATTATATAAACACGAAGTTCCATTTCAATATATTAACTAGAAAGCATGAGCAGATTTTGAAAACTTTATTGAAATCCATTATGGGCCGAAATAAATAAACATACACATACACACCCACACAATAAGCCTTTAGGTCAAGGTTCAGCCGTTAAACTAAAGTTTAGTGCTTTAATTGCCTAATTTCCTTAAACTCTCGATTTGTTTTAGCATGAAAACTTTTTTCAATCGAAGAAAAAAATTGTCTCAGTGCATCAAATCATTTCAAGGATTGACGTTTCGTTTTACACGTGTTTAATAATAAACAAATAAAAATAGTGAAAACCGATAATCTGACCAAACATTGAATTTAGGATAATATTATACGTACATTTGTACATAGAGTTGAAATCAGTATCAACAATTCTGCTTCTATTTTCAATAGTCGGTTGTTTATTTATGCGGTTTTTCAATGTCATTGAAATTGTCTTGAAAAAAATACATTTTTGCGGTTCAATTCATTTCTCATTAATTACTAACATTACATTATGGTAAATTCGGAAGTATTCCTTTTGAGTGCAAAATATGCATGGCGGATTTGAGTAGTTGATCTTATTTGTAACGTAATAGATCTAATTTTTAATTCCAAAACGTGCTTCATCTGTGAGAAGACTATTATTTTATTATCGGGTGAGTGGTTATTTTTATGCGGTTTTCATATAATATTGTATTGTAAACATAATATTGTAAAAACATGTTTTTCTGTGGTATAATGGCACAACCGTATAAACAATCAAGCGTGAATCCAAAGTTCGTTTAAAAATCTGTTTTTCTTACCATGTACTTGATGAATATCGCATTTACAATTCAATCATTTGAAATTGCATTGGCAAAGACAATTCTATTATTTTAGCATTTCTCTGTGTATATTGCGCAAATGTACAATTTCTAACATACATATTTTTCAAATTTCATTCGAAATGGTATAAACGTATATTTTACGAATTTTCGATGGATTATTCGAATATTCGTATAGCTGAAAATAGGGCGAATATTCGAAAGAGAACCCTAGTATGCATATATAAATTTACTGCATCGTTAAATATGAAGTGCGGGTATGTATAATATATGGCTTTATGTGGGTGCGAAATAAGTGACGTGTGCAATCACTTGGACATTGTCTCGACCCTCCGTCAGAACTAGGAGAGGTTATTCATCTTGTGGAGATTTGTTTGCGATGATAACTAGCGTTTGTAGGGTTCGAATAGAGACGTTCGACGAACCGCACTTGAGTTTTTCCACTTGTTTATTTTAGAAAAATAAAATATATCGGACGAGGGATGGTGTCATTTCGCGTCGTGCACACGAGGGTTGAAAAGATGGGCTCCGATCCAAAAAATCGGTTGACTCATCCGAGTCTATTCATTGCTTGAATTAGCCTCCACCAAGCCTACATCCCCTCTAATACAGTGTGGAAAACTGACAAAATT